>NW_008336953.1:4137114-4148250 GCF_000622305.1 Nannospalax galili | reverse complement strand
GGTCCAATTTATTCCATTGCTTATTGGACTGGGTATCTCAGGAACACTTGCTGCTGGCTCAGCTGGTGTAGGAGTGGCAATAGACACTTACAACAAATTATCTCAGCAGTTAATTGATGATGTTAATATGGTCTATCGGTCTGTACAAGATCTTCAGGACCAGGTAGACTCACTGGCCGAGGTTGTCTTACAAAATAGACGGGGACTTGATTTACTAACAGCAGACAAGGGAGGTATCTGTTTAGCTTTACAGGAAAGATGCTGTTTTTATACCAACAAGTCCGGGATCGTCAGGGATTGGATCAGAAAGCACCAAGAAGAGCTAGAAAAAAGATGCCAAGAGCTCTTTGCAAACCCCATGTGGAGCATGTGGAATGGAATCCTGCCCTATCTTCTACCTCTCCTTGGGCCCCTGGTGGGGTTCTTGCTCATAATTTCCTTTGGGCCATGGGTGTTCTGAAAGATTACTGACTTTATTAAAAAACAAATTGATTTGGCCACTAAGGCCTCTATCCACTACCATCGGTTACAGCTTGAAGATCCAGAGGATAGTGAGTATGACACATCCCTTGGATCCCCCTCAGCACCCTTAGACTTTTCCACCCTTGCTAACCCACCCAATACTCGGTGGAACTTTAGTCGCTAATGAAAAGATCAATGACGGGAATATTGTGGTGCCAGAGATCGGAGGCAGATTCTCAGCTGTAAGGTACTCAATGACGGGAATAGCACAAACCCATGATTCAGGGGCATACCCCAAACTTGCGGGTACTGAACATAGAAGCAGTTTGTGTAGCCTAAGACAGGGGCCTTACCAAAAGAAACAAGAATCCCGACTCGGGAGACCCACCACATAGCCTAAGGCAGATCTTTCATTCGTTAAAGTTATTAATAAAGGGTGAGATGTCGGGAGCTGGAGAAACAACATTCATTACCAAAAAATATAATATGGCTCTACAAACAGTTGACTTAAGCAGGACATTCTGCCTGCACTAGTAACCTTGAGAAAGAATTTATGGCAAGGTTATCTTTCTCTTCCCCTTGCAAACAGTTCTCGGAAAAGATAAGTCATGCAGTAATCTCTTGGAACACCTGGTGGTCAGTCACGTTGCTGAATTGCTCAGTCCCTCTCCCATATCCATAAGAATGCTGTAACCTTTGACCAACTTCTTCAACCCCTTCTAAATACAAACTGTATATAAGGAAAGCTTGCAATACAATAAAGCGACCCTTGACAAGTGGACTTGCTTGGGCTCCGTCTACTCTTTCTCGCCCGTTTTTCCTTTCAGGGAGTGGTCCCCCTTGAGTCTTACCTGTACAGGGTCCCCGCAGGCAGGGGCACCAATAGAATGAAAGGCCCTCTTTATTAGAAGAGCAAAAGATGAAGTTAAAGCAATAGGAGGATTCTCGGGTGGTATGAGTCAGATGCAGGACAGATACTGATTCAGCTCTTCCAAGTGTTATAACATGGAGCAAATTACAAACATCCCTTGGTATCCATGGGGGTTGGTTTCTCAGTGACCCCTTCCCCAGATACAGAAACAAGTTCTTTATGTAAAATGGTATGGTGTTTCCATGTAACCTACACACACTCTGAAAATGCTAATTCTGCTTGCAAATCTGTCCTTAAGGGACAAGCCAAAAATGAGTCCTTGAATGAATTAATCAGACTCTCTCTCTCTCTCTCTCTCTCTCTCTCTCTCTCTCTCTTGTTTCTGTTTTTGTTTTCAGAGAGGATCTCACTATGTAGCCCTAGCTGGCTTAGAACTCACTATGTAGACGAAGCTGGCCTCAAACACATAGTGATCTGCCTGCCTCTGCCTCCTGAGCATTGGGATTAAAGGAGTGCATCACCAAATGTACTACCAAATGCCTTCATATGAGCATCTCACTGACCTACTTTGCAGCTGAGGAAACAAGGCCACCTTAGAAAGCATATCAGGAAAGCTCAAAACTTAAGGTCTCTCCTAGAACACACAAACTTTCATCAGCTCCCAGGAAACAGGTCTATCAGCTTCTCAAAGGGTGAGTAGATAAGTGACATCCAAATTTCCTGATGGTAAATTAGTACTTAATCCTTGCTGTAATTGAAAGAATCATTGAATCACAAAGAAACATCACATACTCAATGGCCTCCCTGAGGTGTAGCTGTGATTGATTGGTGTTGGTGACAGAGTCAAGTTCATTGCTGACCCTTACAATATACTTAGCCACAGACTTGAAACAATTGGACTTTTTATTCTGAGAAGTGGGATCCATAATCAGTTTCATAGTTTTGTTTTATGCAGTGCTGAAGATCAAACCCAGGGCCTGGCATGTGCTGGGCAAGTCCTCTTCCTCTGAGCCACATCCCCAGCCTCAGGATTGGTAACCCACAGCTGCAAGAGGCTGGAGGTGGGGTCTTGACCCAAATAGCATCTGCTTCGGTTTCCTGATGAGACACTGGCCAACAGGAAACCACTGACTTGGGAAAGGCATTGCTTTTCCAAGTGTCACTGTGTAGACAATAGGTCTACACAGTCACTTCGGAAAAACCACACAAATCCTAGTTTCTCTGCCGGGTGCCAGTAGAGATGCAGAACCTTCTCTGTGGGTCTCTCCCTCCCCTCGGGGGCTGTTGGCCACTGACCCACAAGAACAAAGGGAGCAGAGGCGACTAACAGGGTCAAGACGCCAGTGAGCATGACGGAAAAGAACTTCTGGGAGTCAGTTTCAGTGATACAGCTCGTTTATTCAGTGGGGGTCAGGGAAAAATATAGGATAGAGGCGGCAACCGAAGTTTTACATGATAGGTATTCATAGTATGCTTTATTTACATGTGGTAGGGAGATCCTATTGTCTGGCTATAGGGCAATACCTAATTATCATATAGAAAAAAGCTGGGGGCAGTTTTATTGCAGGTAACTATGCCCAAGGTCATCTTCTAAATAAGGCCAGGCATCTGTGCTTGGAGGCACTTTCCAGATAAGGTCAGGCAGAGAGCAGAAAGCCCCCACTGAGAAAGGGGGTCTTCCATATAGTGCCGAGCTCCTTAAAGCTATCCTGACATGGTGGACTGCAGCCTTAGCAGCAGGGTCCCCCAATGCTTCTCAAAATCTATTTTTTTATTTTTGAGACAACATGATCAGAAGCAACAATCTATTTGATTGATTTTATAATTTGTGTAGTCAAAGCACAAATTATTGCACATGGGCAATTTTTTTTTTAATTCATGTCTTCGTTTGATAATGTATTCCTAAACTCTATAATTTTTTCTTCCAGGAATTCATTCCTCATATTGGACCTAGACCATTGCTCTCAAAAATCTTCCCTTATTTTTCTTTCTTCAGAAAAAGGAGGGAAAGAAGAGAGGGACAGGTAGCAGGAGAGCGCAACGGAGAAAAGAGCGTGACAAGAACACTCTGGATACACTGGACCAGGTGCCTTTGCCTATACGACAACAGAGCTACACTGTCGGGCAATTTAAATAATCAAAAATCCCAGATTTCATTGTCTCTCCATATGCTTTATGTTATGAGGTACATCCATAGTTTCCCATCTTCTAAAGAGTGCTGAGACTGTATGCATCACGATTAGCATAGTCTCCTCAAGTCCTCGGTCAAACTTCTTCCCTGAGTCCGATGGACTTGACCCTGTGAGTGAAGAAACAGATCTGTTGGAGTCAATCCTGCTATTTACTAATTGTTCAGACTGTGGCAGTAAGAACTCCTTCCTACTTATGGAATTAGGCTATAATTGCACCTGTTCCATTCATTTTTGAAGACAGAATGAGGTAAAACTGTGAAATACTAAGCATTCCAATAAAATTAGTCCTAGAGTAATGCTTGGCTCCTATTAGTGCCGTGTACACATCTAACTGAGTGTCTTCATTGATAAAGGTGGTCTGTTTTGTGTTCACCATGTACACATCTAATTGCATGTCTTCATTGGTAAAGGTAGTCTGTTTTGTGTTTGCATGAATCCCTTCCTCATCCTTAATTTCCCCTTTTGACTGTGTTCCTCTAATGAACACCATTGACGTCAATATCAGGGAGAGTTCATGCTGTCTCCCTGGAGCCACTTAGAGGACCTCTTGACTAGCTCACCCCTAGGCTCAACCAAAAGCGCACACAAGACTTTCAGAGGAGCAGGCAACATCAGTTGTCAAAGAACCCTGCCATTGATCTCTGGCCCAAGTTCTGAAAGAAATTGAGAGTTCAGTGGTAAATTCAACACAGTGCATATATTATTAATATTTAAAATAATACAATCACCCAATATCATGAGTGGAAGACATCTCAGAGGCTTCCTGATGCATAAATTCTACTCACAGTACCCTCAAGAGGTAATCTTCCAGGTCAGTCCATTCTGGTAGATTGATGTGATAAAGTTCTTCACACTTTGAGCTAAAGTAGACTCCACTGTGACCTCTACTCTGGTTCTCACTCTTCCCTTAGCATCTTACCTCTCTCTGCCTTGTATCCTCTCAGAATCACATCTCTGTGGTGTGGGAGAGATCCACTGAAGATCCTTCCTCCCCTCACTACCCTTTATGTCCTTATGTGAAACGGAGGAGTAAACCTTACACTTAAGTAATCACTGTGAGTACCATTGTAACCAAACAAAAGTTACTTTTAAAAAGTCTATTTTTGTGGGGCTGGAGAGATGGCTCAGTGGTTAAGAACACTGGGTGCTCTTGCAGAGGACCTGGGTTCAGTTCCCAAAACCTACATAGTGGCTGACAGTACTTAACCCTGGTTCCAAGGGATCAGACATCCTCTTCTGGCCTCCACAGGCACCAGGCACACTTGTGGTACACTTACATACACACAGTCAAAACACTCATACAGATAAAATGAAAATAATTTTTAAATCTAATTTTGAGTCAGGCATGTTGGTCCATGCCTGTAATTTCAGCACTTGGAACTTAAGGCAAGAAAATATTGAGTTTGAGAACAGCCTGGGCTACAGAGTGAGACCCTGCTTTGTTTTGCTTTGCTTTTGTTAAATCTGATTGTGTGTATGTGTGTGTGTGTGTGTGTGTATGTGTGTGTGTATAGCATGTGGTATATAATATATTGCATATATAATATATACGTATGTGTCTACATAAATGTTTAAACACACAAAAATCACATACACACACTTTTTTTAAATAGCCATGAACCATGCCTTCAAATATAGCTTTACTCTTTTCATAACCAAAACTAAACTTTTTGGTTGTTAACCTTAGCCTTTAAAAGCTTCACTATCCCTCCAGCCCCCAAACTAAACTTTTGTTTACAGTAAAAACATCTTTTTTTTAAGATTTTTTAAAATTATGTGTATGCATGCATCTATCTGTATGTGGGTATGTGCATGTCAATGCAAGGGGCCCACAGAGGCCAGAGGCATCGGGTCCTCCTGAAGCTGGAGGTAGTTGTGAGCCGCCCAGTGAGGGTGCTGGGATTGGAACTTAGGTCCTCGGCCAGAGTAGTATGGCCTCCTAACTGCTGAGCTGTCTCTCCAGTGCCACACACACACACCTTCCTACCCCATCCACCATCACCACTTAGTAACAGACAGTTTGTTTTCCCACATATTCCTTCTGCTTTCTTTTTCTTAAAGATGTATTTTCCATTAATGTGTGTGTGTGTGTGTGTGTGTGTGTGTGTGTGTGTGTGTGTGTGTGTATGCAAAGATGCATGCAGAGGCCAGAAGAGGGTGATAGATTTTCTGAAGCTGGAGTTACAGGTTGCCTGATGAGCGTGCTGGAAACCAAACTGCAGTCCTCCGGAATAGCAGCAAGTGCTCTTAACCGCTGAGCATCTCTCCACCCTGTCTCTTCTGTTTTCTTAACAGGCAATTCCCTTACTGAAAGAGAACTCAGATATTTAAGGGGGAAAAAAAAGTGAATACATCAAATATTGCCTCCCTCTTCGTATCTTCATACGAGGTATGTGCCTACTGGAAGTCTCCAGGCCGCTGTTAAAGAAAAACTCAGTTTTCTTCATCCCAGCCTACTCTTTCCCATCCCTCCCAACTCTGTTTAAACATGCAACCACACAAGTAGCTCAGTGGGTCATTATGGTCTATGTAATTATAGAGAAGTATTTTGGCTGTCTACTCTCCTTAGCTTGACAAATGTTACTGGTTTTAGGAGTGAAATTATTCCAGGGGAAGAAATGATTAGGTATGGACTTTAAGTATTAAGACACCACATCAATATAGATAAACATATTTAAGAAAAAAATGGGAAGCAAGGAGTTTGGCTAGAGCCTTTATAGGAGGCCCCCCGAGAACAACCAGGAATGGTGTTTCTCAGTCACAGGGTGAGGCTCCTTACACAGTATTCAATAGACAATCTCTTTGTGCAGCAACACATAAACTGACAGAATGGAGGGGCCCTGCGTGGTCCTTACCCTCGCCTTCCAAATGTACAGAGCAGGTAACTCATGCCCGGTAGTATCCAGACAGAGCTGACCATTTGTCTATGTCTCTGCTTAAAGATGCACTGAGACACTTCCTAAAATGTTTCACTATTACATTAAATACTTAATGCTCTAGTATGTTTTAATTTCAGTTAATTGGGATAAGTTATATAAGCAATTCAGATGTTTGACCTTCTCACAGTTCCCAGGATTTTATTCTCTCAGGACTTCATCATCTAAGAAAATCCCAGAGTCTTGGGTATAATGTTCAGGGAACTTGTTATAAATTCAAAGACAGGACATTATCCTTCAAAAAGAATTACAGGGTTTTTAGGCAACCTTTCAGTCATATTTTGACTATTTTCTTTCTTTTTCTCCTTGTCCTCTTCCTTTCTTATAAATAAGCTACCTTCAAAAAAAATTTTTTTTAATATGTGGCTGGAGAGATGGCTCAGCGATTAAGAACACTGGCTGCTCTTGCAGAAGACCCAGATTCAGTTCCCAGCACCCATATGGAGACCTGTAACTCCAGTTCCAAGAAATACAATGCCCCCTTCTGGCTTCTATGGGTATTGCACACATGGATGCACTTAATACAGGTACTCATGCACATAAAATAATTTTTTTAATTAAAAAAAATTTATTTAAGGAGGGTAGGTTGGGGATGGGGAGAGCATACATGTGTGAAGGCTCATTTGTGGAGATCAGGGGACGGTTTTTCAGAGTCGTCCCAGCAGCGGGGCCTCCTGTTTCTGCTAAGCCACCTACACAGGGCCAGCTCCCAAGCTTCTGGCTGATTGTCCTGCTTTGCTGCCTTGGGGTTAAAGTGCTGGGATTACAGAGGTGCACCTCTGTCTCCAGCTTTTTGCAGTGGGTTCTGGGATCAAACGTGGGCCATCAACCTTGACTGGCTAGAGTTTTTACCTGTGCTCTGAGCCTCCTCCCAAGCCCAGAAACCTTTTAAACAGGAAATGAAGTGCTGAGTCTATCCAATGCTAAAAAGGGAAAACTGATAGTCCAGTTTGTTTATTTTTAAAAGTTCAAGTTATTTTTGTTTCAAAACATTATAACCCTGACATTTCCTTGTAATTCTTTAGAGTTTTCCCATTAACATGTTGTAATGATACAACCAGCTGTGAGTAAGGCAGCCTTGAAAGATTAATTTCATCATCCAGCTGTTGCGATGCTTCCTGTTATTTTATTTCCTCTGTTGTTGACATGGCATAGTGGAGAGAAAAATAAAAATGGAATCTCAGTAAAATGAGACTGAGAAAATTATTATCTTATCAGTTTCATACTGCATGAAATCTTTTAAGAACACTAATAGAGTTCCTCACAAGCCTGTCCTAAGCATCATATGGCACACACTTTCAGACAATAAAAACCAGATAATGGCTTGTTTTGTGAATGGCTATGAAGCTTTTTAGTTATTCATTCACTTCTACATGTGATCTGCAGGTGTGACTCTCAGATTTATGGTGACGCACAATAGCAGACTTACCTTTTGTTAAAGCAAGCCAAGAAAATTCTTAGGGCTGCATATCAATAGATTTCTGTCTTGGCTCCAAGTGGAATCAACAGTTGGCCAGCTCATACAACCAAGATGGGGGCTATATGGAAGTGAGCAACGAAGACCACAGGCCAGACAACTCCATGCAGACAGCAGTTTATTTGACAGCAAACAGACCACTGGGCTGCCTCTCGGGGAACAGAGGAATAGCAACCAGCAGGGGCAGTCAAATATATTTTATAGGCAGTTAGGTGCTTGGGTACCTTTCTGTGACATAGGCTGGGCATTTTAGCTCAGGATTGGTTGGTCTCCTAATAAGCAGACCCGAGACTAAACCCAGACCACCATTTTAGAATATTGGTAGCTGTGCCACTATTTTAGGAGTCTGCCAGGAGCCTAACAGGGGCAAATGGGTGATTCTCAAATCTGCTTTCCTCAAGTGTCACATTTCAGTGATCCATCCTGGTCTTCATTCTACTTGTAGAAAGAGGTTTCTACGGTCCTAAGGGATGTTCTCCGCTTCCTTAGACACTTGCTCAGCTGATGCTGAGAGAAATCCATTAAATCTTAATATACAGATATTTCTTTATGTAGTAAGAGTCTTCTTGCTTTTCCAAAGAAGTATCAGAGGGACTTGGTGACGGGGCGGGGTGGGTGGCTAACTGCTTAATCCCATGTTGCTGTGAAAGCTCCCAGAAAAATCCTGCATCTCGGACTGAACCTCTACAAGGCTGACCAAATGATCAACACTTCAATGACTATAGAGAGTTTGGAATGTTGTAGATCCAGGGCCCGTTTCATTTATCTTGGACCAGGTTTAGCCCTAAATAGGCACTCCTTGCCCACCTCTGTTTCTGACTTAACATCCTATGACTAAAACATAAAAAAAGCCATAACTCACACCAACAAAAAGGCTCAGTGTCATCAAATAACATCTGAGGCCTAGTGCTTGGATTTCAAAACTCTCCTCCTGTAACCGCCTTCTAAATGTTCCCACCAATGTATTTGAGAAGGATCTTGATTCATGCCTTTGTTCTGTTCCTTGTTCTGTTACTATAAAAACTTCATGAAACTACTTCCATGTTGGGACATGGAATTTGTAGTAACTTGATGTGTTCATGGGCCATGGTCACTCATATTCGGCTCCAGAATAAGCTACCTTTTATCCCTTTTGAGGTGAGAGTTGTACTTTTGTGTAGATAATGCTGTTATCTGATTTTGATCATAAAAATAGGAAAAACATTCTTGATGAGTAAATTAAATCTATTTTCTTTTATGTATTCATAGGATTAAAGCCTGACCTCTTAGAATAAAGCCCCCTGCTGTGTCTGCATATCTTACCCCAGAGGTAACATGACTAACACGGTTTGTACCCAACTGCAGTTTTAGAATAGTCTCCTTCCAGTGGTTAATTGACCTCTGCATTTGGAGAAAGTAGCTTGGGCCATGAATGTATTGTACTTTGACTAACCTCTTGTGGAATTTTGAATTTTTCACCATTTAATGCTACTGAGAAGGTAAACCTTAGTTCAGCACATTGCCTCATGTTTAGTTTAAAGCCATTTGGGGCTTTAAAGTGATTCTGATTTTAAAACTTAAACAGCCTCTCCAACCATCCATGTGTTCTTAAGCAAGTAGACCTAAAATCCAACAATTTGATATGAATAATTTACAACTGCTGTATCTGAATTTCCCAATAGTCAAGCAGAAATCTCACAGAATATATCATCTTATCAATAAAATTGTGTTGGGTATTAGCTACCTAGAAGATGTGTGTGTGTGTGTGTGTGTGTGTGTGTGTGTGTGTGTGTGTGTGTAATGGAATTGATCAAAAGAGATAAAAATCATTAAAAAACTAAAACATGTACTTAGAAGAGATGTGGATATTAAAGTATAGAACAAGGTCCAAATGTTCATTTGAGACTGTGTTTCATAAAATGTTCTTTCTCTATGGTACTGTCAGGGAAGCTAGAGGTAGGTATTGTCCCCCAGGCAAACCTCTTATCCAGCAGGTGAGACATTTTGCTGTAGTACTGACTTCTGCTGAACTAGCTGGGAAAAAGAAATGCCACAAAGTCATTCTGTTTTTGAGTAGCAACTTAGGTACTTCCAGTCCCTGGGTTCTGCCTTTGATTTCTATTCTATGCTGAGCATTGGGAACACAAGATAAAGCCAAGTTCCTGCCCTCAAAGAGCTACCAAGTTTTAGATAGAGGCTAACACATAGACAGCAAATGACACTGGAGGGTGGTGTTTCCATGGACATTGGCCAGACTCTGAGAGCAGAGAGCAAGGACGGGTACTCAGCTCTGACTTGGGGCTGCAAGGGTGAATGAAAGGTTCTCTAGATGAATTTTCATGGTCAAGTTAGAATTAGCTAGATTGAAATCCATGAACACAGAGCTGGAGATATGGCTCAGCAGATAAGAGCACTGGCTGCTCTTACAAAGGATCCTAGTTCCATTCTCAGCACCAACAGGGCAGCTCATAACCATCTATAACTCCAGTTCCAGGGAATCTGATGCCTTCTTCAGGGCTCTGCCAGCAACACACATGCACATGATGCATATACATGATGCATATACTTATACACATAAAATAAAAATAAAATAAAAATCTTTTAAAAATTAAAATAATGACCACATTTGTCATGTGCAAGCACATGTCTTTACAGATAAAAATCTCAGTTCTGGGGATGTAGCTCAGTTGGTAGAATGGTTGCTTGGGTTTGAGCCCCAGAACCACATAAACTGGACTTGGTAGTCCTGTAAGAGCGAGACCACTGAGGACAAGTCAGTCTTTGGGTTGCAACAGCAAGAGGTTTATTTAGGACACAGGTACCTGCGGGCACAGAGTCTCCTCAGAGGACTTGCGTGCCCCAGGTTGAGTTCAAGGGGTTTTTATAAGGCAGAAGCAGGGTACAGAAGCAGAAGTGCGGTTATTGGTTAATTTCAAACACACATAGTAATTTCACCAGTAATTTCAAAGGTATGCAGAGATATGGGGTAAGGGCCGGGGCTGAGGGGAAGTAGGATTGCTAAATGGGAGGTGGCCTCAGAAGCACAGAAGATTTCCTGGTATCGGGCCCCCAGGGTGGTCAGGAGTTCTGTCTGTAAAACTTGTTTATGGCTTAATCTGTGAAGCTTGACCGGTGCCTGCCTGTCCTGCAGCCTTTTGATAAGGCTGGTTCTGGTTTAAGTTTTAACAAGTGGGCTGTGGGCCCCTGAGCACTCATGGC
>NW_008336953.1:4123137-4130709 GCF_000622305.1 Nannospalax galili | reverse complement strand
TTGCGCGGCCCCAGGTTGAGTTCAGGGGGTTTTTATAAGGCAGAAGCAGGGTACAGAAGCAGAAGCGGGGTTATTGGTTAATTTCAAACACACATAGTAATTTTACCAGTAATTTCAAAGGTATGCAGAGATATGGGGTAAGGGCCGGGGCTGAGGGGAAGTAGGATTGCTAAATGGGAGGTGGCCTCAGAAGCACAGAAGATTTCCTGTTATCGGGCCCCCAGGGTGGTCAGGAGTTCTGTCTGTAAAACTTGTTTATGGCTTAATCTGTGAAGCTTGACCGGAGCCTGCCTGTCCTGCAGGCTTTTGATAAGGCTGGTTCTGGTTTTTGTTAAGTTTTAACAAGTGGGCTGTGGGCCCCTGAGCACTCATGGCGCCTAGTTTCTTTTTATTTTCTCAGTCCATACCTGTAATCTCAGCATTCCAGCACTCAGAGGTGGTGGAAGTTCATGGTCATCCTCGACTGCATGTGAGCTTGAGGCCAACCTGGGCTACATGAGACCCTGTCTCAAAAGAAAAGAGAGAAAGGGGGTTGGAGAAGAATCTCAGTAATCTAGAGAGAATTGTGCATTAATTGTCCCTCATCTTACAGATGAGGAAATGGTGGTTTTGAAATGGTAAGTACCTTCCCAAGTTCACACACTTTTCCAGTTGCAGAACATTGTGATGTTTTCAGCTGAGAATACAATATAAGAGAAGAAATAAGTATGATTTACACGGGCCACACAGGTGAGGCTTCGGGTGTGCAAGGCATTGGAGGGAAGAATGGCCACTGGTGGGTGACTGACCACATGACACAGAACTGTCAAATCCATAGCTATGGAAACTCCGGAAGGATTGTAAACAGAACAGGTGAAACTTAAGTACATGCACATGACTCGGTCTCTGTTATTTTCTTTAAGACTTAATGCTGCCCATTTTTGTTTGTTTTTGTTGTTGTTGCTTATGTGTGTGAGTGTTTTCCCTGTGTGTGTGTTAAGTGCACCATATGCATGCAATGCCTGTGGAGGTCAGAAGAGATTGTCAGATTCCTTGGAAGTAGAGTTATGAATGCTTGTTAACCACCATGTGAGTGCTGGGAACAAAACGCAGGTCCTCTGTAAGAGCAACCAGTGCTCTTAACCAATGAGCCATCTCTCCAGCCATCTGAATGGAAGGAGGAAATAAATGAGGCAGGTAGTAACAGATAGAAACATGTCTTCCACACCTCTTCCCTTTCCACCTTAGTAGCCAGTTGACCGAGATAGGCCCAGAATTGTCATTGCCCTTGGTGGGGCACCTGATAAGCCCCTGCATTAAAAGCTCACACTTCAGTGGAATGTCACCAGGTCTGAACCCATAACAGCAGAGCTCTATGTAAAGTGGGTGGGGGATGCTGGGGCTCCGGAGGCACTGGGCTCTGGACCTAGGTCTATCTAGGGCATTCATTGTCTTAGGCTGGCTGTACCCTTAAACCTTGGTCAATCAAGGATGGCTGAGAAACAAAGCCTTCCAACTGGCCGCACCCACTGAATACCAGGAGTGAAGGCTTCACTTTCAGCAGGTCTTAGGCTAAGGAACGTATTCTTCAGTGGTGCACATTTCAATAATAATATTTGAGGTGCCAAGCAACCGCTCTGAAGTGTTGGTTCCTAATTAGGGCATTTCAAATGCTAACTAACCACTCTTGGAATGTGGATGCCTGATTAGGATGCTTCAAATACCTCCTCACTCCCAGGGTGACGATTATACTGTGCTATCCTCAAGTAAATCAGCAGACATGATGTAACTCCTTCACAGGCTGACTACTCAGAACAAAAGGAAAAGTGTCCCTTTGTAAAGCACTCACAGCAAGGAGGAGGAAACATCCTTTGAGTGATGGGCCGAGTCATTTCCTCTTCCTGAGCAGACACTTGGATGGTGTTTTAGTCATGCCTGAGTTCTGTATCCTTTTGCTGCAAACCCACTCGGCTCTACAAATACCACATTATCCCTCAAGCCTTTGCCTCAGTGAGTAAAGAGAAGTTGAGACACAGACTGGTAGGTCTGGGACAGAAGGGCAGTCACTGAGACCAAGGCTTGGTGACTTAGTTCTGTGTGGCTGTACAGGAGACATAGTTAGTACACTGGCTGGGCTTGGGAACAGGGACGTCTGGGCAAAAGAGAAAGCATTGGTTCCCTGGACAGAAGAAAAGCAGGGTTGGCAGCGCGCCTCCCTCTAGGGCTCGGCCTGTCTCTTCCACAGTTCTTCAGGGAAGTTAAGGCATCAGTTGGAACTCTGGAGGAGCCCATAAAGCTCTGGCCCCAATTCCCAGCAACAAAAGAGCCCTAAGTAAATATATGTGATTTCCTTTTATCTTTTTCTGGTGTGTATGTACTTGCTAGTGTAGGTATGTTCACAAATGTGTGTGGGTCCATGTGGACATATGTGCACCGGTCAAAGGTAGATGTTGGATGCCTCTCCTCTACCACTCTCCACCCTTGTTTTTTGACCCAGAGTTCACTGATTTAGCTAGACTGGCTGGCCAATGAGTTTCAGGATCTGCCATCTGCCACCACGTGCAGTGCTAGGGTCACAGGAATGCTCCACTGGGCCTGGCTTTTTACATGGCTGCCAGGGATGTGAACTCAGATCCTCATGCTTGTATGGTAGACACTGTTGCAACCAAGCCATCTCCCCATCCCGTGTACATTATTTTGCATATAATCTCAAGAGGATCGTAAGTCCCCCTCCCTAAAATTCAGTACCATCTAAAGGAGAATTATCTTTAGACAATAAAAAAAATCTTTACAATGTCACCTCATTTCAAATTAGATTTTAGCAGGGTTGGAGAGATGGCTCAGTGCTTAAGAGCACTGGCTGCTCTTGCAGAGGACCTGGTTCAATTCCCAGCACCCACATAGTGGTTAGCAACAGTCCATAACTTCAGTTCCAGGGGATCTGAGACCCTCTTCTGACCTCCGTAGGTATTGCACAACATGGCACTTACATACATGCAGGCAAAACACTCATACACATAAAATAAAAATAATAAATATTTCTTTAAGTTTCAAATTAGATTTTAGCTTAAAAGAAAGAGTTTTCTGGTCTTTGGTGTGCCCAGCAATGAAAGGTGTGAACAACCTTGATTCCCTTACTCCTAGCACTAACAGGGAGATTAGGATGCAATTCCTAGATGGTAGATTGGACAAGATGCTTTACATAGAGACCTCTCAACTCTCAAGGCTCTATGAACTTTCACTTTGAAAAAGCTTTTTGGCCTCAGGGAAGGGGAGTCACAGGGACATGAATTCATCTCCCCATAGGTGTGTCAAATGTTCTCTGTAGGTCTCTAAGTAGGTTCAGTTCCAACGTGGTTAAGTCCAATAGCTCCTTCCCATAGAACCAGACGAGGGAAAATGACCTTCTAGGGTTTGTAGACTCATTCTTTTTTTATTGAATTTTCGTGGATATCATACATCTTAATCATACTTAGCCCCCAAGTCCCATCTGCACCCCCCCATAGCCCACCTATAGGATTTCACGCATTTTATCATATATGTGTTAATGCCAATTGAGTCAAGTTTGTGGACCCAGATGTCCCTCTGTGTGAGTTCATCCACTGGAGCCTGTTCAGCCTGTCTAGCCTCACTCCCTTAAAGAAAACCAACTCTCCCTCACCCAGCAGTGATCAGCTGCCAGTAGTTCCTCACCAGAGTTGTGGCCTCCTATGCATTTCCTCAGTTCTATGCTGGTTTTCGTCCAATTGAGTTTGCTTGGTCTTGTGCTTAAAAATGGACTCAAGCAGAAGCTCTAGGATGATTTCATTAGAGTTTAAAGAAAAATCCTCAGGGCATGCAAACTATAAATCTCAGCAGCTGCCCTGGGCAGGAGAACAGGGGGAAGAAGGAAAAGGTCATAATGTCATGCTGCTTTAGAGCCAGAACAAGATCAGATGTGGTGGACTAGCAGCTGCAGAGTGGGGAAGGAAAGAGAACTTTAGAGAAAAAGTAAAGAAACCCACAGTGTTGGAGCAGTCCGAGCATCAGGGAAAGCCTAGTTTGAAGAGAGTGAAAGAAGAAAAGGAGAGGTTACACTTTTCTGAAGAATTTAGAAAAGCAGGCAGGCTTAGAGAGAACCACATGCCTGTAGCGGTGTCCAGAAGCCCTGCACCAGGGGGCAAGGATTCTGGGTAGGAGAAGTTCACCACCTCATTAACTCACTAGGTATTCTGTCGCTCTCTTTAGCAAGCCTTAAGGTGAATCCCCCTTCCTGTGGTCGTGTGACCAGGTGATGAACCTGGGAACACTGGAAAGTTGGGTCTTCATTCAGGACAGAAATTCTGATCCTCTAGATTTCTCTTAAGGGGTTTTCTGCTACTATAACCAAATGTTGTTAATTTCCAACATTCCCTTACATTCACAAGGACTGATGAGGGGCGTGAATCATATTAATCCGATTCTCATCACTGCCTCAAACCACTCGAGATAATCGCCTTAAAAGAAGAAAGGTTGATTGGGGCTCACAGTGTTGGAGGTTTGGGTCATTGGCCCATTGCTTTGGTGCCTGTGGTGAACAAGTTCATCAGTGTATGAGCGATTAGTGGAGGCGGCTGCTCATGGCTGGGAAGCAAAGTGACGACAAGTGGCCAGGTCCCAGCATCCCTTACAGGGACCCTGCCAATGACCTACTTTTTTTCACCAGGTTCCATCTCCTTAAGGTCCCCCCCAAACCCAAAGTGCCACAAGCTGGTCCCAAGCCTTCAACACATAGGCTTTTGGGGGACACTCAAGATCCAAGCTGTAAGGGGACTGACTCAGAAAAGTGAAAAGAAGTCTAACAATGAAATTCCCTCCATGACTACAACGCAGATGTGTATTTAGGACACTTGAGGCCTTGAATGAAAGCTCAGTTTTCCTGCGAAACTTGGTTTTTTGCCATTTTCCTTGTGGACCTCCATCTCCAAGCAAAGAGGGAACCAGGTAAAAAGGTTTGTTATTTTGGAACTCTTCTTTGTGTATACCAACCCTGTTTTATTCAGTGTATGTATACAACAACCACAGGGAACAAAGCACCATCAATATTTTCTCAGACATTCTTATTCAGAAATACAACTGATAGGTTTTTATCTAATTTAAACGTCATTATTATTTATTTGTTTAATCTTCTTACAACTGATAGTTTCTAGATGCTATAGCTTTTAGATCCAGGCCTGGTAGGACAACTCAAGACCAGATTACTTCCAAGACATAGGGGTCCATGGTGCCTTTGGACCACTTAATAACATCGCCAATTGTACAGATCATATGCCATACATCACTTAAACTTATTCCAAGAAATTGTACTTTGCTGTAGAGAATCTAAGCACGATCCAAGCGCATCATATCTTCAAATACCAAGATAGTCCTCCACAACAGAAAAGGCCCTTCCCTGCTTGGAGCTGTTTCTCTGGGTAGCCACTGCTTATCCTGACCATCTAGCCTTCTCTCTTCCTTCCGTAGTTGTAAATGGCCTAAGAAGAGGCAAGGGCGAGCCATTTCGGCTGCCATTTCCAGCTCTCTGATAATGGCAGCCTAGGTTAACCCCCCTGCAACTGAAAGACTGCAAGCCTCTGTTAGCTCTCCTCAGCCTCCACTTCACCTTTCCCACACTGCCCAAACCAGAGTTTCCATTGTTAGCAGGGGAATCAGGGTCCCCTCTTGGGGTTTTAGTGTTATTAATAAAAGAATTTAAGAATGGACTCAAATGGAAGCTGGAGGACAATTTTTTAGAATTAAAACACACACACACACAACAACCCACCTCCACTGCAGGTGAGCTGTAAATCTCAGCAGCTGCCAGGAGGAGGAGAATGGAAGGGAAAAGGAATGCCTTGGAGTTAAGCCAGCATGGAGGTCAGCCATGTGTCAGCAGGCAGCTACATAGTCAGGACAGGGCTTTAGAGAAAGAGCACATGGCCTCAAAGTACCAGAAGAAGCCATCTTTAAGATCTGACCAGCATCAGAAAGAAAGAGACAGAGAAAAAAAAGAAAGAAAAAGCTGTACCATCAGGAATCTCAAAGAGGTGGACAGACCCAGGCAAACCTCACAGCTTGTAGGGACTGCTGGTGGTGAATTCTGGGAAAGAAAAGCATCCTATTAAAGGGATACTTATTCAGCCTATCTCTTTAGCATGGCTTAAGGTAAGCCTGCCTTTCTAGGGGAGGGTGGTCCCTCCTTCCTGAGGGGTGATTGACACACTCAGTCAGAATATTGGGTCAGAGATTCTATTCTCTTGACCAGGAGTTTCCCCTTAACAAGCCTTTATTGCTACTCTGACACTGACAGGAGCATTCTCCCTCCACAGGAGCAGACATTATGAAATGTGAGGTTAACAGCAAGCACTAGGTTTTGTTCTTTTTTTTTTTTCATTTTCTCCAGTCAAGCTATTTTTAACTAATATATTCAACCCTTAATGAGAATATCCAGGGAAATTCCTCATGGCATGCCCATGAGCCTTGGCTGAGGAGATCTGCCACTCTCTTGAGGCTTGGTCCCCTCTAAACAATGCTTACTGTGCCCACAAGTCAGCCTTTGCTACACCAAATATCCAGCAAGGATCCCTTCAGATCCTGAGGGACTGAAAACTAGAAAACTTAGAATCACAGAGCTGGTCCAGCCTTCAGCATGGCCCTGCTCTGCTGAGCCGGTGTCCTCCGTCCCTGGCACAGTATGCCTGCTTCTTTCCCCATCCCGTTAGCCAGTGTCAGGTACCTACCAGTCCCTCATTTAGGCAAAGGAGATATAAAGACAAGCAAGGTCTCCTTCCTCTTCCAAGGCCATATCTACTGGAAACCAGAGTCACTGTGGCACAAAAAGGCCTCTTTTGAGCAGTTTACACAGAGGGCTTCCCGGTAGTAAAAGAGAGCAGGGAGACGTTCCAAAGAGGAAATATTGGGCTTGAATATAGACTGGAGAGAAAGGCAGGAGAGGCATAAGGCTCAGCGAAGGAGAAGCAAGTGACTCCAGAAAGAGGTAGGTCACCTCCTGTGACTGGAGTACAGGGTGCTGCGCAGCAGGGGAACTGACCAGGGAGCACAAACTGCAGAAGTTAGCTGGAGGACAGACAGGACTGGTGTGGCAAAGATGGGGCGAGCTGGGGACGTGGGGGCTTCCATTCTGCCTTTCCTGTCCCTTTCAGGCAGCCCAGGTGACCAGACTCTCTCCTGGCCCGTGAGTCAGTGTCTGTGCTCGCTGTCTAGTCCTGAGGGTGGCCTGACAAGGTGTGCACTGTTTCCTACACAGCCATCCTCACACAATGTCAGTGATGACTAATGGGTGAGGCTAGACCTGCTGTGTCACCGGCTGCCAGAGAGCTAGCTCCAGAGGGGTAGTTGGCAGAGAGCTTGACCAGAGCTTGCTTCCCACTGTACCTGCAGATGGGTTCCTGCTTCAGGAAGCAAGACCGCCGCTCTGGAGGGACACAAGGAGGGAAGAAAAAGGGGAAGCTGAAAGAGGCTGAGCTGAGGGTTCCCACATGGGGATTGGCTGCTCAGGCCCACAGCCTTCCTGGAGTATCCCACCACGATCAGTCTCTCTCTGTTCTGTCTCTGTCTCTCTCTCAAATGCATATA
>NW_008336953.1:4113108-4123115 GCF_000622305.1 Nannospalax galili | reverse complement strand
TGTGTGTGTGTGTGTGTGTATGTGTGTGTGTGTGTGTGTGTGTGTGTCTTTAATTTTTTTCAAGCAAGCACATATATTAAAACTACTAAAGAAACATTGATGCAGATGTGAGGGAAGAGGCCCGTTTGCTTCAAGGAAGAATGAGTCTATGTGCAGAGTTAGGGTTATTTGTGAGAAAGGAAGGAGATTCTGAGAGTGATGTCATGTGTAGGCTTCCAGAAAGATGTCTGAACAAAAACACAGGAAACATGAGGCCATTTCCAGAATTTTGGGGTCCCTTTGTGGTTGCCAAATGATACAGGGAATCAGGGTCCTCTCTTAGGAGTCTTAGTGTCCTTAATAAAATAAGAATGGAATAAGGACAATATTATTAGAGTTAAAAAAAAAAAAACAAACCAGGGCCATCAAGCCCTAAATCTCAGCAGCTGCTTGGAGGAGAGAAGGGAATTTTAAGCTGTCATAGAGATCAGACCCACAGCAGGATGGTGCCCATAGGTGTCTTTAGAAAGACAGTAAAGAAACCTAAAACGTTAGTTAGGGAAGCCCAGAGTGTTAGGTAAAGCATCCTTAGCAAAGAGAAAGAAGAAAAGGAGAGGTTATAACTTCTGACGAATTCAGAAAATTGGACGTTACATTGCCTCATGTCTTCAGTCTGATGAGCTCTTGCATTGGGGGCAAGAATTCTGGGCAGGAAAAAAGCACACTATCTCATTAAAGCACTAACTATTCCATCTATCTCTTTAGCATGGCTTAAGGAAAACGCACCTTCCTAGGGGTAGACCTGTGGCCAGATGAGTAACCTGGCTTAACTGGAATGGCAGGTCTCCACACAGGCCAGAGATTTTATTCTCTTGACCTGAAAGTTTTCACTTTAATAGACCTTTACTGATACTGTAAGAAAGCTATTGGAAATGCCAAATCCTGTTCTTAGGCTATGTGAACTGACTTGTAAGCTGAGATTAACTCCAGGGATGTAGTAGCTATTTTACTATTATTATTATCACTATTATTTTGATACAGGGTCTCACTATGTAGCCCGGGATGGCCTCAAACTGGCAATCCTCTTGCCTTTGTCTCTCAAGACTGGGATTTTAGGTGTGTATCATCACACCTTGCCATGTGTGCTTATCATTGGTTTTACTTGGCACAAACGCCCCCTGAGAGAGCTGGCCAGCTGGTGGGGTTCCTGGTGAATCCACACTTTTGTAACTCTCATGCCAGCAAATATTTGCTGAGTACCCACCATGCACCAGGTACTATTTATTCTAAATGCTAAGGCCACAGCAGTGAGCAGGTAGCCTTTATAACCCACTGACTGCATGCATATCAATAACCTGACTTTGGCTGAGGAAATAGCTTGGTGTTAGCGCTCTTGTCTGGTGACATGAGGCTCTGGATCCATCCCTAGCACTTCAAAACAAATAAGTAAATCACGTCTTAATGTTCTTATACTAAAGAAAACTGAGAAGAGAGAGGAATGGTCTAGCCTGGGTTTACGGAGGGCTTGGGGGGCTGAAAGTCACTGGCTGCAGGGACATGGGATGGAGAAGGAGAGCATCTAGGTTGGAGACACGTAACTGGGTATAAAGGATTCTGAAGTGAACTTACTGATTTTATTATTTTGAGTGTGTAGGGAGGTTGGTCTTAGTCCTGGGAAAAACTCGAAAAAGGACTTAGCTGTCGCCTACCAAAAGGAAAAATGTCCCAAGTTTTGCCAATCATCAGAGTTCTCCCCTCCACTTCTTTCCTGGCCCTTCTTCTCTGCCCCTCCCTCCCTTCCTCCCCATCATGAAATTGGAAATGAGAGAGGAAAACTAGGCCCCACCAGAGGTGAGGCCTGGAAGAAGGCACAAAGAGGGGTCTACCTTGCCTAGTGGTACCCTGCTCCATTTCCTTCTGGGGCCTAGGCAACGAAGGAAGCTAAGAATGTAAGGGGCCAGTGCCCCCACCCCCCTCTACACACTGGGAAGGTGACAGGATTGAGGCACAGGATGAGGAGTCTTGAAGCTACTTTCAGTGCTGACTCTGTGGTAAGGTTTCTTCCCTCATGTAGATGTGTCTAGCAGCAAGCACCCATCTGAGAGACTGGGGCCTTGCCTTATCTGGCACCTGAGATCCTCCCATAGGGACCAGTTGCATCAGAGCAGAGAGTTCAGGTGACACTTCACTGGCATTCTTCGGCTCAAAGGTTTTACATCTGGACAGCCAGCCTAGCAGGGGACCCTAGGGGCTTTTTCATGTCATCTAAAGACCCATGAGGAAAGGCAGTGGCAGATATCTGTAATCCCAGCACTCAGGAGGCTGAGGCAAGACGGTATTGAGTCCAAGGCCAACCTGAGCTACACAGTAAGACCCTGCCTCAGAGAGAAAGCAAAGGACAGGGGAGGAGAAAACTCAAGACAAAACAAGAAATGGGGGGATTCGTTTACCCTCATCTTTTCCACCCATGGCTGGGGAGGAGTCTACCTTCCCTGCTCCCAAAGTGAACTACCACCATTAAGTTCAGATCCAATCATGACTGAAGCTTTAAGATGTAAAGTGGCAAAGGCCGGGCAGCTCCTTCTAGAAAACTGCTCTATACTGGTATGGTAAGTATACATTGGTCAGGGAGACTGAGGAGGCAGGTGAGGTGCATTTTCAGCTCATTGGAAACTCAGAGGTTTCCATAGATTACTGCTCTCTGGCCTTTCCTTGTTGAGAATGACATGTCTTTTCTGTCTGTGATCTTCTTGAGAAGCCGAGCAGCTGAGGTTTTCGTTGGCTCCTTGGAGAGCCCATGTCATGAGAAGGGAAAGGAGAGCGTTCCTCATCTGGAGTCTTCCCACTCAGCCAAATTACCCAGCAGCCTGGCACCCAGTCTGTTTGCACAACACATTTTTAGACTCTGAATCACCCTTGCTGGCATCTCCTTGGATTAACCCCCACCACATCCCTGTTACCTTGACTTCCTTGTACAGGCAGATCTACTCAAAGGGCTTCCCAGGAGCCCCACCCTCAGCAAGTGTAGAAACAGGGCAGATCAAAGGGTTGCCTATATTAGACACCCACTTGCCTAGGACAACCAGGGATTGATAACAGGGTTTTATCATCATCTACCCTACCAGACCCACACAAGGCTGCTCTAGGCTAAATGGTGTAACAGGCTGAATTCATCTGGGAGTTTTTCAGTCTTTCCTTAGGTCAACAAGCTACTGTACCCTCCCATTCCCACTAAGGCATGGCGTCATGCAACACGTGTTTCCCAGCAATTACTGTGCCAGGTGGCACTGCCAGGTCTAGGCATGACAGATATGGTAATGAAGGAAGTAGATAAGTCTCCTTTTTTGTGGAGGGGTGGAAAGGTGCCAGAATTTCAGCGATTTCTATTTTGAAATTTTTCTTCATGCTATATATAGATGCCCTGTATCTGGTACAAAACTATACTAAGAAAATCACGGCAAAAGGGGATAGACATCAATCCAATGTCCTCTTAAATAAAAAATTAAGTTATGAAGGGGAAACTGAAATCTGAAGTGTGGGCCTGTGGAGGGGGAGTGGCCACACCTTCTTGGAGCAGTTGGTTTGTACAAGTCTCAGGTTGTTGTTGTAAATCCCCATCAATCTGCCAGTTAGGGCTGTCTTTCTTGCTGGCTGCATTCTGTGTGATAAATCAGTCAGGGATTAGGTCACAGTTAACATATTTCAAATGACTTGATAAAATCAGGGGAAGAAAGCAATATGAGCCACAAGGCCTTCTTGAACTGAAAGGAAACAGACTTGGACCTGGGTTCAAATTGCCTCAACATGGAGTAACGGTGTGAGACACTTTCTTCTTTCCCATTACCTGTGCCTCCAGTCACCAGTCTGTTCTGGGGCCTGAAATTACTGAGGCAAGCATAATGGAAGAGAGATTTCTGATCTATCTTAAGACAGGAGAGGAGATAGACACTTGTTTAGTATGTGTGTGTGTGTGTGTGTGTGTGTGTGTGTGTGTGTGTGATAGAGTTGGTCTAATTATGTGCCTTAGCTCCTGACAGAGCACAGCTTGGACTGTGCAAGAGCCTGACCATTCCACCCACCTCTCCAGGCATCCATTCTAATGAGCTTGGTGTGATTTTGTGGATGTAAAAGACTGTATAAAATGTGCATTTGCTTTGGATTAATATGTTTTAGATTTAAATACCACATTATACATGTCATTTGCTTTTACCTCTTTTGTTCACCTTTATAAACTTATTTTCTTCTATTTTTGAAACAAGCTCTCTTGTAGCTCAGGTTGGCCCTACACACTTCCTGTGTAACTGAGAATGACCTTGAACTTCTGGTCCTCCTGCCTCTACCTCTGAAGTGCTGGGATTAGAAGCATGCCCCACCATGCCCAATTTTGTGGGTCACTGGGGATCAAACCCAGGGCCAGCTACATGCATTCCTCTTTTGCAAGTGACTGCCAGCTGAGCTACATCCCAAGCACTCACATATTTTTAAAAACTGGGTACTATTAATTATAGTATTTGCTCCTTTAGGCAGAATTTATTTCCAAGAAAACTATGTCTTCCTGAACTTAGAGAGAAAGCCCTGACAGTGAATTTGATCTGGGGCATGCGAGACCAGTCCTGCCTGGGTGAGACTGCTTATCTCTAGCCATTCAGTGGGTTTTGATTCCAGAACCCACTGGATCGCTCTTCCTTTCTAGGCAACCACCACAACTTCAGGTGCCTGCCCCCATAAGCACATCCTACAGGTGATTTTTAAAGTGACAGAGGTTAGTACTGTGCCACTAATGTACAGAACAAATAAATACTCCTGTACTGACACCTCAGTACAGTCCCTAGTACTGACACTCCTGCACTGCCACACATAAGGTCACTGCCAAAATTCCACCACACACTAACATTCAGTAAATCTCACAGTCCTTAACTCTTATTGGAATTCCTAGAATCCCAGTCCTTCTATAAGGTAATCTCAGGCATTCCAGACATCTTTCCCTCTAAGCCACACCCCAAAACAATCACCTCATCCCTTACCTCTTTACAGAGAACTGAACACCTGTTCCACTTTCCCAACTAGAGACCCACACTTTATGTTCTCTTTACTGAACCTGGTGGACTCCCTCTTTTAGAGGCACTCTGAAATCCCCAGTTTTTCCTCTAATAGGAATTTGCCTTTCTGCAGACTCACATGACTTACAACCAGTCCTTGTTTATAGCGATGTCTACAATTGAGCCTGCAATGAGATTGTCCCTGTGTGTGCCCTTTCCTTCCCGCTGGCCTGGGAACTTGTGGAACAGAAGGCAGGTACTGTATTCTGAAGAGCCCATGGCATCATACCACATACAAGTGTCACAAGTGCATCACTCTTTACAAAGCACAGACTTTGATTTCCAGCAGATTAGGATTCAAATTCTGACTTTCTCACACTAATAGGTGCTCTTTACCTCTGGAAACTTAGATTCCTCAGTGGTAAAGAGAAGACGATGTTAACTTGAAATAGGTAGGAGACTGAAGATGAGACCCCAAATACAGTGGGTACCCTATCTGGCCTTATTAAAATGGCAGTGATAATGGTGGTGCAGATGGAAATGCACTCATTAAAGTGCCCGAGTGGACGATGCAATGCAACGGAACCAGCAGGAAGCAGTTAGTGCCAGAGCTTCAGCCTCTCCTCACAGGACCAGGCAGATCCTTTCAGAGGATGGCCTGAGTTTTTCTAAGGGAAAGTAGGTGGCGCTACGGGAACAGCATCTTCGATGAAAATGAAAAATAGGACAGCCAAGAGACATAAAACGGCTATTAAAAAGAAATTAATCCCAAATGAAAAAAAATATTGGAGATCATTTTTTGATCATCAATATTTCTACAAAACCTTCTGATGATAATGGTATCATTATCATCATGGTATCATTCCAGCTCAGACCAGTCAAGTGAGACAATCCTAAGTCCCTCTAGCACCACCCCTCCCTGATTGGTGTTTGTTTTTAGTTTTGCCTCTTGGCTCCCATAATTCATTATAAACAGTTCTTACTATAGAGGAAGGTTGTACTGTATTACACAGGAGCAATTTAAATGCACTTTAGAAGCACAGGCCTAAAGAGAGCCTGCCAGTCCTGAAAGGGCAGCTTGGCATGGAAGAGATGTGGACTGGAAAAATAAAAGATCAAAACCAGCAGCATGGTTTTTGAAGATTGGCATTTAAGGTAAATTGCATTGTATTTCTACTCCCTACTCAACATTTGGCACAGAAGCAAAATCGATTTAAGATATACATGAATATCGGTATTTAAATTAAAAAGATGTCACTCAAGGAATGAGATGCAAGAACCGTCATTCATCCCAGGGATTTCGAAAAGGGAGAAGGGTAGCACTGCCGTAAAATATTTTAGTAGAAAATCCAATGATTTGGAATCCAAGGATCTAGGTGTGAGTTCTAGTTCCTTCACCAAAGGATCTTAAGATACTTACCGTCTCTCAGAACCTCTGTCCCTCATGCCTAAGATGGAGATGAAGAATCACCCACCTCATAGGGCAGCAAGGGGATGGGGCGAGGTGAGTAGCAGAGAAGTGAACATGAACACACCCTTCACTCGAAAGCCTTGTTTATCCTGAGCCCTTCAAGAACGAGCATGCGTTATATTCAGAAAAATACTGGTGGGCTGGGGAGATGGCTCAGTGGGTAAGGGCACTTACTGTGCAAGCACAAGGACCTGAGTTCAAATCTCCAGAACCTATGTAAAAACTAGGCATGGCCAGGCATGTGCCTATAACGCCATTATTGTTGGGAAAATGGAGATGGGAGGATCACTGGGGTCTGCTGGTCAACTGTCCTAGTCCCAAATACAGCAAGGTCCGGGTTCAGTGAGAGACCCTGTCTCAAGGGAACAAAGCATAGTGATCCAGCAAGACACTCGGTGTCTGCTGGCCCCTGAGCATGTACTCACACACACACATGTGCCTATGTCACATACAGAAAGAAAAAGAAAAAGTCATGTTAAGTAGGTAATATATTTATAGCCTAGAACACACTCAGATATGAGGATTTAAAGGCATGAAATACTAATATACACTGATGTCAGAACAGGATTAGTACTGGGGACAGAAAATGGGATCAGGCCCATGGGGGCCCCATTGTATAGGTAAAGTTTAATTTATTAAGCTAGGCTTTGAGTATATAATTAGCTGTTTATGATTTATATCTTTGTGTGCCTTAAATATTTTTTTATTGTATGTGTATGAGTGTTATGCCTGCATGTATGTAATGCACGGATGTTGCATAGTGCCTGAAGAAGCCAGAAGAGGGTTTTATATCCCCTGGAACTTGAGTTATCGATGATTGTTATCTGCCATGTGGGTGCTGGGAATTAAACCCAGGTCCTCTGCAAGAGCAGTCAGTGCTCTCAACTGCTAAGCCATCTCTCCAGCCCTTATAATTTTTAATGAGTGATATGTACAAAGGTTTGTATACACTCACTTTAGATTTTCTATTTGCACCAGTAAAATATTTTAAACGGCTTTGCTTCCTGGGCTGCACAGCCTCCCCTGTCCTGGTACCAGCATCTTCCCTGGGTAAGTCCACTGCGCCCACCACGCCTTGACTCCCCCAGCTTCTTTCACCCTCCTAGCTCCCCCGCCAAGTCTCTCCTCCTAGCCTGGGTACAGGCCCATTTCTTGTCCTGACACCCCAGACACTGGGGCTAACCTCTCAACCCAGAGCCACCACTGCTTCCTGATCTTTTGCATCCGGACCAACCCAGTTCCTCCCTGTGGCCCCCAGGAACCCTCTGGGCCTGGTCCCGCCCTCACCTCCCTTTACTTCCCTGGGTGGCACAGCCACCAGCTTCCTGAGACCAGCATCTATCCTGAGCCCTTCTCCCAGGCCAGCCCAGCCAGCAAATTCCTGGGGGCAGCATCTTTCCTGAAGGATCAGACCTTAGGAAAAATCTTGAGAGCATCTGAGCCTCATCTCACTTTGGGCCTCTGTGGGAACTCCTGAAGATAAAAGCAATTAGGCCACTCCAATATAAAATCAAAAGAGAGAACCTGAAGCCTAGACCAAACAGCTTTGCATGCCTAACAAGTAAACCACAAAGGCACATAAAGTTTACAAAAAGCAGATCTAAAGTCAACAAAGGAAGGCTTGAGTCTCACAAGAATCAGAAACTATGAAGGAAATTCACATGTCAAAGTCACAGAGAAAAAAATATAATATATCCCCACCAAGTACCAATAGTCTTCTAGAGGAGTACAATGAGAACTCCCTAGAGCTAACACAGGACACATCAGCATGATCAAGGAATTCAATGAATTTAAAGAACACACAAACAAATCAAAGAACTAAAGAAGATAGAGATAAACTTCTGACTGAATTCACAAAAGAGGTAGAAATAATGAAGAAAACTCAGGCTGAAATGAAGAAGGAACTGAAAAACTCAATAAGCCAATTAGAAATGACAGGAGAAAGCCTCACCAATAGGATGAATGAAATGGAAAACAGAATATCAAGACTGGAAGATAAAGTGGACAAATTAGACCACTCACTCAAGCAAAGATTATGAAAAATTTAAGAAAACACAAGGATGGAATATGCAAGAATTGTGTGACACCATAAAAAAAAACAAATTAATGAATCATAGGCATACAGGAAGGAGAAGACGCTCAAGATAATGGTATGGAACAGATCTTCAACAGGACTGTAGGGGAAAATTTCCCAAAATTAAAGAAAGACATGTCCATACAAATACAAGAAGCATATAGAACACCAAACAGACATGACCAGAAAAGAAACTCTCCACGGCACATGATAGTAAAAACCCTAAACATTCAGAACAAAGAGACAATACTGAAAGCTGCGAAAGAAAAATAACAAGTCATATATAAAGGAAAACCCATCAGGATTACAGCTGACTTTTCAGTGCAAATTATGAAAGCCAGAAAAGCTACAAAGTATTCTGAGTTCTAAATGACCACAGATGCTAACCAAGATTACTTTACCCAGCCAAAATGTCTATCACAGTTGAAGGGGAAAGAAAAATCTTCCATGACATAAATAGGCTGAAAGAATTCATGTCCACAAAACCAGCCCTTCAGAGAGTTCTTGAAGCAATACAAAGAACTGAAGAAAGGAAAGACTATATCCAAGGGGTTACTGGAAGAAATACAATGAAGGTATAACTGTGGAAATGCACAACTATATCAAGAATGTGAACAAAAATAAAAATGACAGGATTCAATACACATCTTTCATTAATAACTTAAATATCAATGGACTAAACTCCCCAGTCAAAAGATGCAGACTAGTTGAATGGATTAAGAAACAAAACCTAGGCCGGGCATGGTGAGGGGTTACTGGAAGAAATACAATGAAGGTATAACTGTGGAAATGCACAACTATATCAAGAATGTGAACAAAAATAAAAATGACAGGATTCAATACACATCTTTCATTAATAACTTAAATATCAATGGACTAAACTCCCCAGTCAAAAGATGCAGACTAGTTGAATGGATTAAGAAACAAAACCTAGGCCGGGCATGGTGACTCATGCCTTAATCCCAGCACTCGGGAGGCAGAGGCAGGCAGATCTCTGTGAGTTCAAGGCCAGGTTGGTCCACATAGTGAGTTCCAGCTGGGGTTATAGGGAGACCCTGTCTCAAAAAGACCAAAAAAAAAAAAAAACCCATCTTTTTGTTGTCTGCAAGAAACTCATCTCACTTTCAAGAACAGGTACTACCTTAAGGTGAAAGGATGGAAAAAAATATATACCAACCGAATGGTACTAAGAAAAAAAGCAGGCATTGCAATTCTAATATCTGATAAAGTAGACTTTAAACTAAAACTAATCAGAAGAGGCAAAGATGGGCACTTCATTCTGATCAAAGGAACAATAAACCAAGAAGATATTACAATCACAAACATATGTATATTCACCACACTCTGGTGCACTCAACTTCATAAAAACAGTACTACAGGACTTAAAGACCCAGATTAATCCCAACTCATTAATAGTAGGGGGCTTCAGTACCCCCATTATTGG
>NW_008336953.1:4112416-4112918 GCF_000622305.1 Nannospalax galili | reverse complement strand
AAGATTGAAATAATTCCATGAATTCTATCAGGCCACAATGCAATAAAGCTTAAATCAACACCGGAAGAAGTCCTAATCACCACATGAACACATGGAGATTAAACAACACACTCCTGAATGATGATTGGGTCAAAGGAGAAATTAAGAAAGAAATAAAAGTATTCCTGGAACTAAACTAAAAGGACAATACAACACAACAAAACTTCTGGGACATATTGAAAGTAGTCCTTAGAAGGAAGTTTATAGCTCTAGTGCCTACATTAAAAAAATTGGAAAGAACACAAATAAATGACAACATCGCAAATCAAGACACTTGAAAATCCAGCAACAACAAATGAAACCCAAACCCAGCAGACAAGAAGAAATGACAAAAATCAGAGCAGAAATTAATGCAAAAGAAACAAAGAAAACAATACAAAGAATCAACAAACCCAAAAGCTAGTTCTTTGAGAAGATAAACAAGATTGATAGATATCTAGCCCAGTTAACCAAAAGAAAGAGC
>NW_008336953.1:4110942-4111296 GCF_000622305.1 Nannospalax galili | reverse complement strand
TACATATATATATATATGTATATATATATATATATGAATAAACCTGACCAAAGATATTAAAGACCTCTACAATGAAAATTTTAAATCCTTAAAAAAAGAGTTTGAGGAAGCCATCAGAAGATGGAAGGACTGCCCATGCTCATGGATTGGAAGAATTAATATTGTGAAAATGACCATCATACCAAAAGCCATTCATAGATTCAATGCAATGCCAATGAAAATCCCCATGACATTTTTCACAGAATTGGACAAAACCATCCTAATGTTCATATAGAAGCACAGAAGACCTTGGATAGCCAAAGCAACCCTGAGCACTAAGAGCAATGCTGGGGGGATTACTATACCAGATATTAA
>NW_008336953.1:4110327-4110775 GCF_000622305.1 Nannospalax galili | reverse complement strand
TGCTGGCAAAACTGGATCTCCACCTGTAGAAGAATGAAACTAAAACCCTATATTTCACCTTGTACAAAAGTCAACTCCCAATGGAACAAAGACCTCAATATGAAGCCTGAAACTCTGAAACTATTAGAAGAAAACATTGGCAATAACCTACAAGATATAGGAAAGGATTTTCTAAACCGGACATCAACTGCTCGGGAAACAAGGTTAAGAATTAACAAAAGGGACCTCATTAAACTAAAAAGCTTCTGTACATCAAAGGAGGCAACCAGGGAAGCAAACAGAAAACCCACAAAATGGGAGAAAATCTTCACCAGTGACACATCTGACAGAGGTTTAATATCCAGAATATATAACAAGCTCAAAAAACAGAGAATCAAGACAAGAAGTAACCCAATTAAAAGATGGGCTAAGGAGCTGAACAGAGAGTTCTCAGAAGAAGTAAAGATGG
>NW_008336953.1:4104757-4109032 GCF_000622305.1 Nannospalax galili | reverse complement strand
GATGAAATCATGAAATTTTCAGGTAAGTGGATGGAACTAGAAACTGTTATACTAAGTGAAGTAACACAGACTCAGAAAAAAAAATGATGTGTGTTCTCCCTCATATGTGGATCCTAGCACTAAATCCTTATACGTTTGTATGTATCCAGACATAACTACAGGAACCAGGATAATGAAGAGGAACCAGGGAGGTAAAGTAAAAGAAAGAATCTGAAAGAGAAGAACAGTAGAAAACAGGTGTTAACAAGGGCAATATGGATAAAAATGGGTTTTTTTAAGGGGGGGAAGGTTATACAAGGAACCTAGCAGATAAAGGGAAAGAAGGCGCTCAAGAGAGGTGGGACCATAGGAGAAGGGTATTATTAAGGGAGAAATGGGAAAGATGGGGGTACCTTAAATGGGGAAACCATGGTGGAAGGGTTAGACAATGTGAGAGATAAACAATGCCTAGCTAGTTTTAGAAAACCAGAGGGAACCATATTAGGCCAACAACCTACCGACAAATCATACATACAACCTGATCAAAGAATGTAATATATGCCTAGGCATGGTTTATCTGAGAGTGTTTGGTCTTTGCCCAAGCTCTATCTACATGGCATAAGGTAATTAAAAGTACCAGACTGGTGGAACTAAACTTCTTGGATGTTTAACAGCCGTACTTTGAGGCCTATATTAATCTGGTCAAAGGGAATGAAAGCACAGTTTTTGCTCCTTGTCCTCTAAGGTCAACTAAGTCACAGGAGACTATGGAGTGTCTCTCAAAATGTCCTGTGACTGTGGTGAGTCACCTGTTCTTTCGTCCAGGGAGCCCATGAAGAACCCACCAGATGGATTTGAACCAATGTCCAGTCTACAAAGAGGGGGGCCAACACCAAGGAAGCATCTCCTCGATGCTTCCACGTGAAGCCAGCCATGGTTGAGTAGAACCTCTGACTTATCTTCACATAGATGGAACTGGTTAAAGAAAGGACCCAGGGGCTCCTCCGAAGCCCACTTGACCCCTGAGGAACAGATCCTCAAATGACCTTAAGAGTAAAAATAAATTGGTTTATTTGGGCGAACTCTATGGTCTTAAACACCTAAAAGGAAAGTATAACCAAAGATTAAAGTCATCAGTATTTAAGAGTTCAAGGGACTACTTTTTCTTATCTAAAGGAATATTGACAACTGATTGCTGCTAGATGAGGAACAGCTGATCTTCCTAAAAGAAGGATCTCTTGATAGGCTGACTAGATTCAGCAGATGGACAAGCACTGGGGAATGGCTGGGGCTGCTGACAACACAGTGGACAGTAACAGGGATGACAGAGTATATGGGCTCCAATGTGTGTGTGGGGGCTATGGGGGGGTGCCATTTGGGAAGTGGGTATATAGATGAATAAGATTGTGTGGGATGTTCTGTATAATATACACACAAAAATCAACAAATTAAAAGACGTATTTGTGGAGGAAGCATAAAAATTTACTTCATATTAAATAGTAGAGGTGATAAACATTACCAGTGAAATCTACCTTATGACTTTATATCCATACTCAGGTACTAAGGATCCAAGTGTCACCGGTTGTGACTAGTAATCAGATATAAAGAGATGAAAGCCACATGTGCAAACATCTAAGCATTAGTAGCATTAAATATGTAGGAAATAGCATATTTTAAAATGAAATGGAGATCTTCTTTAAAGGGTAAAAACTCATTCAATTTTATGTCTTACAAGGTTTATACTGAGTTCAATATTGTATAACTGTACTAATTTAACTGTGAACCTAAAAATTTACAGCCACTTTTGAAAAAGATGTATCCTTGCTCTGGAATGTTTTACTGAATATATTAAAGGTAATGAAATGCTTTTAATTGTGTGGTTATTAAATTTAAATTTTTTAAAAGAATTTAAAAAAATAACAATTCTTCAAAGCATAAGAATTTGCTCCTTATTAATTAGTAGACGAGAAAAACATTACCATTGAAATCTACCTGATGACTATATCCATGCTCAGATGCCAAGTATCTCATAAAGTAACCGACTGTGACTAGTAATAATCAGATATATAGAGATTAGAAATGCATGTGCAAACATCTAAGTGTTAATTGCATTAAAAATGAATTTTTCTGTATGAAACTGTGTATTTTAATAATGAACTGGAGATCATTTTTAGAGGTTAAAACCTCATTCAGTGTTATGTTTTATAGGGTTTATACTGAGTACAATATTGTATAACTGTATTAATTCAACTGTAAACCTAAAAATTTACAGGCAACTTAAAAAGAGATGCATCTTAGCTCTGGAAATTGTTATTGAATATGTCAATGCTATTGTAATGAAATGCTTCTTCTAATTATGTGGTTATTAAATAATTTAAAAAAGTATTTTAGACTATCTAATTGACCAAATTGGGTTGAGTGAATTAGGGCACAGTAACAAAAACAGATAATAACCATCTAGTTTAATGGAGCTAGGTGCTACATCAGTGCCAGGCGTCGTGGCGCTGGCCTTTAATCCCAGCAGAGGCAGAGGCAGGCGGATCTTTATGAATTTGAGGCCAGCCTGGTCTCCATAGCAATTCCAGGCCAGCTAGGCCTACAGGGAGACCCTGTCTCAAAAAGACCAAAAAAAAAAAATTATTGAAAATTGGTATCTACAGAAAGATAAATACTGCATGACCTCACTTACATAGAATCTCAAAAAGTCATCCTCATAGAAACAGAAAAAACTGGCAGTGACCAGAGGCTGGGGAGGAGGGGAGAGACGCAGGTCAAAGTAACAAAGATTCAATTGGATGCGAGAAATAAGGTTTTGTTTCTTGTTTTGTTTGTTTGAGGACTGTTACAAAGCGTAGTGATGACAGCTGATAATGATGCACTGTATGTTTCAAATTGCTAAGAGGATAAATTTCCTAAGTTTTCACCACACACAAAAAGATAAGTACTTGAACAATGCACATGTTAATCACATTTACTTAATCACCTCAATTTGAATACACAGATCATGACATCACTTTGTACCTGTGAAAGACAATTGTATTTACAATTTTAATCTGTCAATATATAATATGTGCAATTTAATCTGTCAATTTACATTTTAAAAAACATAGAAATAAAAAATTAAAAGAAAATTGGGTTTAACTGGAAATTAAATTCCTTCTACTTATTTATCCAGTCTCTTTTAGAAACTCATGATTGGTATAAATGCATTTTCCAGGTGAGAATTCCTACAGGTTCAGAACAAGTCCAGTCAGTACTGTGCATCTTGCCATGCTAGGCAAAAATATTTAACACCTGAGCAAGGAGACAGGAAGAAGGCCATTTCTGAGAGGCCTGAATGAGGTCACCTTCAATGGCTGACTTAGGTTTACTTGGGTTTGCTTTTCCTTAACAAGTTGTTGGGCTAAAGCAGTCATTTCTCGGTGGGACATTACATAGCAAGAGGCCTTTCCTGACCGGTGCTCTACACATCCCCTCAAGAAGTCTAATGAATACTGCTTTCAAATGAATAGTAACTGACTTTCTGTTGTGCTCTCTGGGAACTTGTATTGGAATTTAAGCCCCACTCCTATTTGTTATTGATGTGGATATGGTTATAACCCACTGGGCATCCTAACAGTGAATTCTAGAATCATCTCAAAGATCAGCAGCAAGGCCTCAAGCTCATGGTGAGTCTGTCTTGAAGCCCCTACACTCTTGGTTCAGCCTTGTTTGCTTCAGGAGCTTGGTGATTTCTTTTCTGAACCTTCACGAAAAGGACCCAGCACAGCTTTGGGGGAGATAAACTTGCACTTCAAGTTTTATCTCAGATTGTGAAAATATCTATCCTCTATCAATATATGAGAAGCAAAGGAAGAGATATATTTTAGAAACTGGAAAACCTGCGAACCCCTAAAATCATTCATCCTTTAGGAAAGACTGATGACTCCATTCAGTTTTGCACATTTACAGACTTTAGTGTAGAAGCTTGGAAAGTCCATTCATAAATAAAATGTCTAAGTTCCCAAGCCTGTTTGTATTAAACGTGAGTAGGAATATAAGTCACCAGTAAAAAGTAAGTATAAAATTTGAAATGCATTAGAACTCTTTTGCCTCAAATCATCAGTACAGAGCACACAGGATAGCCCTGACTTCACCTTCCCTGTGGCTTGCAACATTATTCAGTGCAGTAATAAGCTCATGCTCATAAAACTACTCATTAATCTAATTTCAAAATCAGATAATTTTTGGCATTTCTATTTTATAAATTCACAAATTTGGAGTTTTTTTTTCATCCTTTTAATTGCAAATGTTTTC
>NW_008336953.1:4079901-4099125 GCF_000622305.1 Nannospalax galili | reverse complement strand
GGTGCTCCTGGAGCCCAAGAAAGGGACTGAGTTGCTCTGGGTGAGAAGGATCAGGAAGCAGTATTGGTTCCCCAGGTGTCTGGGGCCCCGAGACTAGGAATGGTGTAGGGCCCAAACTAGGAGTATAGAACAGCGAGGTGGTGGGTGGAAGGGTGAATGTTGCTTAGGGAGTCCCGGCCCGGAGAGCTGCGCTATAGCCTTACCCCAAGAGGCCTGAGGATAGTAGTGCAGGCTAGGAGAGTTAGCCGGTGGTGCAGGCCCAGGGAAGCAGGGAGAGGTGAGGGCGGGGCCAGGACCAGAAGCGGTGCTCCTGGAGCCCAAGAAAGGGACTGAGTTGCTCTGGGTAAGAAGGATCAGGAAGCAGTATTGGTTCCCCAGGTGTCTGGGGCCCCGAGACTAGGAATGGCGCAGGGCCCAAACTAAGAGTATAGAACGGCCAATTTGGAGTTTTTTAATTTCTTATGATTTAGGGGTTTGGGTGGTTGAGACAAGGTCTCATGTATCCCAGGCTAGCAATGAATTCACTCTGCAGCCAATTAACCTTAAACTTTTGATCCTCCTGCCTCCACTTCCCAAGTGCTGGGATTACAGGTATGTGCCACTACATCCAATTTATGTGGTGTTGGGAATTGAACCCAGGGCCTTATGCACTCTAGACAAGTCCTCTACCAAGTGACCTATAGCCCCATCTCTCATATGATTTTCAAAACCCTAATTGTAAATTTCCTTACTTTTGTTTTATAATTATAGATGTAGAAAGACAATATCTATTTAGCTAATATTGATTACATATAGATACGGTATTTTTGAATAATGAAAGTTAGGTTTTTTGTTGTTGTTGTTGTTATTTATTTGGTCTTTTTGAGACAGAGTTTCCCTGTAGCCCCAGCTGTCCTGGAACTCACTATGTAGACCAGGCTGGCCTTGAACTCACGGAGATCCGCCTGCCTCTGCCTCCCAAGTGCTGGGATTAAAGGCATGTGCCACCATGCCTGGCAAAAGTTGGTTTTTAAGAGGAAAATTAAGTCAGAGGAAAGGGAACCTAGTGATTTATCTGTACCATCCAGTCACATCAAACTGTTGAGAAGGACCATAAGAGTACAAAGACCAATTATCATCAAGAAGAAAAGGTCAGCACTATCATCTGGAGCTTTAATTTTTATTGCATTTATTTATTTGTTGCAGGGGGCACATGTGTGTATGTGTGGACACGTGTTTGCCATGGCACTTGTATAGAGTTCAGAGGAGAACCCAGTGAGCCCCACGTATCAAAATCAGGTCACCAGGGTTGGCAGCAGGCACTGCTTCATGCTAAGCCACCTCACCAGCCTTCATCCAGAACTTTAAAAGGGCTACCCAACTGTTGCGTGTTTAGGATCCAACTTTTGAACTTCTAAACTAAAACAGCCTACAAATAAAGGAAAAGAGTAATAGTGGATGATCTGTCTAATAATTACCTTGATTCTTTCAGCATTGCTCAAGGATATTGATTATTTTGAATTGAAATATTACTCAAGGAAAATATTAAATAAAAATCATGATATTCTTTATATTTTAGGAAAGAAAGAGAAGACTATGCATGATAACATGTCTCTTTAATCTAGGCTCATGAGAGAACAAAAAATTCTGAGTAAATGAGTAAAAGTTACTGACTAAAACTTTTAGGGCTAACTTTATGTTTACTGGAGCAATTAGAGATGCATCCTTTGAGATCACATACAAGGGTACCAAACATCACTGTCTAACATAGTACTGAGGTTCTGGGCATCATTATAATGAGAGAAAGAGAAGTGGTAAAGGATAAAAAGTCCTAATTTGAGGCTGATATGATCATCTACCTAGAAAAATCAAACAATATGAAAATTTAACAAAGATTCTGGATATCAAATTATAAAGAACTATGCAATTTCTATGCCAGTCATACCCAATTATACAACTAGTTAACATCTAAGTCACCATTTACAATAGCAACAGCAACTATGAAATATCTAGAGATTAGCTTAGCCAATAACATCAAGATCTCTGTAGGGCCTGTATATCAAAGGCTTGGTCCCCAGCCCACAGAGCCACAGGACAGTGGCAGCATCTTTAAGAGGGGAGAATACTTGGGGGGTTGGGTTTGGAAGGACATGCCCTCAAAAAGAACCATGAAGCTCTGGTCTCTTTCCTGCCTTCTTGTTTGGAGCATGAGGTGAGAAGTTTTTTTTCCACTACTCTCTCATTGTGATGTAACATGAGTGATGGGGCCAACTGACCATGGACTGAGCAATCCAAAGCCAGGAACCAAAGCAAACCTTTCATCTTCTGAAGCTGATTATCACAGCATTTTGTGAAAGTAACAGAAAGCCCGCTGATACAATGTCATATGATTCTAAGGCAATGGTATCAGCATACACAGGTCCCATGCAAACTCCAACAGAAAATAACCCAGCCTAGAACTGGAAAAATGAATATCAGACTTCAATCTTATCTGAAGAAATGTTAGCAACTGATTGCTGCTAGGTGAAGAAGAGCTGATCTTCCTAAAACAAGTGACTCTAGATAGGCTGACTAGACTCAGTAGACGGACTTGCACTGGGGAATGGCTGGGGACACTGACAACCCAATGGGCCTTAATAGGGATGACAGAATATGTGGGCTCTGGTGGGAGGGTTATGGGAGGGTGCCAGTAGGGACAGGGGGTATAAAGATGATTAAGAATGTTTGAGATGTTTGGCCCAGCAAATCCTCACCACCGTGGTAGTTCTACAATACACAAAATACGTTGAACAGAGACAGACTCCCAGTTTCAGTCCTCTGACAGCCTTCTGGCTGCCTCTAAAACTGAGTCTGAAAATTTTACCTTCTGTGTTTCTTATTTTCCCACCTACCAAGTAAAAGCTCTCAACATAACCCCTCACCTCCTTCCTTTCTTCCTTTTCTGACCAGTATTCTTTGGCCTACATCCACCCCATGACCTATGGTTTCATGAGACAGCCAAATGTAGCCATGGGACTTTCCAAATTGTTCTCACAGATCTGCAGGAGATTTGTGCTACCAAGATGCTATAATTTTTGCTTTGGTATGGAAGTGGGCATGAGGGAGGTGCAAGGTCTTGACCATGAAGAAAACTTCAGAAAGCATATGTAAGGCATCGCAAAGATAAAAGGCAAGAAACCAAAACAAAAAAAATGTGGCCAGGAGACTATTCAGTGGGATGTTACACAATTAAATTAGGGCCAACCAACTCCATTATAAATGCTTTCCTTTCATACTACGTGTGTGTTGGGGAAACTGCTGAGGCCATCTGTTAAATGTTTATTTCCATTGTTACTTTTCAAGTTAAAAAAAAAAAACCTCTCATGGGAAAAGGGAAGAAAACAGTCTTTAAAGTTGTTGGAATGTGATCAAGAAAAGGAAAAGCCAAAATCCAAACCTGAAGTTCAAAGTCTGCCATCAATTTTATAACCAGAAAGTTCTAGAACAGGCAAGTCTATCTCAAAATTGAGGGAATTATTACCTAGACCCTTTCTTTTCCCCTCATTGTTGGGGCTGCCTCTTATGACAGAGGAAATGACGGGTTCCAGAAGATGTCAGTTGTCAACACTTCTTTGAAAGGATGGGGAAGAGCAAGGTGAGGGGCCTCATGCTAACCGTGCTGCCTGTCACCTCCTCTGGAAGAAGGTTTGAGAGGGTGAAGTCTTCAGCCAAAGTTTGTCAGCTTAACTATGCATGCTTTCTCCACCCACAATTAATCTGAAAAATCATACGCTGAGTAGTAAGACAGAATGAGAGCCAAGTGCTTTCTAATGATCACACCTGCACCTGTGCTTTAGTCCTGCTGCTCACACTCTAAGTAGCCTTATTATCAAAAAAAAAAAAAAAACAAAAACTGGAAAATAAAATCATTGGCATCTTTGAAAAAACTTCCAAGTTTGTCTTCATATTTGATTAAATTTATAAAAGGAAAAACTGTGTTTTCATAATTCCTGAACTATAAGAATTTGCATAGACAGTATTTAAACTGCCACCAGTTTCAGAGTGCTCTTGAGTTTTTTGTTGAAAAAAAAAATGTTTTTCAGTTTGGTAAGAAGCAGAGTAAGAGTCTAGCGCTTGGACCTAGATTAGCTTGCAAGTGGCAAATGAGGGGTCATTAAAAACTGAAGGCTGCTGGGGAAAGTCCATCTCTTTTAAGGGTATGACTCTTGGTAGGTTAACCCAGCTGCAGTGGATGGAGCCACAGTGAAGGACGTTTGGGCACACAACTTTGACTCTATAGGCCTATATCTATATCTATATAATAGAGTGCCTGAAATTGTATGTGTTGCAATATGTCATGCAATGCCTGCAGAGGTCAGCAGAGGGTGTCAGATTCCCTGAAACTAGAGTCACAGGTAGTTGTTAGCTACCATGTAGGTGCTAGCAATCAAATCCAGGTCCTCTGGAAAAACAGCCAGTGCTCTTAACAGTGAAGACATCTCTCCAACCCCATTACACCAATAGTTTTCTTAAAATTCCAGAGTACAAGAAAAATGAAAATTTTCTTTTACCTGAAATTTGCAGGTAAAGGGGTGGAACTGAAAAGAAAATTCTACTGAGATAAGTAACCCAGATTCAGAAAGACAAACACCACATGTCCTTACTCATGTGTTGATCCTAGGTTTGAATCTTAAGATCTTTGTGTCTAACTTTGAGGTCTGCAGAAGTCTGGAAGCTAAAAAGGGCCCATTGGTTAGGGGGAAGAAAGAGTTTATGGGAGGGGGATAGTAGAACACAGATGACTTTAAGGGGAAAGGAGAAATGGTGAGGAGAGGGTGGTAGAGCCAGGGGTGGGGGTAGATCACAGAGTGTGGAGGGAAGGGTAACTAACATTATGGATATTTGAAAAGCCATATGGAAACCTATTATTTCCTAAGCTTCCTTTAAAACTAAATTTTAAAAAGAATTTAATTAGTGGTGAAATAACATTCCTCCCAGAAACTGTAGGTTATCAAACCAAAAGCCCAGTGCTAGGAGTTGCTGGTAAGGGAGGGGGGTCCCAGAGAACCCCCCCCCAACAACACAGGCTATTGCCATTGCTCTTGGTTGCCCATCAGAACTTGATGATAAGCCTGTATTGCTGATGACACCACACACTTTGCTCACAGGATATGGAGGAATCAAGTGGGCACTGATCTGGAAGCTTCCTTCCTGCTGGCTAGCTCTCATGGTCCCAGACACAGCTATGCAGACTGCTGGGGAGGAAAGTTATCAGCAGTCTTATCGAGCTGTGAACCCTGCAAACTACAATGACTGTCCTGGCGAGATACGCCTACTAGTGCAATAGTGGCATCAATGTTTGGGGGGTAACCAATAGCTTTCTAAGTGGATTTAAGGCCTGCTCCAAAGGAAAGAATTCATGCCTGGTACTGCAAACCTGGCCCAAAACTCATGGCTGGGGAGGTCGTAGGCCCTAGGGAAGGAACCTATGGCTATTACTTTGCTAAATGGACATAGTGTCAAACTGCTTTCTAAATACCAACAGATTAGTGCAGCTCCCATTCCTCATTAGAGGAGCTTCTTTTTGCATCGATGGCAGTTAATGCAGAGATTCACAATCAGTCAAAAGCAGAGAACAGGTGACTGTGGAGTGCTCAGTCCTCCATTGACACCACACTCCCCACCACCCTCAAGACTCAGAGAACATCACACAAGAGGAAGTGGAAAGACTGTTTGAGCCAGAGGTCAGGGAAGACTGCTGCAAAATAGTGTCTTCTGGATATGACAGAACCACCACACTCATGCATTCAGAGCAGGTGTGATTATATGAACAGGATCAAGCCAGTCAACATTCCTGCATGGATGGGGAGAGCTCACAAGGTCCCATTCTTAGCTGAGAAGCTACTGGCAGTTGGTGACTACTAGTGAAGAGAGAGACATTTTCAAAACCTAATAAACAGGTTTTTAACAGTAGAGGAGGGATTATATATATTAAGAATGTCTATATACTCTACAACCATTTAAAAGCATGTTTATATCTGAGGATATAGATTTGTATAATCCCGTGAGTGTGTCGGGGGGTGCATTGCGTGCAGGTGCATGTATGCATGCAAGTGGAGGACAGGTCAACCTCTCAGCTTCAAGTTTCATTCTTCGGGTGCTGTCTACCTTGTTTTGTTTGCTTTTGTTTTATGACACAGAGTCTCTTACTAACCTGGACCTCACCAAGCCAGCTAGGCTGGCAGACCAATAAGCCCTAGGTAGCTATCCATCTCTACCTCCAGTGCTGAATTATAACCACATGCCACCATACCTGGCATTTTCACATAGATTCTGGAGATTAAGCTTGGGTTCTGATGGTTGCATGGCAAGCACCTGCCGACTGAGCCCATCTTTGTTAATTCTTGAAAGCAGTTATTAAAAGGAATGAGTTTCTGTATATTCTGAACTTAAACACAGAAAGCTCTCACCAAGGTCAGAAAGGGAGTATCCCTACCTTGTTTAAGGAAGAAGGGACAAATGTTCAAACTATTTCGAGGTTCAGAAGTCAGCATAGTTTTGCATCATTTCATTTGTGTTAAAACTCTCAAATCAACAAGAAACCATGTCTTCTGATATGTGACCTCCTCTTTATATATATAGTTTTTACGTGTATGTTTGTGTGCTTGCATGGGTTTGTATGTGCAGGCGCCTGAAGCCAGAAGGCATTGGATTCCCTGAAACTGGAGTTATTCATAGTTGTGAGCCACCATGTAGGTGCTGGGAACTGAATTTGGGTCTTGTGCAAGGATAGAGGTGCTTTTAACTGCTGAGCCATTTCTCCTGCCTGGTAACCTCTGGAAAAATCCCAGTAGTGGTAGAGAGTCTCAAATACCCCCAATTAAAGACTCCCTGAGCCCACATTCCTTTACCATGTGACTTTGCCACTCTGTTCATCATGGACTGCAATTTATTTCTGTATACCTTGAATCCTACTGGATTTGTCGCCTGCTCTGATCATACAGTGCAGTGGAGACGATGATGTTCTGCGACGTTCTGTACTTTAAGCAGTCTTAGAGTTTCTGTTTCTGCTTTTGGAATATGACAACTAAAGAAAAGTGATCGTGCTGGAGAGAAGCCAGGAGAGAAGAATGGTCTAGGAGGATGGAAGGCTGTGTGAAGAGAGGAGATGCCCAGAGAACACACAAAGCAAGCTTCATTTCAGGCTCTGGCCTCCTGATTGGTCTGAGCCTATTAATTTCACTTCCTCCACCTTTACCCAGTTGTCAACATGATCTCTCTAAAATAAAAAGGATTATGCATCCTACTTAAACTCCCTCGGTAACTTTGCATAGCTTTCAGAAAGATTTAAACCCATGGTCCCATTGGTGTTTTAGTTTCATCCTTACAGCTCCACACAGACACTTTCCAAAAAAACTGAACAATATAGACCACACTCCGGGCCATGTTCCCTGTAGCGTTGTTCGCCAACTCTCACTTGTCTTAAACTTTGGCTCGCATATATGTGACCATGCCCTCCAGGACATTCGTAATCTTTAGGTCTGATTTGGAAGTCTCTCTTGTTGGTTCTCATCCCATTGCTGGAATGGATTATAGAAGAGTCAGATAAATGTCCAGTACAGCAATCTTCCAGCATACCATGAGGAATGTTGTAGATAGAGAAACTGTTTATCAGTGCTGGGTGTGGCTGGGAGAACTACTCTGATAAACTCCAAGGAAAGAAAAGGCCAAGGTGACATGGGAATATATTTGTGAGCCCGTTAAAGAACTCTAAACTTACTTTCAAGATGGGTGAGTTTGGCATGCTTTTGTGTTTTTATTTTGGTAACTGAGGTATGTAAGTGTTTAGGAAAACACTCTGCCAGCATCCTTCCTTGAACTGAGGCAGACGTCTGTGCAAAACATGGTCTCACCACAAGCAAAGTGAAACAAACATTTGAACCATCACTCTGGAGGGAAGCAAATGTCTACACAGCTTTCTAGGGACATTCCATGCTTCTGTATGTCTTAACCAGATTATATATCATCTTTTTTTTTTTTTTTTGCCTTTTTGAGACAGGGTCTCCCTGTAGCCCCAGTGCACTATGTAAACCAGGCTGGCCTCGAACTCACAAAGATCTGCCTGCCTCTGCCTCCCAAGTGCTGGGATTAAAGGCATGCGCCACCACGCCCGGCTTTTAGAAAAATTTTTTTTATATATATCACATTCAATTATTGCAATAATTTAAATTACTAACCAGATCATATATCACATTAGGTTTCAATAATTTAGATTACTCATCTGAGTTCACCACAGCTTTCCAAGGACCAAGGCTACGGCTTTTCTATTTTGTAATAAATCTGAAAAATCTCAGCCAAAATGCATGGTCTTCAAATATGACCAATGGACACTCACAGAATTAGCAGTGTCTGCTAGCACTGTACAGAGAACTGACTTGAGTTAAAAATACTGTGTTTATTAAAGAGGCATTCATTTGGGGGAATAGGTACAGACAAAGTAAAGGATCACTTAAAGCTATCTTTGATTTCACTTTATCATGTAAACTATTGATTTCTTTTGCTTTGCAGACAGGGTCTTGCTGTGCAGCCCTGACTGGCCTTGGATTTGCAAAAGTCCTGTCTCAACCGCCCAACCGCTGGCTCTACTGTGCCAGACCCACATCATTCTAGTTCTTAGTTCATTCCTATAGTTCTAGTTCTAGTTCATCCCTATAAGGGATGAAAGGCCCTGGATGGAGAGGACAACGTCTGTACTCGCTTTAAATCAATAAATTCATACCCTACTTTATATATGATTCTACATATGATCAGAGGCAACAGCACTTTAAGCCTGCTCACTTCTGTGAACATGGACAAAATACAATCTCTGGATTTCTTGTTGCCACTACTACCCATTCCAAGGTCTTTGGAAAACTACAAAATGTTCAAGGTAATGTGCCTATGCCTGTAATCTCAGGAGGCAGGAGGCAGGAGGATTGCAGTGTTTCTGACTACAGCCCATTCTGCCTAGTGAGTTCAGGGCTAGGCTACAGAGAAAAGAGTGTCTCGAACAAACAACAGTTAAGTGTAATTTTGAAAAAAATAAGACTCCACCATCTTTTCCCTCTTTCACAAGAACAGTGTGCACATTTCAAAGGTCATTTGAGCCTTGACAGTTGTCTCCTTAGACTCTCGCTTTGGTGCTGCTTTTGGCCAAAAGAAACTTTAAGCCCTTGATTTAAGCTAATATTTTCCTTGCCTCTATTGCCAGTAAAATATTGTATTCGGCTTTTCTCATGAAAAAGATGTTATGTGTTTCTTCATGACAGGCAATAAAATCTACTTTTTTATTAAATTTTTATTTTGTATGTGTATGTCTGTGGGCATGCATGTGCCATGGTACACATGTAGAGGTCACAGGACAACTTGAGGGAGTTGTTTCTTTCCTTCCATCATGGGGGTCCTGGGGATCAAACTAAGGTCATCAGGCTTGGTGGCAGGTATTTTATCGCTTCAGCCATCTTGCTGGCCCAAACTCTAATATTTAAGAAAAAAAGGGGTTATCTTTTGAACTGATGAGTTTTCTGGAAATCATAGAATACTGTGGGGGAAAATAAAACCACAAGATTTTAGGGTTAAGCCATATTATTTTAATAAGAACCTATCCATGTATAAAATTTATAATATTTTGTTTTATTAGTAGTATGTATGTATGTATGTATGTATGTATGTATGGTGGAACAGCACACACATGCCATTGTACACATGTGGAGGTTAGAGGACAACTCAGTGGAGCTGGCTCTCTCTTTCCCCCTTTATGTGAGTTTCGGGAATTGAACTCAGGTTGTCAGACTTGAGCGGCAAGTGCTTTTCCCACTGAGCCATCTTACCACCCCAATGCTGTATTTTCTGATAGTACCTAGGGTTGATTTTGGAAGTGGTTTAACTTTGTCAGCCAATTATGTTTGTATGGAGACAGTCCCAGGGAAAATGTACTACTAAAGACAAATGAAATTATTTCCTGAAAACTGGTTATTTGTCTTGAGTCTTAAGTAATCATAAATTTTCACCAGATTGGGAAACCGAACCGCTTTTATGAAGCCACTCAACCCAGCAGAAATGCCACTTCTCTCTTCCACATTCGCTGCCTAGAGACCCTGTTCTGATACAAGGCACAGGCTTGCCATCCTTTATCTAAACCTATAGGGAAAGTATGTTTTGAAATTTCAAATTTTCCAGATTTTACTAAAGTAATATTATGTTAGTCATATATACAGTGAAGTGGAAATAAGTGGCTTTCTGAGGGAAAATGTACACAGGCAAGTATGTTTATTAAACATTTTATCGACTGTTCTAATTTGTTTTCTGTTGTGATAAAACACTGACCAAAAGCAGCTTGGGGAAGAAAGGGTTTATTTGGCTAACACTTTCAGGTCACAGTCCATCACTGAGGGAGGTCAGGGCAGGAACTCAAGCAGGAATCTGGAGGAAAGCTGTCTGCTGGCTCACTCTCTGGCTCCCTCATAGGCTCACACTCAGCTAACTTCCCTATAGAGCCCAGGACCACCAGCCTAGGGACGGTGCTGCCCACAGTGGACTAGGCCCTCCTGCATCAATTATTAATCAAAACAATCTCCCACAGACATGCCCACAGGTCAATCTGATCTAGGTAACTGCTCACTCGAGGCTTTCCAAGACTTACTCTAGGCATCGTCAAATTGGCAATGCTAACTAGGACCCTGACATAAACAGTGTTATATAAAATTATAAACCATAGGTCTTTACTACATATTTATATATAATGACTTATTTTCACAATGTTTAACTGACTTTCCCTAACACTCACATCCACAGCCAAACTATAATCGTCACTGGTGAAAGAATGAACTTTGGTCAAGTCAGTTGGCGTTTCCTGTTATTCGTAAATCTTTACTTGATTTTATGAGTGCCCTTCCTAGTATGCTTAGGTGAACACTTGCCCATTTATTTGTTGATTTAGGTTGTTCTGAGACAAAGTCTCACTATTGAGCTCTGTCTGGCCTGGAACTTGCTATGTAGACCAGGCTGGCCTCGAGCTCAAAGAGATTGCCTGCCTTGCCTCCTGAGTGCTGGGATTACAGGAGTGTGTCATCGCTCCAGGCCTCCATTGATTTTTATCTGTATGCATTTATATGCACACATCTGTATCTAAATAGGCAGGTAGGTGAACACACATGTACATACTAAACAAATGCAGTTCAGGACACTCCTAGAAACTTTATATTGTACAGACAAGAGGGACATGTCTCAAAAACAGGGTGGGTGACTGCTGAGAATTGACACCAAAGGTTAATGTCTGGCACACACACACACACACACACACACACACACACACACACACACACACAAGAAAACTTTTCAGGGCCCACTTTTGATGTAATGGACCAGAATTTCCAACAGTGAAGTCAGGGAACCAGTATTTCAACACACACTCAAGTTGATTCTGCATCTGTCTGCATTGTAAGTGACTGAGACCACCATTTTCACTGGCAGGTGCCCAGCTCTTCTGGCCAAAAGCACATATCCCAAATGAGGAGCTCACTCCTAAGTCACAAAACACCAGTTCCATTCACATAGCCATTATTTATATTGCAATTTTACTCCAAAGAGAACTTAGATATGTGTTGGTCCAGCAATCAGTGTTCACCAAAGCATGAGGAAAATTCTAAATATTTCCCATCTGCTATGCACAGGAAAATTCTAAATATTTCCCATCTGCTATGCACAGATCAATTACCCAAAAAAGGCCAAATCAATGTAAGGAATAAAATATTTCAATAAATATTTAGTAATCATAACATGTGCTATAGTAGAAGTTCAAACATTACACTACATCCTAGCCTTGACCACAGGCCCACTTTTGCTCCCAGCACCGAATCTCTGGACTACCCTCTTAGACCAGACCCACCTATTGCATTCTGATCCCCCACACTCAGGCAAACTCAGCTTTTCAGTCTACTTCCTTAGAGCCTTCACAGGCTGTCCACATCCCCAATTCGCCTTGAATTCCCCAGACCACCCTTCTTTCCTGATAAATCTGATCCTGCCCACTGCACCTCTACTCATCTAAGGCTGAGCAACTCCAGTCTCTTAGACCCCACATCCTAGTCTCCCGGCCTTGGGCACAGGACCCTTTTGCTCTTAGCACTCCAGACCTCTGGACTACCCTTTAAGCTCCGCATGTTGGTGAGCTCTCCAAATTGTGCCATACCCATCCCCCTACATTGGGACCATCTGCAGCTCCTCCCACTGCTTCAGGGTTAGGCTTTCTTGCCCTTTAGGGAGGCCCAGGCATTGGTAGACTGCCTGAGATCTCATGAATCCAGCCTCTGCCTAGCAAGCTTCTCAAATTGTGCTCTGCCTGCTGGCAAGAGCTACCCAGACCTTAGGAAGAAGACTGAGAGTATTTGATTCTCACCTGACTTGGGCCTCTGCTGGGACTCCTGAGTAGCTTAACTAGAGCCATTTGGTCCCTCCAAAATAAAAAGGAAGTACCTGAAGCCTAGACCAATAAGCTTTTCATAGCCAATAAGAAAACAACCAAGGCACACCAATAATACAAATAGAAGCAAACCTCAATTCAACAAAGGAAGACTTGAGTCTCACACCAGAATCACAAACAACAAAGAAATCCACGTGCCAAAATCACAATGAAAAAATAATGTGAAAAACCAAAATAATACGTCCCCACCAAACACCAACAGTCCTATAGAAGAGTTTGTCAATGAAAACCCCATAGAGATAACTCAGGACACAGAATTTAAAAGAACAATCATAAACATGATCAAAGAATTCAACAAATTTAAAGAACTCACAAAAAAAATTAAAGAACTTAAGACAGAGATAAACTCACTGAATTCACAAAAGAGAAATACTGAAGAAAACTCAGGCTGAAATGAAGAAGGAAGTGAAATACTCAATAAGCCAATTGGTGAAGAAAGGAGAAAGCCTCACCAATAGAAAGAATGAAATGAAAAACAGACTATCAAGACTGGAAGCTAAAGTTGGAGAATTGGACCACTCAAGTAAAGATTATGAACATTTTTTAAAAACACAGGAATGGAATATGCAGGAGATGTGGGACACCATGAAAAGACCAAATCCACACATCACAGGCATAGAGGAAGGAGAAGAATCTCAGGTTAACAATATTGACCAGATCTTAAACAGGATTGTAGAAGAGAACGTCCCAAAATTAAGGAAAGACATCCCCATACAAATACAAGAAGCACATAGAACACCAAATAGACAGGACCAGAAAAGAAACTCCCCACTGTACATCATAGTAAAAACATTAATCATCAACAAAATCAAAGATGAAAGGGCAAACATCACAACAGACAAAAAATGACCCAGAATATTATAAGGGGCTAATTCAAAAACCTATACGCTATTAAATTTGAAAACATAAATGAATGGACATCTAAAATCATGGGAATCATCAAAGCTAAACCAAGAAGAAATCAACAGCTTAAACAGACACATAGCATATAAGGAAATTGAAACAGTAATACAAAACCTCCCAACTAATAAAAGCCCCCGCCCAGATGGATTCACAGCAGAATTCTACTAGACATTTAAAGATTTATATCCAGTACTACTTAAATTATTCAGAAAGGTAGAACAGAGGGAGAACTTCCAAAAACCTTCTATGAAGCCAGCATCACTCTAATAGCCAAACCAGGTCAAGATACAACCAAAAAAGAACACTATAGACCCATATCCTTAATGAACATAGATGCAAAAATTCTCAACAAAATACTTGCAAACCACATACAGACACACATCAGAAAGTTCATCCACCATGATCAAGTAGGCTTTATTCCAGGGTGGTTCAATATACATAAGTCAATAAGTGTCATAAATTATATAAGTGGACTCAAAGACAAAAACCACATTGTCATCTCAATAGATGCAGAGAAGGACTTTGACAAAATTCAACATGCATTTACGTTCAAAGTCCTAGAGGGAACTGGACTTGAGGGAACATACCTCAACATAATTAAAGCTATATACAACAAACCCACAGCCAACATCATTCTAAATGGAGAAAAACTGAGCTCACTCCCATTAAAATCAGGAACCAGACAAGGATGTCCACTATCTCCACTCCTTTTTAATGTAGTGCTTGAAACTCTTGCTACAACAGTAAGATGAGAGAAAGAAATTAAAGGAGTACTACTCAGAAAGGAAGAGGTCAAATTATCCCCTTTTGCAGATATGATACTACACCTAAGAGATGCCAAAAATCCCACCAGAAAACTCCTAGAAATGATTAACACTTTCAGTAAAGTGGGCAGATTACAAAAGTAATCTACAAAAATCAGTAGCCTTTCTATATGCCAATAACAAGCAACTGGAGAAAGAGTACATGGAAACCATCCCATTTCAAAAAAAAAAATTTCAGAATAAACCCAACCAAAGACATTAAAGACCTCTACAACAAAAATCTTAAGTCTTAAAAGAAACAGACTAAGGAAGACACCAGAAGATGGAAGGACCTCCCATGCTCATGGATTAGAATAATTAATATTGTGAAAATGACAATCCTACCAAAAGCCATTTACAGATTCAATGCAATGCCAATCAAAATCCCCATGACATTTTTTTTACAGAAGTGGAAAAAACATCCTAAGATTCATAATGAAGCATAAAAGACCTCAGATAGCCAAAGCAACCCTGAGCACAAAGAGCAATGCTGGGGGTATTACTATACCAGATTTCAATCTGTATTACAGAGCTATAGCTATAAAAACAGCATAGTACTGGCACAAAAATAGACCCGTAGGTCAACGGGACATAATTGAAGATGTAAACATGAGTACATACAATTTCAGCCACCTGACATTTGACAAAGGTGCCAAGAACATTCACTGATAGAAAGATAGCATCTTCAACAAATGGTGCTGGCAAAACTGGACCTCCACCTGTGGAGGAATGAAACTAGACCCTTATCTTTCACCTTGCACAAAAGTCAACTCCAAATGGATCAAAGACCTCAATGTGAAGCCTGAAACTCTGAAACTGTTAGAAGAAAGCATTGGCAATAACCTACAAGATATAGGTGTAGGAAAGGACTTTCTAAATCGGACATCAATTGCTCAGGAATTATGGTCAACAATCAACAAGTGGCACCTCATTAAATTAAAAAGCTTCTGTACAGCAAAATAATAATAATGATAATAATAATAATAGTAACCAAGAAAGTGAAGAAAATACAGAGTGGGAGAAAAATCTTCAACAGTGACACATCTGACAGAGGTTTTAACATCCAGAATATATAACAAACTCAAAAAACAAATAATCAAGAAAGGAAGTAACCCAATTAAAAGATGGGCTAAGGAACTGAACAGTGAGTTCTCAAAAGAAGAAATAAAAATGGCTAAGAAACATGGTAAAAAGTGTTCAACATAGTAATTAAGGAAATGCAAATTAAAACCGCTTTAAGATTCCATCTTACCCCAGGAGACTGGCTAAGATCAAGAGAAGAAATAATACCAAATGCTGGCCCTCTCCAGTATTGGAGAAAGGGGAACACTCATTCACTACTGGTGGGATTGCAACTTCAACCCTCATGGAAAGCAGTGTGGAGAACTCTTAAAAAAAACTCAAAATGAACCTACCTTATGACCTGGTTATTATACTACTCCTTGGCATATACCCAAAGGACTCATCCTATTGTAGAGACATCTGTATGTTCATGTTTGTTGCTGCTCTTTTCACAGTAGCTAAGAGATGGAAGCAACCTAAGTGTCCCTCAACTGACGAGTGGATAATGTAAATGTGGTTCATTTATATGATGGAGTTTTACTCAGGAGTAAAGAAAGACGAAATTATGAAATTTGCAGGTAAATGGATGGAACTAGAAATTGTTATACTAAGTGAAGTAACACAGACTCAAAAAAATAAATGTATGTTCTCCCTCATACGTGGATCCTAGCACCAAATCCTTATAAGTGAGTATGTACCTAGATGTAACTGTAAGAAACAGCATAGTGAAAAGGAACCAGGGAGGTAAAGGGAAAGGAAGAACCTGAGAGAGAAGAACAATAGGAGACAGGTGTTACTAAGGGAGAAATGGATAAAGTGGGGGTACTTAAATGGAAGGGGGAGGGAGGGTTATAAAAGGAACTATGGGAATAAAAGAAGGCACTCAAGAGAAGTGGGGACCTTATGAGACTGGTGTTATCAAGGGAGAAATGAGGGAAAGGGGGACACTTGAAATGGGGAAGTCATGGTGGAAGAGTTAGACAGGGAGAGAGAGAGAGAGAGGAGAGAGATAAATAATGCCTACCTAGTATAAAAAACCAGAGGGAATCATATTAGTCCAACAACTCTCTACATGAGTTCATGTGTATGGCTAAAAGCTACATAACAGGAAATAGTGCCAGACAGGAGAAATCTTCCTTTAATTGTTGGCCAGGGTGGCCCAGGGACTTCCAAAAATATGCAGGCTATTGCCACAGCCCTTGATTGCCTCCCAGAACTTGAAGGTAAGACCCTACTGCTGAAGACAGAACATATGTCAGGCACAAGATTTGGAGAAATGGAGCTGGAATAACCTAGAAGCCACTTCCTGTGAAGGCAAGCTATCATACCTTTGGAAAGACTATGCAAGGTGCTAAGGCTAACATCAATTGATGGTTCAACACCAGCTTCAAGACCAAATAACCACATCAATGACCTTCACAGCATATGACATTGGTACAGTAGTGGCAATTTTATCTTGGGGGCAATCAATAGCTACCTAATTGGACTAAATGCCCATTCAATGGTAGGCAACTAATGTGTGGTACTGTAAACATTACCAAATACACATGACTGGAGAGGTCATAGACCCTAGAGAAAACCCCAAAATGGTCATATCCATAGACTAATTCATTACTATGTGCAAAATACGTATCCTTATATTTACAAATACTCCAGTTACCACTCATTAAAGCAGCTTCTTTTGCACCAGATTTAGACTTACTACAGAGTACCACAACTCACAGGCATTGCCTGTGAATTGCCCAAGTCTAAGTGGCACATCTACAACGCAACTTCTATACCTAAGGCTCACAGAACATAGAACAAGGGGTAAAGAAGACACTAATGAATGTCTCAATTCTCATTAATGAAGCTCCCTCATGCAACAGAGGGCCAGGAACACAAAAGATCACAAATGGCCAAAGTGTAGAGACTAAGAGTCTTCAGAATTCTGGTCCTTGGACAGGACTCCTATATTAAACTACACCCACCCAAGGTTCAGGGACCATTTCAGAAGAGGGGGCAGAAAGAGCTAAGAACCATGGAGGAGGTGCGTGACCACATGGAAATAAAAGTCCTACAAGCTCCTGGGATCCTGCTCATATGAACCTACAGCAACGGTGTCAGCATGCAAACAAACAAAAGCCCAGCATAGAACTGGAGAAAATGGACAGCTGACCCCAATCTTAGCTGAAGAAATATTAGCAACTGATTATTGCTGGGTGAGGAAGAGCTGATCTTCCTAAAGCGAGAGACTCTAGATAGGCTGACTAGACCTCAGTAGATGAATTTACACTAAGGAACATCTGGGGACACTAACTTAACACAATAGGCCTTAAGACAAATGATAGAATGTATGAATTCCAGTGGGGGAGCTATGAGAGGGTGCCAGTGGGGACGGGGTATAAAAATGATTAAGATTGAGATGTTCAGTGTGAAATACACAAAAATTCAATAAAACAATTTTAAAAATAAAATAAAAAGAAGTTCAAATATTAAATGCACCAGTTTTTTTTGTTTTGTTTTGTTTTGTTTTGTTTTGTTGATACAGGATCTCACTATGTAGCCCTGACTGCCCTGGAACTATGTAGACCAGGCTGCCCTGGAACTCACTACGCAGACCAGGCTGCCCTGGAACTCACTATGGAGACTAGGCTGGTATGCTGATAGACCAGTGTATATATCCCTTTCAACAATCACTAATTCTGTGAAAGCTGTAACTTATCAATGTTGAAAATAATATTTAATAATTGTAACATTTGCTTAATTAGTACTAAAATTAGAGAAGACAAATAAAAATCAACTCAGTATTGAGGCCTATGAATGAAAAAAGATGTCTCAGGAAATAATTTTCTTTTCAGAATCAAAATCAAAATGAAACCTTAGCTGTAGGTGGTAGTGCACACTTACCAAGCCGGCACTGAGGAGGCTGAGGCAGGACAGCAAGTTTAGGACCAGCTTGGTTTACACACACTCATCTAAAAACCAATTAAATGAAACCTGAAAGTTCTACTAGACAATTCTCTGCTTGTGTGACCTGATAGCATCTATCTTATCTAACAGGCAATGGTATTCAGCTTCTTTCCTCAAAGAACACAAAAATTTACAATTTTTTCCCAAATCCCAAATACATTTCCAGTGAGAACAGGACCTACTGAGCACTACAGAGGGGTTTGACATTAGAAATACTCGATCATAAAAAAAGATATGTATGTATTATAAGCCTTGACCGTATGTAGACAGGCATACCCCACAATTTCATATGTTTTTTAAATGTTTTAAAATTTTCGATTTATGGTGTGGAGGTGGACATATACCACAGGAGTGTGTGGTGGTCACATAATAACTTGAAGGAGTTGGTTCTCTCCTTCCATCATGTGGGACCTGGGGATCACACTCAGGTCATCAGGCTTGGTGGCAAGCAAGCACCTTTACTGGCTGAACCATACTGACAATCCTAACATGGATATTTTATATGGATTTTAGATGAATAAAATGTGTTGGGGGCATATAGTTATAAACTTCAAGGTCATCACAAATACAAATAAGCCTAATTTAATCTGAAAAAAAGTCACAAAAAATGTTGAGATTTATCCCTTAATTAAAAAATACCAGACAGCTCACTGTTCTGATGTTTATTTCTAGTTGTTAAAAAAAATTTCTAGAGATGTCTTTAATTTTTTTAATTAATTTTTGTGTATGAGTGTTTTACCTGCAAAACTGCAAGCTCAACTGTCTCTCAGGCCCGGGTTTTTATTTTCTTTTTTTTAAAAATTTTATTATCTTTCTTTTATGTATATGAGTGTATTGCCTCAATGTAAGTGCGTCTGTGTCATGCAATGCCCCTGGAGGTCAGAAGAAGGTGTTGGATTCCCCTGGAAAACTCTCTTAGAAGAAAACGTTGGGAAAAACCTACAAGATATAGGTGTAGGAAAGGACTTTCTAAACCAGACACCAATAGCCCAGGAAACAAGGGCAAGAATTAACAAGTGGGACCAC
>NW_008336953.1:4005141-4078079 GCF_000622305.1 Nannospalax galili | reverse complement strand
AGGGACCTCTGGCTGACTAGATTTACCAGAAGGGCAGACAGGGGGAATGGATGAGGGTGCTGACAACACAGTGGACAGTGACAGGGATGGCAGAGTATGGAGCCTCTAGTGGGAGAGGAAGGCTGTCTATCTGACGAGTTTGTATTCATGCTCAGATGCCGAGGAGCTCAGAAGGTGGGCGGCTGTGACCAGTGATAGTCATGTATATAGAGATTAGAAGTGCATGTGAAAACGTCTCAATGTCAATTGCCTTGGAATGAATTCTTCTGTATGAAAAAACAAAACAAAACAAGTATCTTCTTGAAGTCCCTCAAATTAAGGTAAGAACAAATAACAAATCATTCTGGAAGAATGCAAAGGCAAATAGCTTTAGATATTTGACAATTGAATTTATTCTCATAATTGTTTTAATAGCTTTTGTATAATCTTCATCGCTATTATGAAATATGAAAATCAAATCTGATAAAATCAAAAATCAAAAAAAATCAAAAAAAATTTTTTATTATCTTTCTTTTATGTATATGAGTGTATTGCCTCGATGTAAGTGTGTCTGTGTCATGCAATGCCCCTGGAGGTCAGAAGAAGGTGTTGGTGGAACTGGATGTAACATTTTGTATATTGTTAAAACTGTAACTTTAATTGTAAATAAAAAAATTTAAAATCAAAAAAAATCAAAAAAAATTTTTTATTATCTTTCTTTTATGTATATGAGTGTATTGCCTCGATGTAAGTGTGTCTGTGTCATGCAATGCCCCTGGAGGTCAGAAGAAGGTGTTGGATTCCCCTGGAACTGGAGTTATGGATGGTGGTGAGCTGCCACGTGGGTACTGGGAATCAAACCTGGGTTCTCTGCAAGAGCAGCCGGTACTCTTAACCACTAAGCTATCTCCAACCCCCAAAGATTTTTTTACTTACATTACTTACATTTCTCACTTTGAAGAGAATGGTAATAAACATTTGCTTAAAAAAAAAAAAAAAACCTACATCACACCATTAGGTTAAATATAAGATAGCATTGAATTGATTTAATATCATTTGTCAGATTAAAAAAAAAATTGATCATTGTTGGAACTGGAGTGATGGCTCAGTGGTTAAAAGCACTGGCTGTTCTTCCAGGGGAACCAGGTTCGATTCCCAGCATCCACATGGCAGGTAACAACGTCTGTAATTCCAGTTCCAGGGATCCAGTGGCCTCTTCTGGCCTCTACAGGCTTTGCATGAAACAGGTGCACTTACATCCATGCAGGCAAAACAGTCATACCCATAAATTGAAAATAAATAAAATGTGTTCATTGAAAATAATCCATTGTAAGTTAAGGTAATTTAAAATTATCAATTTCTTTACCATTTATAAATTAAATTTACTTGCCTTTCACAATTCTGCACACACGGCCACAGAAATCTTTATCAGTAAAGTCCACAGTAACCTCGAAAGCAGAGGCCACACAGTGACTTCTCAAGCTAGGGACTAAACAGCTGCCTTCTGGCCGCCTTCTATAGGCAGCAACTCCACTTCTAGCTTTTATCAAAACACTGCCTGACTTTTTTTTCTGTGTCTGCAACTTTCTTAGTTTCCTTTTCTGAATGAGATGTTTATTTTTTGAAAGAGTCTATTTGCTTTCAAAAACTTTGGAGATAAAACTGATTTTAGTGTTTCAACTGGACAGATGGAGCCCAAACAGATTACTATTTCATGTGTAGATTTTATTCACGTGCTGGATGGAGACAAAAACAGTGTTATGGTTCATGGGTTTGATGCTGACAGGAAAACAGTTACTTTGCTAATGTTAACACCAAGTAGACTGAATTATAAAATGCTCATACATGATTTCGTGGATTTAAAGCAACAATACAGCTGTGTTTGGTCACTTTTGAGCATGAACTGCTATTAGACTCTAAAGCTTCACACAATAGGTTGTCTTAGCTCTATTCTGATTGGAACACCTTATAATTTTCAAAATGCACAATTTTTAAAAATGTCACTTGCTGCTCAAAAAATCTTATAAATTCGCTATATTTATGATATAAAATTACTTCAAGGATAATGAGATAAAAAGTATAACCATAGCCTGGAAAGTGACAATTTTTCATATATATACACTCTCATCGCAGTAATGCCAAGATATGAAAAGTAACTTGACACATTAGAATTTTACAAAATGATAGTCATTGGATACCCACATAGAATTAGACAAACTGCCCATGAATTGCTAAATGGATTGTGATATTTACATAACAGAATATTACTTCATGATAAAAATCAATGAACCATAGCTTAATTCATCTGGGTAGAGAATTTTAAAGTGCCCAAGCACAAGAACTAGGTTATGTGGCATGATGACTCCAGTTATATAAACCGAAGAAGTGTCAAAACTTAAACAGGCCAAACTGTAAAGAGGGAAATGATGTAAACAGGAAATTTGGGATAGCGGTTCCATCTGGGGTTTGGTCAGGTTTTGCCATTCATGCTAAACTGTGACAAGGGCATCTAAATGCCACAGGAAGGCAGGCTCTCCTGCAGAAGTTGAAGAAGCAGAAGAGGAGACATCCAAGGAAGGAAGTTGTAAAGTTGAAGGAGACAAGATGGAAGGCACAGCTGACACTAGCCTATGAAAGGACACCGTTCTAAATCATGGGTGAGGACAGGCAAACACGTGAAGACACAAGATGACCTTTAGACAGCTAGAGAACTGACCACAAATAAATGCAGGTGGCCATAGCATTTTTGCCTCCCCTCTGCCCAACCTCTAAAACTGCCCCCTTCCTTCACTTCAGGTCCTACATCTGCTGTGAAACTTTGTCTAATTATGCTACAGTAATATTTTCTTACTATTTGATCATCTATTTAAAATATTTTGTTATTTTTATTTTATGTGCATGAGTGCATTGTCTGCATGTAAGTAGGTGCATCTATGTTGTACAATTCCCAAAGAGGTCAGAAGAGGGCGTCAGATCCCCTGGAACTAGAGTTATAGATGGTTGTTAGCTGCCATGTGGGTGCTGGGATTCAAACTCTGGTCCTCTGTTAAGAGCAAGTGCTCTTAACTGCTGAGCCATTTCTCTAGTTCCCTCATTTATTTAGAGACAGAGTCTCACTATGTAGACCAGGCTGGCCTCCAGCTCACAATCCTTTTGCCTCAGCCACCACAGTGCTGGGATTACAGGTCTGCCACCATGCCAGGTCCTTTTCCTGTTGTCCCTGCTAAGTTCTGCAGCACCTGGCCCTACCACTTGCTTTTCTCTCGCACACTACTTAACTGTAACTACTTCGTGCTGTGCAAGGTTTAGATTTCACACATCCTTCCATTAGTAGTTGAGTTCAGAGATCATGTCTTTTTAACACCATCCCATTAAAAACAAAAACAGTGCACTGTTATGCACACAGTAACATTTAGAATGATTTTCTAGATATATTTACTAAACAAAACTTCTAAAATGATATAATAAATACATAAATACCTGTAGAACTTTTGAGTCTTCCATTTCTATAAATTGTTCCTGATTTTTCTTTGGGGGCTTTAAAAACAAGTGGAACAGGATCTCATATATCACAAGTTAACCTCAAATTTAATATGTAGCTAAAGATGACTTCTAACTCTTAACCCTCCCTCCTGCCTCCACGAGAACTGAACCCCTGCCAAGTAAGTACTCTGCCCAGCGAGCTACATTCCCAGCCTCCATTTTTGCTTTATACCTTACATTTGGGAAGGTAAGCCAAGAGCTGATATTAACATGTAATTGGTTTAATTTAAAACTTATAAAACAAATTGCTCCTTGCTCATTAAAACGAGGATATTTTTTTCATCGTTTCATTTAACATTTCTCTGTAAGGTAATTCTCCCGGAAAGTAAAGACGAATTACATCAGGCACGCCATCTTGTGGACAAGAGTAGCCCATGACACTTAGAACTCATTGACAGTCTTTAATTCAGAAATAACATTCAGTAAATTCAAACACAAATCATAGTTAAAATCTATTACTACACAGGAATGCAAACGAAGCATGGTCATTAACTTGTGTGGGTTTAGGTGTCCCAAAAAATGTTCACTAAAGAGATAAGTAGCAATAGACTTTAAATACAGAAAAGCTGCTATGACTATAATATACTCTTATTAAAATTAAATACTATTGATTTTGGAACACCCACTCTTGAAATCGGTAGTTTTATTTCCGGACCTATTACTTATTAGTTCTGCCAATTGTTATATCCTAGAGTTAAATATTGGCTTGATTTTCAAACATCATCAGCCTAACTATCAACATCTAAGAATAGCACAGGTCAACCAGCTCTCTTATCTGGACCGTGTGGGAAGCACATTAATTGTACTCCAAAATGGAGTCTGAAAGGTTGAAAATAATGGTCTCATCTTCACAACCTTACTGCTTCCTCTACACAGGTCAGCTGCCTCAAGCAGTCAACTCTTTGCTTGTTCATTAAACAAACAAATGGCGCGATGAGGTACTTAACAACTGGGCTTAAATATTTTAAGTGCCAACTTGAACACCAGACACCTTGTTCCGCTCAGGAGTGGGGTGAAGTAGAACTGGTGCATCCCTTTGGACAGGGCAAAGCACAGCAGCAGATCTGGTTCAGGCGCCCCGTTGCACTGTCTCTTCTGGGGCCCTGAGGTGGTACACTGCAGGATCATTTTAAGCCTTTCAGACCCAGACACCAAATTTCCAAGAGTTAACAGACACACATATAAACATTTACACAAAGCAAGATGCTGCTGCAGTCCACATTAACTTCTGGGATTCATCACTGCATGCGTACCACCAGGAAAATATTCTACCCAGACTTCCCTATGAACCGATTTTGGATCAGTTTTTCCATGTGACTCTTCAGGACGTTCACATCTGCTGCACACACGTGGTGTTCCATCTTCTCTTGCTGTTTGGTCCTCTCTAATAAAGCCTCATGAGGAGGTGGCAACGCATTGTATGAGCCCAGCAAGCAAAGCTGGCTTGACGAAGTCTGGTGGATTCCATTGATCTTTAAGGCCTGCATGACAGCAGGTGCGAACTTGGAGTAATGAGCAGGAGATGAGATGATCACTGGGCAGGTTTTGTCTTGCATTCTGTCCGCAACCGCTTTTGCAACAGCCGTGTGTGGATCCAGTATGTATCCTGCAGCATTGTAGGTAGCATTAATAGCCGACAGGCAGTCATCCTCGGAGCACCAGTCAGCTACCAAATCCTGCTGAAGTTTCTCAACTAGTATCTTTTCTATTTGGAAGTGAAGCTGATTTTCTAACTGATTAAATAATTTTGCCATTAACTGTCCATCTTTATTAGCCATCAAGTATAAATGCCGCTCCAGGTTTGAAGACTTGAGAATATCTATTGATGGTGAAAAGGTTTGTGCTAACTTCCTGTCCCTTAGATCATAATGTCCTGTTTTTATAAAGTCAGTCAAAACATGGTTCTGATTAGAGGCACAGATAAATTTTCGAATAGGGATTCCCATCATCTTGGCATACACTGCTGCTAATATGTTCCCAAAGTTCCCCGTGGGTATACAGACATCGACTGGGCTTCCAAAAGAGATAAATCCTTGGCTAACAAGATCGAGATACGCAGAAGCGTGATAAACTACCTGGGGCAGCAGGCGAGCCCAATTTATAGAATTAGCTGAGCTTAGGACCGTTCCATATTCCACAATCAGAAAGCCAGTAAAATCAGAATCTCTAAAAATTCTTTTTACGGCCGTCTGGCAAAAATCAAAATCTGACCTGACACCCACTGCCCATCCGTTTTCTCTCTGACTGCCAATTATTTGTGCTTTTTGAAAATCACTAAGCCCGTTCTCTGGAAAAAATGTGACTACAGCTATTCTTCGAGTGTCATTTTTATTAAGATGACTAAAACCATTCAAGACTGCACTCCCCGTGTCTCCTGAAGTAGCTACAAGGATCACATAATTACAGCTTGGTGGAATGCAGTGTGCAAAAATATGAGGCATAAGCTGCAAGGACAAGTCCTTAAAGGACCCTGTTGGCCCATGGAACAGCTCCAGGATGAACTGGTTTCCTGCAAGGTGCCTGACGGGGGCGATTTTGGAGCAGGCAAAGTTTTCCCCATAAGCAGTTTCAATCATTTCTCCAAGTCTGGCTGCTGGGATGTCTGCAGGATGTATGCATCTTTCCAACAGTATCTGGGCTCTTTCTATGTAGGTGGCTCCTACAAGGCTTCTCCACTCTCTGCAGCTCACTTTGGGAAACTCCTTCTCCGGAACAAAGAGTCCACCATCAGAAGCCAAGCCCTCAATCACAGCTTCACTAAAGAATTTTAAGGGAACCTTCTGTTCCAAGTCTTTGGTGCCAATGTGCCTTGTTGAAATGAATGTTTCAGAATCCACATCTTGGTATCTGTGAACCGCCTGGAGCACTCTGTCAGCTACCTCCTCTGGGGTGGCCCCACTTTCGCAGAACACCCGAGTATCATACCACTTCTTATAATGCTGCCTCCTGCATTTCAGTAGGTCTTTCATAGACACACCAGAAGTCTGGCCAACAAGCCTACCTAGTTTCATTGATTTCAGACGACTAATTATATCTATAAGAGGCACATCCAGATATACAATCACTCCATCTTTCTTGAGATGCCACATGCTGGCTTCGTGCATGGGATTGGACCCAGTGAGGGAGATCACACTTCCAGATGTGGACAAGCTTAACAGTGCTTTTCCTTCCTCCTCTAAAAACTGCTCATTACCAACATCCTGCAATTTTTCAGATGCACTCATATTCCAGATTTTTTCAAGGATATCACTGGCCACATCGATGACACAGCAGCCTAGTTTGTGGCCTATTATTCTGCCTACTGTTGTTTTCCCAGCACCGGGAGGTCCCATCAGAATAATATTTTTGTCTCCAACAAGAGAGCCGGTTGAACGCCATGACTTCCTTAATTCTGCAAGTGCAAAGGCTCTTGAAAGAAAGGGCTGGGTGTGCCTTCCCACTTTACCCCGTATGCTAGAAAAATGCTTATGTGTTATCCGTTTCAGATGCTGACAGCGGTTAAAGAGGAGCATTCTGTCTTCAATTTTCTGCCCACACCAACCTAAGAACTGGCTTTAAGCCTTTTTCAAGACATGAAAATAAAGAGATACTTGGTTACTAATTTCAACAAAATGTTAAAATCCTAATAGGATTAAATATATCCATGCACTCAATACATAGCTGTTCAAAAATCTTCCAAATTTATGGGATTCTTAGAAAGTATTATGATGCATATATTACACATTCTCCTTTAAATAAACTTTTATATAACTATACCATATTAATTATACAAATCAATGAGTGTCACTGCACCATCCATCATGCACTAGCCGAACTTCAGTTGCATCTGCCGTCCTTTCTCCCGCCCTCCTGTCCTCTTCTCCCTGACATTCCTCCCAGTCACTAAGTGTCCCTCTTTATCAGCTCTGTTTATTTGTTCCCCCATATGAGGAAAACCAGACAGCATTGGTTACTATCGTTTCAAATTTCAAGACACTTTTTAAAAGTTTAAATAAATAGGCTATAACTTTACAAGCTTGTAAACTTAAGATTATAAACTATAAATATATAAATGATAAACTATAAAAACTTTTTAAAATGTGTAGGATTTCCAGCACTACAAAAAAGTAACTACTAAAAGCAGAAATCTTATTCAGAAAATATCGTTCACAGATTCTTTTTAAAAACAGAGTAAATCCAATTAGCATCTCTTTTTCTTTTAGAAGTTACTGTCACGAATACTGTTTCATGATTTGTTGGCTTATAAAACATATAAAGAATATTTGGAGTTGTAGTAATAATTACTTGTAATTCATAAGACTGAGCCACATTCTCAATATTCCTTCATCTTTATTATCATGTTGACAGACTATTGCTATTTATTAATTTCTCATAAAATCCACAACGGTAAACCAGAATAAAAGAATACACTTGCTTATAAAATGCTCAAGTAATTTTCTAAATTGTAAGTCGAAGTATGCCATTTTTTCCCTATGTGTTTTTAACATGCGTACTGTTAAGAATCTTGTTTAGGGACTAGAGAGAGGGCTCAGCAGATCTGGGTTCAGTTCCCAGTACCCACGTGGTAGCTAGCAACCATCTGTAACTCTAGTTCTAGGGGATCTGATGCTCTCTTCAGGCTTCTGTGGGCATTGCCCACATGTGGTGCACTTACATACATCTGAAAAAAAAATACATATATATATATACATATATAGGTATCTATATATATATACGTATACATATACCTTGTTTACATATTTTCCTATCTGGTATCTTTAAAAATTATACTGAAATGAATAGTATATCAATAATTAATGAAGATTAATCATCAGTGAGGCCATTACTTTTGTTTCTGGTCCCATAAGCATCATTAGGGGTGGGGCTGAAATTCTAGACTTCAGAGAAATAGCCCAAAACTCATGAAGGTGTTCAATGAAAGGAAGTTTTGCTGGTGTACAGAGATGATCTACAATTTTCCACACAGATCCAGACCCTTTCTTTGGAAATACACTAATCCTTGAAATAAAACATGCCAGATACCAAATTTTTTTGTCATATAAAATCCAATTTGATAACTAGTGCAATAGTTATTGAAATTGACAGAGGAGCTTCAAAGACAATGGAGGGCTTTTACCTGTCCGCTGATAGAACTAATATGCAATTAAATGATATCAAATATTAAATGGTATAATTAATCCTGAAAATTTCCAGTGGTGTATTACTATTGCTCCTACCGAAACTGTTTTGTAACTAAACCTTTAAACCACTTTTAAAGGCCAACTCTGGATTTCACTTACACACATCCAAGCTGTCAAGAGAAAGAGCTCATCTTGTCCATGGCTTCGGCTTGCACATGCTGTTAAGCGCCACAGAAACCAGCCTCAGATGAAGAGGTTATTGACTCTAAGGCAAACTTGATCTTTGCAAAACATGAAAAAGAATTTCAAGTTAATCACAAGTGCATACAGTATCATAAAATTCTATGCACACACAACTATTTTTAAATGGCATCTGAGGGTTGGGTATGATGGTACAGGCCTTTAATCCTAGCACTTAGGAGGCAGAGGCAGGCTCTCTGAGTTTGAGGCCAGCTTTGTCTACACAGACAGTCCAAGGCCTTCCAGTGATGCATAGTGAAACTCTGCCTCAAATAATAAATTTTACATGGCATCTGAAATATTAAACAAATATTAATCTTTTCAAGTTTCCAAAATCTACTATTGAAAGATTAAGAGACTGAGTTATTTTCATCATAGCAATGACAGTACTGAAGGTATTCTACCATCAAGCAACAAAAACAACTGAACCAAGTAATAACAAACATGAAATCTTTCACAATGATGCCTGAGTTGTTTTAACTACATGCTTAATGATCAGAGGTGAGGAAATCAGTGTACTAAAGATATGAAATAAGTAAATGAACTTTCAAAAGCCCTTAAGCACGTGCCCGGCATAAGGATAGGCACATCAGTTATGAATCTCCAGGGAAAACAGTGCTGCTTACCTCAAATTGACAACTATTTTGCCATGCAACCTGACACCCTCTCTGGAGTAGGGCCAAGGCTAGAGAAAACTGTAACTTAACCACATCAGTAATTTATGAAACTGGTCTCTGGTACTGTGCACTAGTACTACCTGCTTTCAAGGGACTGTGTAAAACAGCATAATTAATTTTCACTTATGCATGGGTGCAGAAACACTCATCCACACTCACATGTATACACCACATACACGCAACACACACACAAATTGTGTCCTAGCTGAGTAGAATTTTTTTATACTATTTTTATGTGTATGTGTATTGCCTGTACATATGTGAGTGCACCCGTGTTGTGCAATGCCATGGAAGTCAGAAGAGGGGTTCGTATTCCCCTGGAACTGGAGTTAAAGACCGTTCACAGTCACCATGTGGGTGCTGGGAATTCAAGCCCAGGTCCTCTGCAAGAGCAGTCAGTGCTCTTAACCGCTGAGCCATTTACTGAATCTTGTATGTTTAATTCTGCTTTATGTAAGTTGCTTAAAATCTAGGCTATTAAGAGTAGATGGGTTGGGCGTGGTGGCACATACCTTTAACCCCAACACTCAGGAAGCAGAAGCAGGCAGATCAAGGCCAGCCTGGTCTGCATCAGAAGTTCCAGGTCAGCTGTCTCAAAAAACAAACAAAACCAAAAGTAGAAGATGGAGTTTATTTATAAATTTATTTATAAATTCTGCATCAGCATTATTATTCTACAATAAAAGTTCTCTTAAGTCTAGCAGAAGTCAGGGAAGTGCTATAACATGTAACAAATCTTGCCCTTTCTAAAGGAAAATTCTATTTTAAGCTACATACTAAATTTTATCTTGTATTATTTAGCTCTAAAATAACTTTTAGGTCTCTTTGCCCAAGTCTGTGTTAAGGCAATCAAATGGACAAAAGTTGGAGTAACCCCACCCCACCATATAACATCCAATGTGAAACCTGTGAGCTGAGTTTTCACTATTTAATGATTCATGGTAGTTAAGCTCTATGAAGTTCCTGCTACCCCTCAACTAGTGAGCATGACCACTATTCCTAGGGGAAATACTGCGTTAGGGCCTATGGGCCTTTGGTCACAAGATTCTGCCCAGTGAGTACAAATAAATGAATATATATATATGTTTCATATGTGTATCTGTTTAAAGACCTTATTTTGACTTTTTATTCATTATTATGAACTCACATCCAGCAGCACTCTAACTCAGGCCAGAATGAAGCTCAGCTAACACACCTATTTTGTCTGAAAAGCACACCAGTCTCCTTGCACTTGGAAATACTGCAGAGCACATGAGTACTAATTTAGGGACCAGTTTAAGCAACAAGACCACCACTGAAACCACAGCATGTGAAACATGTGGCACTACACAGAGTCTGAAAAGGATATTTGTCAATGAAACCCAAAACAAGAAAGCAAACATGTTGTCTGACTTCAGTTGGGAATGTGCACACAGCACATGTCCAAAAATGACTGCAGATGTGCTGCCAAGCATTGATTTGGGGGTTATGAATAAACATTAGCAGAAAGGATATCAAAATTATAAAATCCAGCCAGGCATGGTGGCACACACGTTCAATACCAGCTCTCAGGAGACAGAAGGAGGCGGATCTCTGTGAGATCGAGGCCAGTCTGGTCTACATAGCGAGTTCTAGGCCAGGTGGGGCTACAGGGAGACCCTGTGTCAAAACAAAACAAAAAGCAAAACAAAAAACCTATCTGTGGTTAGAGATGGCTCAGTGGTTAAGAGCACTGGCTGCTCTTGCAGAGGACCCAGGTTTGGTTCCCAGCACCCATGTGATGGCTAACAACTGTAACTCTAGTTCCAGGGGATTCAACCTGCTCTTCCAGCCTCCATGACATTGCACACATGTGCACTCCACGGCACTGCACACATGTGCAGTGCACTTACACACATGAAGGCAAAACACCCATACACATAAAATAAAAATAATAAATTTTGAAAATGTAAATAGAATCTGGGCATGGTGCATGGCTTGTGAGGCAGAGACAGTCAGATGGAGATGGAGGCCAGCTGGTCTACACAGTGAGCTGCAGGCCAGCCTGGTCTTCATAGTGAGCTGCAGGCGAGCTAGGGCTACAGAGGAATCCTGCCTCAAAACAAAACAAAACAAAACAAAAAAACAACAACAAAAAGAACCCTTTTATTGAAAGCTGTATTAGTACATCTTTTTTTATACATCAATATTTTATTATATTTGGTGTCATGGTGAGGAGCAGGCAACTCTCCTTCAGATAAAAGACAAAACTGTCAAATCAAACGGAAGTCAATCACATAAATTTCAGAAAACAAAAACTTCTGAAAGAGTAAATATCCTAGTCACAAGTAATCAGTTTTCAGTGGACTGTTAATTATAAGTATCTGAAATAAAGCAAGATCTTGACTCACTAACTCCATGGAAGATGCACTGTAGTTGCCTTGCCATCCAGATAGAACGAGAAAAAGGCAGTACTGTCAGGATTACAGGGCGAATTTGACACAAAAACAGCACGTGCACGTGTACATATCAAGAACCATGCGCCCTCAAATACAAGATCTGACAGCTTTGTTGGCACAAGTTGGTCAAAACTAAAAAATGAGGGGAAAATAACTATCACTTTTGTTTTTTCCTGTGGATGCTAATAGTTAATGCTTTCAAACAGAAGTGCATACATTATCAACTACTCACAATGTTTTCTGAAGCCTGCCATTAGCCAACCAAAATTAAAACTTTTTTTTTCAAAAATGATTCATGTTTTTTCAAATTATTAAAGAATCACCTAGTGTTTGAATCAGAAGAATCTGAAAAATCCATTTATTCAATGATTCAGCATTTGGGCCAATTTAAAATGCATGCTCTATTTAAATGCTTTTCAACTTAAAAGACAAGGCACAGCACTTCAAAGATTATTTAATGATGAGGCTGGAGAGATGGCTCAGAGGTTAACAGCACTGGCTGCTCTTGCAGAGGACCTGGGTTCTGTTCCTAGCACCCAGATGGTGTCTAATAACGGTCAGTAACTCCGGTTCTAGGGGAATCTGACAACCTCTTCTGACCTCTTCATGCATTGCACAACATGTGTACATGCAGGCAATGTATTCAGATAAAAAATTTTTAAATTTATAATAAAATAATACAGATTATTTAATGATGAGATGTTCAATGAACTCCAAACAACCTATGCCATCGTGAGCTCATTGCTCTTAAATTTCTAGGAAGAGTCACTGTCTGATCGTGCCATAAAGTTATTGTGAGGTCTAAAAAATTAAAAATGACTGGGCTTTTATAGCAATAAATTGCTTTCCAATAAGTAATCAGGAAAAATGCAAAGACATCAGGATATAAGCTAGTTAAGGGACAGTGAAGCTCTGCTGCTTTGACTGCTGACCCCAATCCTCTTTAACACTATTAGGAGGTCACCAATTACCCAGGAGAGGTGGGAGCTCTGTACACTCCACAGCCCTACAGGGATCACAAGGGTCTTACAACCAAAGCCTAGTCTGACTGGTTTATCACTCATCTTTGTCTTTCTATTCCTATCAAGCCTAAGCTTTGTCTTTTTGTTAAAACAATTTTTAATTGCCTCTCTCAATTTTGTAACAAATTATTTGAAAGGACATTGCCTGCAATCTCAGCTACATAGGAAGCTGAGGTGGGAAGATTCCAGGTTCGAAAGTCAGTCTGGGCAACACAGCCAGCACACCCACACACATACACTCATGCACACACACAAAGGTCCCTTTATTAAGGGTTTGTTTTCCTTCCAATTGCTTTATTTTCCCAAATGTGCTCATTTTATTTGTTCAAACAGGTTAAAGAGATCTTAGCAAAAAGTCAAATTTGAGGACTGGAGAGACGGCTCAGCAGTTAAGAGCACTGACTGCTCTTGCAGAGGACCTGGGTTCGATTCCCAACACCCACAATGGTGGCTAACAACTGTTGGTAACTCCCATTCCTGGAGAATCCCATGCCTTCTTCTGACTTCCACAGACACTGTACAACACAGGTGCACTTACACACATGCAGACAATACACTCATATATGTAAAATAAAAATAAGTATTTTTTAAAAGCCAAATTTGCTGTTTAACCGGGTACACCATTTACACCAGAAGCCTGTGTGAACAAAGATAAACCACAGGCAAAATCTGGCCAACACTACTATACTACTTCAGTGGAACGCTTTGCTGATGCTTCATTCATTCACTTATCCATTCATTCATTATGTCTTTATCAGTCTATCTGGCTACTTTTTGAGACCTGTGTAGTTGCCAGCCCACCTGGCTTGCAGAAATCCAAGATATTTATTCTTCAGTCTTTTACACAGAGTTTGATCCCTGAAGACATAATACTAACTTCTTTTGGGCATGATGTTGAACAGTAACATTTTCTTGATTATTGTCATTTTAAGAGAATTATAAAAATTAGAAGCATGCTCTTTAAACATACTTTCAAATGCCAAGTATAATTGCAGACCAAATGTCAAGGAAAGGGTTCCTTTCCAAACAATTTAGCAGCTCTATTGTAGCTGTAAACTCAGTATTTTTTACAAAACATGAAAATACTGAGGAGGATGAAATTATTTTATTTCCATTACCCGTGGAAACTAAGGCTACAGCCAGTTGGTGCTACCTGGAAAACTATGGTCCCACGAAGTTCTAAAAAACAATAATCATCCTACATTACTACCACAATCTGTTCTTAAATTTCTAAGAAATATGATTGTCTAGATCTGCCTCATAAGGCTATTCTGCCTTTACTATTTGTATTTTTATTATTATTATTTCGGGGACTAATTGCCATACATAGTCACAAAGGATTCCTTCCAATTAGACAATGGATAAATCTTAAGGCTGGGTGTGCCTCCATCCTCTTGCCTACCGTGCTTGGAACCCTGGGTTCAGTCCCAGAGTGCAGGTAAATATACATCCCTTGGCTAATGACTATCCAGTTAGTGTAAATATTCTATGAATACACAATTCAAATTTTAAGATGCACCGAGATCTACCAAAGAATCTCTTCTGTACACATGTTCATCTCAAAGCAATAAAACCAACCCAAAACACTTAGAGGGGAAAATAGGTCATCTCTATCTACATCTAATCCATGTAAAATTTTTATAAGAAACGCAGTCTACTGTGATAAAATAAGAATCATCATCCTTCAAAGACGTAGGAGCTGGAGGGCGGTTAAGAGCACTGGCTGCCCTTCCAGACGCCCGGGTTCGAATTCCAGCGCCCACTTGGCGACTAGCAACCGTCCTAACTCCAGGTCCAGGGATCCGTGCCCTCCTCTGACCTCTGCGGACACTGCACGACAAGGGTGCACTCACATGCAGGCAATACACGCATACACACAGGATAAAAATGATAAATAAAATATTTTTAAAAGCTAAAATTAGAAAGGGGCCCCGGAACGGGGCAAAACTGGGTGGGGCAAGGGCTCGCGCATGCGCCTGGGCCGACAGGTGGCTGGGGACGCGAGATGCGCGACGGGGCGGCATGCTAGGGCTCCGCTGGCGCTGGCTTCCCTTCCTGCTCCACGAACTCACCAAGAGAACCACCCAGAGAAGCCGGGGGAGAGGAAGGGACCCGGCAGCGTACCCACGCCGTGAGCAAAACCTCGGCCGCCGCCCGCGCCGCCTCCTCTGCGCCTGCGCTGCCGGCCACGTGACAGGCGCCTGTCCCGCCCCCGAATCGTGGCCCCGCCCCTTCCCACGAGTAGTGGCCGCTCGCCCCGCCCCCTCAGGCTGCGCCTGCGCGGTGGAGCCTGCGGTGTGACGCCTGCGCAGTAGCGGCGCTCGCGCTGTGGCGGCCGCTCCTGATTAGCGGAGCGTAATAACCGTGATGCCCTCGCACTCGGTTTCCTCCCAGTCATCCCCGTGGGCGCCGGGACTCCGGTACGACTCTCCCAGGCACGAGAAGGCGTTCCAAAAGTGGACCCGAGAAGAGCCCTAGTTTACCCTGGCTTCCTTCCGCCTCCGTTTCCTAGCAACCGTCTCCTAGCAACCGTCTCCTAGCAACCGTGCCGTCCACAACGCGAGGATCCCTGGGAAGGAGAGTGCTTTGTTTTCTTCCCGAGGGAGGGCTGCTGAAAAGACCCGAGGGGGATTCAGTGAGACGGAACTTCGTTTCCTTGATGCGAGCGGGGGAAACGCCGTGAGGACTGGGACGCCGGGTAGAGCCAGCGCTGCGGCAGTCGGAGGCTATGGACCCGACGAGCTCTTCCGAGAGCATCTATAACCTCATTCCCAGCAACCTGAAGGAGCCGCCCCGGCCTCCTAGGTATGTGCTAAGCAAAGGTGAACCCAGAGAGGAATGGCCCCTTGTAGGATAAGCCGGGCATACATGTCATGACCCCACTTAGGATGAGCTGGGCGCGCATGCCATCATGACCCCACGTAGGATGGCTGGGCATACATGCCATCATAACCCCACCGTAGGATGAGCTGGACATATATGTCATCATGACCTCACGTAGGATGAGCTGGGCATACATATCGTCATGGCCCCACTTAGGATGAGCTAGACATACATGTCATCATGACCCCACGTAGGATGAGCTGGACATACATGTCATCATGACCCCACTTAGGATGAGCTGGACATACATATTACCAGGGCCCCACGTAGGATGAGCTGGACATACATGTCATCATGACCCCACTTAGAACTACTCAGCAAGTGGACCGATGTACTTATTTATCATGTCACGATTTAGAGAAGAGGTTTCAGTTTATTGTTGCATTTAGTCTCCTACTGTGTAGTTATTGATCTAATTGTACATGGTGTGCCGTGTAACAATGTGAAATGCACGTTGCTGAAAAGAGAAGAGTCACAGTGTTACGGTATTTGCTGTTTAATTTTAGCTCAGTGTTCTACTGAACTGCAGCACTCTGCTGTGTGGTACTTTTTCCCTCTCGATGATTGCTAAAGTTAAATTTTCATTTGTTTCTGAGATTCAGTATTCCAGTTGGATAAATAAAGATGGTGGACCTAGAGAGGTATGTAAGGTCTTTTTCAGATCTTGTAGGTGAATGCAAGGGAAATGGTTTTATGGAAAGAGACTCCAAAATGTGTAACTGAGCAACAATTTTTATTTTTTGTCTTTTTTGAGACAGGGTCTCCCTGTAGCCCCACCTGGCCTGGAATGTACTGTGTAGACCAGGCTGGCTTTGAACCCACAGAGATCCGCCTGCCTCCCCCTCCTGAGTGCTGGGATTAAAGGTGTGTGCCACCACGCCTGGCCTGAGCAACAATTTTTATGGATCTGTTAGGACCACTGATACTCCCCAAGTCTCAAAAAAACCACAATGCAAATGCACAAGTTCCTGCCCTAGGTAGCTACTCTTTAAACTTCATTTAAACCCATGAAGAGAGCAGAAGGTAACTAGCGGGGATAATCTCTTCCCTCCTGGGTTTTATGGATTTTCTGTTACTTAATCTTTGTCTTTTGCATTATGTGAGCCACAACCTAAAGAACACTGCAGCCCAGTGTCGTGGTACATCCCTATCCCAGCCCTCAGGAGGTGTAGACAAGAATCTGGGTTCACGGCCATCCTGGGGTACAAAACAGACCCTGTCTCAAAAACCAAATAACACCAACAAAAAGGCCCTAGGCTATAAAACCAGGCTCTATAACTCATTGCTTTGGAGGTCTGCAGTAAATTTCCATTTGTTCTGTGATGTGCATACTAACTTAAGTGGAATAGAGGCTCCGTTCAAATGTAATGCTCATTTGTTTATATTAATAATTAATCAGAATAGAGTAATAACAACAGCACACATACAACTCCTTCCATTTTAAGTCCAAGTGAGTATGTAGTTGAAATCAGAGCAATACCTACATGCATTTCCACTGACTGATCAGAACCTAGCAGAAGTCAGAGGAATATAAAGGCTGACACACCTGCAGAGGTGTGAGTGTTCAAATTAGTTACTGCTGGGTCAACTTTTGGTTTAAAGTTCCCATACACTGTACAGGATAAACTTCCTCCTCTCAGTAACACACTGAAAGATGCTACCCTCTATGCAAACTGAATTTGAATGTTAAGATATTTTACTAGATAGGCATTTTGTTCATTGGTAAATTAAAGAGCTTTACTGCACCTAGGAAATTTTGTTTAGGAAAAAAAATAGGAGCGGTATCAATTTAGTATTCATTTAGCGATCATTAACTGAGCCCCTGCTATGTGCATAACACTGCCCTAGTGTTTGTGGGCATGTTCAGGTGACACCATGAGCTCCTTGCCTTAACTTGGAAGAAACTAATTACAAAGGACTTAGGAAGATAAGGAATGAAATATCGAAAGAGCTGTGAAGTCAGTTTCCCAGTCAGCAACAATGGTGAGGTTCTGAGGAGGTGGCATGCGTGCAAACCTCTGATTTGTACAAAGAGCACAATAAGGGGCTGGCTCAGCAGGTAAGAGCACTGGCTGCTCTTGCAGAGGACCCAGGTTTGAATCCCAGCACCCATATAGTGGCTAACAGCTATCCGTAATTCCAGTTCCAGGAGATCTGACACCCTCTTCTGTCCTCCACAGGCACTGCACGACACAGGTGCACTTACCTACATGCAGGCATAATACATACACAAAATGGTGCATGCCTGTAGTCCCAGCACTTTGGAGGCAAAGGCAGGCGGATCTCTGTGAGTTCAAGGCCAGCCTGGTCTACATAGTGAGTTCCAGGACAGCTGAGGCTACAGGGAGACCCTGTCTCAAAAAGACCAAAAAAAAAAAGTAAATCAAAGAGCATGATAAAACAAATCCTTACTTCTCTCTCACCACACTGGCACACTCTTGCCCTCACTCAGGCTCCTCAGTAAAGAAGAGTTAATTACAAGAAAGAAAGACTTACATGTACAACCCCATTTGCATCAGTGAGTTACAGTCCCAGCTCCAAGGAAGCTAGCCACAGCTTTGCAGCACTGGCAAAGACTGACCACTGGCTGCATTTGTGATGTCCCACACATCAAGAGTTTACAGACTTCTTGGTGAACAGAAATATGTGCAATAAAATGTTGATTAAGCCCCAAATATTATATTATTAAAAACCCTAATGAATGCCTGGTATGGTGGCACATGCCTTTAGTCCCAGCACTCAGGAGGCAGAGGCTGGTGGATCGCTGAGTTTGAAGTTAGTCTGATCCACATTGAGTTCTAGGCCAGCCAGTGCTACATAGTGAGACCCTGTCTCAGTAAACAACCAAACAAACAAACAAAAAACCCTAAGGAAAGTTTCAAATATTAGGTGACAATGAAAATTTAGAAGTGAGATATATATGCCCCAGATTTACTGAAAGAACATTCTTGTAGTTGAGACCTGAGGGATGACAGCATTAAATGTAACAGGGAGTCATGATTCACTTTCTAAAATTTGAGTTACTCATGATGCATGAGATGATTTTTCAAGATTTTCACCAAGTCCTTTACTCTTTTATTTATGATTGTAATACTTTAATATCACTAATCCTGTTCATTTTACCCTTTTATTTAAGAAAATACCCCAGGTATAGTTCGGACAAGTGTTAAACTGCATCTCCTTTTCTTAATATTTGGTACAGTACTTTCATCCAAGCAGCCTGAGTTTCCATTAAAAGTTTTGCATCCATGCCCTGTGCTCAGATGCATTGCAGTACAGCTTGGCCTCTCTGCTCCTGTAACTGTATAACTGAGTCTGTTTTTAATCTCTGTCTATCATTAATTCATGGAGGTAGTTTGGAATTGTGAATCATTCCGGTGCACTGTTAACTAGCCGCCTCAGCTCTGGCATTTGTCAGTCTGATGAGCAAGCAGTAATTAGCTGAGGGAAGCAGCAACTATTGTGGGTTCGTTGGTTGTTTGTTTTGAGACAGGGTCTCACTATGTAGTAGAGGCTACCACCTCGATGAGCTTATGGAGTATCTGACTATATATAAAAATTCTCAAGAACCTGAAGTTCTTTGAAAGTATCTGAAATTTTGACCAATGTTATTTCTTTGTGTGTCCTTTAAAAATGTAATAAAATGAATTCCTACCATCTTAATAATGTGAATTACTACTTGGTGATTGCTGGCAATAAAATAGTTATGGTATGTTTACTGAAGATGACAATTTTAGTTTCAAAATAAATTATCTGTTATCTCTAGCCCACTCTAATAATTAGACAATAGAACTAGTTATCTAATAAAGTCACCTGTTATATCTTTATAATAAACCACAACATTCAGAAAATGGACTAAAGTAGAGCCATTTAAAAGAAACAAGTTTTGCATATGCTGACATGAAAAGATATCACTATATTATATTTTTAAGATACAATTGCAATTTATTCAGAAGAAATGGAAACAATTTATTGTGGATAATTGGTAAAATGAAGGGATTATTATTATTATTCATTTTTTATTAATTTGGAATAAATTGTTAATACAGAATAGAATATCTTATGTAGTAGATGAGTATGCTTTCAATTTCTGAGCCACAACAAGTATTGAATCACAAAATTGCAAATTAAAAAGAAGTAGGTATAGATGCACCTTGCTTCACCTCAAAGGAAATTATATTATTAGTTGTGACACCTTATCTGCCAACATCCACAGAAATTTTAAGGCACAGGTTTGGCTTGAATATTGTTTCCTGAAGATGTCTGATGAGTTCCTCCATTTCCATAATTTATTCCCAGCTACTGAGGTGAAGAGTGAGGAAGGGCCCTAAAAGCACAAAGAGTTTGCGTTTCCACATAAGGAGAATACGGCTGCTGAAGTGGGCTAGCTCAGAGTGGGAGGGGCTGAGGCGGGGACGGTGGGCAGGTGTGATCACAGTGCTTTGTATGCAATTATGAAATTGTCAAAAAATAAAAGTGGGACCCGACAAGGAAACAGATTGCCCCATATTCCATTTCTCCAAGGTAAACACAGTTATATTTTGAGGTATTTCCTTCCAACAATATTAATACAACTTAATTTGGGTACATATCATACACAAAATTTTAATGATAACCTGTACCTCAAATCCTGATAATTTTCCAAAGCTGTTGAGAAAAAGAAATCTATTTTTGTTTTTTGTTTCTTTAAGTAAGATAGCTGAACATCTGCTTCCAAGCAAGGATGGGATTTACTCTCGAACCAGAAACAATTAGAACAACAGAAAAAAAGAAAGAAGAAGGAGGGAAGGAAGGAAGGAAGGAAGGGAGGGAGGGAGGGAGGGAGAGAAAGGGAAGGAAGGAGGGAGGGAGGGAAGGAAAGGAAGGAAGGAGAGAGAAAGAAGGAAGGAAGGAAGGAAATGAAGGAAAGAAAAAAGAAAGAAAGAAAGAAAGAAAGAAAGGAAGGAAGGAAGGAAGGAAGGAAGGAAGGAAGGAAGGAAGGAAGGAAGGAAGAAAACACATAAAACAGTGTTTTTCAAACACTGGTCAACAGACGGTATAGAGCAGCCTTCCCCTAAGAGAAGGGAAACCAATGAAGCAGGTCTTGCTGGCCCTAACGTCCTCTCTAGGGAGAATTTCCTGGCCTCAGTCCAGGAAAGAAAATGTAAACAAAGCCTAGGAGGCTCCTAGAATTGAGACACAGTTCGGAGTTTAGAGATAGAAAGCTAGAATTCTCAGCACAGTGTGTGGAGGAGAGAACTGTATGGAGGGCAACAGAAACCTACATCAGACTTCTCTAAACTCTGGCTAATCATGCATATGTGTAATGAAACTGCCAAGGCCAAGAGAATAACCCTCAGAGAACAGCAGTACTGGGTGAAGTCCATATGCCAGAGTGCAAGTGTCTCCTAATCTACACAGTATGTTACATCAGTAGTGGGGCCAACCCAGAGACCAAGCTCTTATGGGCGGGCCTGCCCTAAGACTTAAAATCTAGCTTTAAAATGATCACTGTTTTCAACCTTGAGAGATGCATCCCAGAATAAAGCTAAAGAAAAATAAAACAATTAAGATAGATAAAAAGAGAAAGGACCAAAAAAACTCAGCAAACAACAATATGAAATTTATAACACCATCCAATCAGAGATTTCCAGGCATGGAAGGAAACATAATCTGAGATGTAACCTGTAGGAAAATCAGTCAATATAAACAGAAGTGGCATAGATCAGAGAATTAGGAGACAGGCATTCAAAGCAGCTACTTTAAATACCATGCTCGAAAAGGTAGAGAACCCAGGGGTCATGCGCACACCTTTGATCCCAGCACACAGAAGGCAGAGGCCAGCCTGGTCTATATAGTGAGTTCCAGGCCAGCTGGGTCTAAAGGGAGACACCTGTTTCAAAAAAAAACAATAACAAAAGCAAAACAAAAAGGTAAAGGAAGACGTGATCAACATATGGAGAGAAATGGAAGTGTGGTGGGGGAATCCAAATCTAACTTTTAGACATAAAGATACAATGTCCTGAATTAAAACAACACAGTAAATGGGGTTAACAGCAGCTAAGGCACTAAAGAAGAAAATATAGGTGAACCTGAAGACACAATCACAAAACAACATAAAATGAAACATGGAGAAGAAAGCAGAAGAGAGCACTGGCAAGCTATGGACAGTGTCAGTCTGCAAGCCAGGTGAGCTCCCCCACACCTTTGATCCCCAGGGGTCTTCTCTTTCTACTATGTGGGCCCTGGGGATCAAATGCAATCATCAGGTTAGCAACAAGCACCTTCGCCCCTGAGCCATCTTGCCAGCCCATAAATATACTTTAAAAACCACATTAAGGGGTTGGAGAGGTAGCTCAGCAGTTAACAACACTGCTCTTGCAGAAGACTGGGGTTCGATCCCAGAACCCACATGGTGACTAACAACTGTCCATAACTCCAGTTCCAAGGGATCCAACACCCTTGACACCCTCTCCTGGCATCTTCAGGCATTTCACACATGGTACACTTACATACATGCAGGCAAAACACTCTTAAACATAAAAATAATAATTTTTTAAAAAAATACACGTTAAAAGTAAGTGATGTATCAGGGCTGGAGAGATGGCTCCTCAGTTAAGAGCACTTCCAGAGGACAAGAGTTCTGTTCCCAGCACCCACACTGGACATCTCACAGCCACCTGTAACTCCAGCTCCAAGGGGATCTGATGTTCAGTTCTGACCTCTGGGCACCTGCATGTATGTATACACATACACACACATATACATGAATAAAATCATTCTTAGAGTAAATGATATGAACATACAAGACAAAAGTGACTATGATTAGATAAAATGTCTACATGCTCTATGAGGAAATCTCTCATAATAAAGATATAAATAACATGCAAGAATGCAAATGGGTATATTACCGCAAATCAGAGGAAACCTGGAATGGACGCAATAGTGTAAGATGGTAGTTTTAGAGTACAGAATTCTAAAAGGAGTAGAGATTGCTATTTTATAATGATGAAGTGGAAAAGATATAATAGTGTTAGAATTTTAGAATTCATAATGCAAAAGCTGTTTAATGAAAAGAATAGGCAAATCCGTAATTACAGTCAGATGTCAACATTTCTTTCGAAATTGAAAAGAAAAGAAACAGCTCACTGAAGATACAGAACACTTGAAAACACTCTCAACCACTACACTCAGCAGACTGCGTTCTTTGCAAGCATACACAAGGTGTGAGGGCAATCTGCATGCAACACCAGGGTTGATTTGGGTGGTCTGGCTGGCAAGGCAGGTGTCCCCTTGCCCTCACCACTCCCTTGCCAAAGCTGTGTGCCAAGTGGAAGAGGATGACCTTCCCTACACAGAGAGGACCATTCATCAGTAAAGTGTGTACAATCAGGGTCTACCTGTGCTCCCCTGCTAGAACCTACCAACAACCACTCCAGTTTACAAAGAACTTTGACCAAACCAGACCATACTTGTGCCATTAAACAAATGTCAGTATTTTTTAAAGAATTGAAGTCATACAAAGTATAGTCTTTGTCTACAGTGGAAATAAATAAAAAATCAGTAATCAGGTATTTGGGAATCTCAAATACACAAAAACTGAGGAAGCACGTGGAAGCACACTGCAAAAGGAAGGAGATGTGAAAGTATGGAGGGCTGCATGAAAATGAAGCCTGCCAGGTCAAAATGCCCGGGATGCAGCTAAGGCAGCTTAGAGGAAACCTTACAGCTTTAAACACCCGTGTCAGAAAAGCCTCAAAGTTTTAAGTCAAATATCTGTGATTGACCTTAAGAAAATTTTTAAAAAGAAATAAAGATCATTAAAATGGGACACATGTGAGCATTAGAGAAAAATCAATGAAATTTGGGTTCCTTGAGAAGATAATGAAATAACTCCTAGTGAGACTGGGAGTGAGGGGATGAGCAGTGGGAAAGAACATGCCCCAACCAATGCTACTGATATGCAGAGGTTAATAAGGAGTCCAGTGCAACTTTGCCCTGGCAACACTTTCAACCTAGATTTTATAGGCCTGGTGGATGGAGCCATATCATTTGGTTCTAGGCCTGTTCCCCATTATGAAGGTAAATGTATATAACTTACAGATTTGTGCCTCGTTTTAAACTTTAAGTATTTTCACTAGAAATATAAGTGCTGCAATCTGATTTCAGGTACACATCAGTGTTCAGAGCAACTGTAAAAGATGACATGAAGAAATTTAAAACTGCAATGAAAACTATGGGGCCTGCAAAAGTTGACACGCCCTCCCCGAAGGACTTCCTGAAGAAACACTCGAAGGAAAAAACCCTTCCACCCAGTAGGTTTTATCACTGTTTTTTATTGGTTTGTTTGTTTGTGTGTATGTGTGTGTGTGTGTGTGTGTGTGTGTGTAAATGACTGTGTATCTATGTGTGGGTATGTGCATGTGAGTGCAGGTACAGTTGTTAATTATTTTACATTTTATCACAGACTAATCATGTTAATGTGACTATATAAAAACAGATTAGAATTGTCAAGCCGAAAGACTGGGTTAAAGTAAACAATTCCATCTGCTGTTAATGAAGAGTGTCTGGTACAGAGAAATAAGATCAATTCTGGATGGTAGTTCCTTTAGGAGAGGGATACAAGGACGGAGGAGCAAGAATGTCAGCCCCTGAGATCTCTCACTTGTTAACTGTGTGCTGAGTGCATAGCTGTTACCCATGTAAAAAGAATAGTTTCAGTGAAAACACCCATCAGTTCTTGGGCTTCCTACAAGTTTGACTCATTTACTTGGTGGCTTTACAGTAGTTTTCTCCTAAAGACGTAATTATGGATGACACTGTATCAATCGAAAGCTTATATAAAATGGGAAAGCTGAGTATATTTTGCTATAGTTTTAAAAATATTGTTATTTTATTTTATGTGTATGACTGTATTGCCTGCATGTATGTAAGTGCGCCCATTGTGCTGTGTTTTGCCCACGATGGTCAGAAGAGGGCATCGAATCCCCTGCAACTGGAGTTAACAGACAGTTTTAGCCACCATGTGCATGCTGGGAACCAGACCCCATTTCTCTGCAAGAGCAGCCAGTGCTCTGAACCACTGAGCCATCTCTTTAGTCCCTGTTGCTGTAGTTGGTATAAGAAAATATTCTCCTAAGAGTCTGCAAGAATGCAGTAGTGAGCCAGTGTTCTTATCCCCTCTGACATTTTAATATTTTTCGGCACTCAATTTATTACGTTACACTTAATTTTTTTGCATTTGGATTACTTATATTTTTCTATTTAAGCTACTTTATTGAGGTATGATTGACAGACTATATATTTGATATATAGAAATCAATAAATGTGTGGATACACATAAATTTTTTACCCTAACTACTTGGATATGTTTCTTTTCTTGAAGATAGAGTCTCCCTGTTACACCAGCTGGCCTGGAACTTGCTATGTAGACCAGGCTGGCCTCCATCGCACAGATACCTGGCTGCCTCTGCTTCCCAAGTACTGGGACTAAAGGTGTGTGCTACCACACCCAGTTCGCTCCTCCCTCCCTCCCTCCCTCCCTCCCTCCCTCCCTTCCTTCAAGCACCTCTACCTGCTGAGTCATCTTGCCAGCCCAGTGCTTGCTTGCTTGCTTCCTTCCTTCCTTCCTTCCTTCCTTCCTTCCTTCCTTCCTTCCTTCCTTTCGTGAGACAGAGTCTCAATATGTCTCCCTGCCTGGCCTAGAGCCCACTATGTAGACCTCTGGCCTCAAACTCTTGACTGTGTTATTAATGAAACCTCAATACTAGTGGTAAATATCTGGATGTCACAAATAGTGTTGAGTAGCATTGTTTACTTTATAATATTAACAAGAAAACGTTATGTTTAACAGAAAAAAAGTTTAATAGATGCTTTCCCAAGAAGCCACCAGTGCCCTTAAGAACAGACCATCCAGTCATGGGAATACAGAGTGGAAAAAACTTCATAAATACAAATGCATCTGACGTCATCATGGGAGTGGCCAAAAAGCCGAAGCCAATTTATGTTGACAAGAGAACTGGAGATAAGCATGATCTGGAGGCATCAGGCCTGCTCCCAAAGTACATCAATAAAAAGGTAGACTTCAGTGCAAGCTGTGAGATTCGAATGTATCCAGAGGTGCTCCTGATAGCCGGCTCTGTTCACATGCATCCTCTTGCTGGGCAGACAAGCCTCTGCATGCCTCCTCCCTGCAGTCTGTTTAATTCAGATCTACACTGATGAGATTACTCTCCTCAGTGTGAGTTATTTATACATTTAGTGATTACAGCACATTCTCTGAAGAACATTAATTTTTGGTGGCGCACATCACTGGAGGCAGACAGTGCTCGTAAACCTTTCAGGAGCTCTTGAGATCAGTCATTGGACAGCAGCGACCTAGGAGCAGAATGAGAGAAAGGGGCACAAGTGCAGATTCAGTGCCACCCCTCAGTCCAGCAGACGTAGCTTGTGTTACTATTTTAATGTTAATATATTTATTCGACGTTAGTTCAGATGAAGCACTGAAAGTACTATGCACTGATTAATTACTTGGGTCACTGATATCTATCTGAAAAGGTGTTTATCAGAAAAGTACATCATCATTATGAAACGTAACATTATAGAAACTTAAGTTTAAAGGTACAGATGGAGAAGATTTTTTTAAGCAAAAGTTTACAAAGAAAATATGTAAATCTTGTATACTTTATGGAGCATAAAAGTGTATGAACACGTGCTAAAACAGGAGCGCAAAATCCTAAGGAGTGGTAACAATAGTAAGTTGTGGCCGGAAGGAAGAGAGGGAAGGTTAGATGGAAGGATGGAAGGAAGAGAGGGAGGGCAGGGCAGAGGGAGGGAGGGACAGAGGGAGGGACGGAGGGAGGGAGGGATGGAGGGAGAGGAAGAGGCAGGGAGAGAAGGGAGGGAAAAGAACAAAGAAGGGGTAGGGGGAAGGGAAGGGAAAGGAAGGGAAGAGGGAATGGGGAAGGAGAAAGGGAAGGGGATGAACGGAGAGGAGGTTGCCACAGGGAGGGATGCGGACCCTGCCTTCAGATACAGCCAGTGAGTACCACAAGTGGAAAACAGGGCCTTGAGGCCCATTCTCGGGGACTTTCCTCTCCCAGGAGGCTAATGTCACCTCTGGAAGAGTGTCAGCAGTTGTCTGGCCACACATGCTGAGAAGGTGGCTAAGGACACTTCCTGCCCCTGCTGCTCTAAAGAGCCAACAGTTCTGGGGCCCATCTCATCCTTGGGGAAAGGGGACATTCACCTTCCTGGGTTCTTAGAGCACCGCCAAGCTGGTGTTTGTTTATTTGCACACAAAAACCTTTCTCCTTTGATGGTTATACCCCCAACTGCCACACACTCTGCGACCTCAGGGCTGTCTCTGATTGAGCTGCCCACATCAATACATTTTCTTCCTTGAACAGAAGAAATTAGAGTATCCATCACAGAAACATAAAGATAGCAGATTAATGCACTTGCACGTGTTCATCAAACGTGGCACACCTGTTGTTCTCTTGGTGCTGCTCTTGACAAGATAGTAAGTAAACCCTCTTAAAGGCAGTACAATTTTCTAGGAAAACTCTGCCACATTAGCTCTATGGTCTATACCAAGCCATTGGATTGACCACAGAGTTGTAGCCAGGATTGAATGATGGTAAGTATATTAAGCATCTGACACCAGCAGCTAGTAAAAGTATAACAAAGAATAGTGTGCACAACACATCAGTTGTGAGCAGAGTACATTTGCCTGTAGTTGTTCTGCTGGTGGGAACATTTAAGATCACTGAAGCTGTTTGCACACCTGTTGGACTTCTTTCTGAAATGGACTGTGGCATTCTCTTTCTTGAGCATAGTATGCCAAATATAATCTAACCTTCTAAATGTATTTAGTGTGCGTGTGTGTGTGTGTGTGTGTGTGTGTGTGTGTGTGTGCAGTATAGGTGGAGAGAACAACTTGTCCAGTCAGTTCTCTGCTTCCACTGTGTGGATCCAGGAGATGATACTCAGGTCATCAGACTTGGTGATAAGCACCTTTACCTGTTGAGACATTTTGCTGGCCCAACACCTCACTTCTAAAAGACTGGGATCAACCAGTTCTCATATAGGGAAAAGAAACCATTGAATTTTGTCAGCTTGCAGTGTCTTTAGCAAAGTTTTAAGTCTGTGAGACTGTTCTTCAGTCATTGGTTGGTGTGCACACACACACACACGATTGTTCTTCAGTCATTGGTTGGTACACGCACACACACACGATTGTTCTTCAGTCATTGGTTGGTGTGCGCACACACACGATTGTTCTTCAGTCATTGGTTGGTGTCCACACACACACACGATTGTTCTTCAGTCATTGGTTGGTGTGCGCACACACATGATTGTACTTCAGTCATTGGTTGGTACACGCACACACACACGATTGTTCTTCAGTCATTGGTTGGTGTGCGCACACACACGATTGTTCTTCAGTCATTGGTTGGTGTCCACACACACACACGATTGTTCTTCAGTCATTGGTTGGTGTGCGCACACACATGATTGTACTTCAGTCATTGGTTGGAATGCACACACACACGATTGTACTTCAGTCATTGGTTGTTATGCACACACACATGATTGTACTTCAGTCATTGGTTGGTGTGCACACACACACGATTGTTCTTCAGTCATTGGGGTACACGCACACACACATGATTGTTCTTCAGTCATTGGTTGGTGTGCACACACACATGATTGTACTTCAGTCATTGGTTGGTGTGCACACACACACGATTGTTCTTCAGTCATTGGTTGGTGTGCACACACACATGATTGTACTTCAGTCATTGGTTGGTACATGCACACACACAATTGTTCTTCAGTCATTGGCACACACATACATGATTGTTCTTCAGTCATTGGCTGGGACATGCACACACACGATTGTTCTTCAGTCATTGCTTGGTATGTGCACACACACACAATTGTTCTTCAGTCATTGGTTGGTATGTGCACACACACAAAGCTGCAGTGAGGATGCTGATTCTTTTTTCCTGAAAAATCCTTACAGGATTATGGTGTCACACCTGAGTACATATGTAAGCGAAATGAGGATGTAAGGAAAGCCCAGGAAGAATATGATAATTATATTCAGGAGAACCTTAAGAAAGCAGCTATGAAGAGACTATCTGATGAGGAAAGGGAGGCCGTTTTGCAGGTAAGCATTCTGGAACTGGGGGTACTCTGGAATGCTCTGGGAAAAGGTCTTACCACCCTGCATCAACTCAGCTGTAGAGACCAGGGCTTTGATTCTGAAGTCACAACTCTGTTTTGGTTTTAGCAACAACTGAAAGAGTAAAGTGGAGGCCTGGAAAGAGAAAAACCAAATGATAATACAAGGATCATAGAATAGTATTTTGTTTCCAAGTTGATAAGTTTCTTTTTAAGGAAGCCTACTTTCTCTAACAATGAACATTATAAATAAAGTGAGAGAATGTTTGTTTTCATTCACATGTCCCCGAATTTATTGAAATAAAACCCCACAACTCATAGATGAAGTATTTTTCACTAGATGGAGCTCTAGAATAATTGAAGCTGTCCCCAAACCACTTTTTTCCTTTCCTATGATACAACGATCCACAATATTAAATAAATAGATATTAATTATTGCATACATTTCCTCTGCTTTGAATAAAGGCTCCATAAAGACATATTCACGTTGAAGTTTTTGTTTTTGATTTTTTGGGTTTGTTTTTTTTTTGTCTTTTTGAGACAGGGTTTCTCTGTAGCCTTAGCCGGCCTGGAACTCACTATGTAGACCAGGCTGGCCTTGAACTCACAGAGATCCACCTGCCTCTGCTTCCCGAGTGCTGGGACTAAAGGCATGTGCCACCACACCCAGCCAGGTTGAAGTTTTAATGCAAATGTCTATCTGAAGCATGAGTCGTGGAGGGTGGGGTAGGGTGTGGCTCTGTCATTTGCTCAGAGTGTTTATTAAGCATCTGATGGTACTCTTCAGTTGTGTCCCCCCTTACAGGGGTGAAATGATTCTTTATTCTTTTAAAAAATCATTTTGAAAGCTTTCTGCAAGATGGTTTCCAATGACCTCATAAAAACAAGAGAACTTGGTTGGTGAGGTGGTTCATGGATAAAAGCTTGGGACACAAGCATGAGAACTCATGAAAAGCCAGGTGCAGTAGTGTGCTCCCATGATCCCAGCACTCCTATGGCGAGATGGGAGGCAGAGGCAGGACAATCACCAGGAGCTCATGGGCCAGCCAGCTTGGCACAGGCAGCACCAAACAACAGACCCTGTCTCAAGGTGCGGCCAGGACCAAGGCCTGAGACTGTCCTCTGACCCCCAAATACCCTGGCACACATGTCCTTATTCACACAATCATGCATGCACACATTGTAGAAAAGTGAAAACTCTTTTACCTTATTAGTTTCTGTTGAAAATGGGTCATAAATCATTAGAATTCTTAGTATTTAATCAATGTCATCATAATCAGGTTATTAAATGTCTATTTTGCACACAGTATTAGTCTAAGCCATGAAGATACCATAAAAGGTTAGATGTAATTTTTACTACAAAGAATGTTATAATTTGCTTGATGGGAAGTGATATATATATAATATATATTATATATAATATATGTCTATATAGATATGAATGTGGATGTGTGGATGTCAAGTTGAAGAAAGGAGACAGATCTTAAGTTGAACCTCAAATGTAGAGTGAGAGGGACCAGACCCCAGGAGGGCCTTACAGACAGGGCCTGTTAGTGTGGAGATTCTTCTTCCTTTCCTTCCTTCTCTTCCCCCACGATCCCTCCCTCCCTCTCTCCCTCCCTCTGGATCTCCCTCCATCCTTCACTGGTCTCACTTCTCTGATGTTCACAAGGTGCACTGATGGAGCCGAAAGGAGAAAGGGGAGGGACACTGGCAGGTACCACATGGGGACTTGCAGGTTATTGGGGTAGGGGGAAGGGAGGGATTTGCCCACTGTTTCACTCTAGTTTGGCATCTTCCATTTTCAGGAACAATATGCCTCTGTGACAGCCAAAGTATTATACTCACACAATGCTGGGAAATAGAGGGATAGGAAGAACTTCCCTTGAATGCAGACTCTTTCCACCTATGCCTTGGGGTGGTGGTGGGAAAGCAACTTTTGGCTTCCTCTTCTGGCCTCCCTTTGATGCAACAATAGCAAAATAGCAAATCCTTCATTGAATGCCTACTAGCTGTATTAGTCACTGTTTTGTTGTGATAGAAACACTGACCAAAGAAAATTATAGAAGGAAGAGTTTATTTGAGCTTACGATTCCAGGGGAATTACAGTCTGTCATGGCAGGGAGGCATGGTGGCTGGAGGTGGCTGGAGCAGGAGCAGCAGAAGCTCAGCTCTCACATCATCATGCTGGCACAGGAAGCAAGAAAGAGACTGACGATCTGGCAAGGCTTAAGAACTCTCTAAGCCCACCCCCAGTGATGTGTTTCCTCCAGGATGGCCACACCTCCTAAAACCTCCCAAAACAGTGCCATCATCTGGGGACAAAATGTCCAAACACTTGGAGCCTATGGGGGACATTTTCATTCAAACCATCACACTAGCCAATGCATAACTCCTTAATAACAAAACCACTTGCCAACCTACTGACAAGCCCTGGACCTTGCTTCCAAGATGCAGAGAGTTCTATGGCACCGTGGTTGTATGCCGGAGCAAGCCATAGTCAGCCCATTCTTCCTAAAAGAATAGTCTCTTCACACCTGGATCGGACCATCGGATCTAGTGATCCCAAACATCTCATTCTACAAATGAGGAGATAAAATGCAATGTGTTAAGCAGATTTGTGTGAGTGTTCATACACTTATTAACTTGTGTGTTATTTTAATCTCTGTGTTCCAGGCACAGTCCCATGTTCGTGGTAACAGTATAACACCCAAAACAAATAGTCCATACTGTAGTGAACTTTTACACTTGCCTTTGGTCATAGAATTATCAAACCAATGAATCAGGACTAAAGTTACATCTCAGTTCTCAGGCTGGTGTTTTCCCCACTTCAGAAAAGGGCAGCAAGGGGAAGTGGGGCTCCAGTGGGAAATAGAAGGCGGACTCAGCTGGGCTCTGAAGGGAAATTTGGAAGGAACCGTAGACTGAAGTGAAGCCTGGGGAAGGGAACCAGCAGGCCCCGAGGCCCCAGGACTAAGGACAGGGAAGTCTAGCACTATCTGTGTATGGGAAGGGTGGGAACAGGAGTGGTGTTCTCAGAGCATGATGAGAGCTGGCACCGAAGGGCACAGTTCAGGTAAACGCTGCTAGGAGCATGTCCTTGGTCTGGAAGGAAGTGGGAAGAATGCCCCAAACCCTCTCCTCTCCTACCAGGGACCTTTGATCTGAACTCAGGACAGGAGGAACACAAACCAAGAGACCCCCACAGCATCAGCCCTCCTTCAGCCTTGTCATGGGGCAGGGCAGGAAGGTGGAGAGTGTGTGGGGGCCAGTGGGTCCCGGAGCAAGAAGCTGAATGCATTTCTTCTGTGGTTCTTGAAACCACAGGATGGTGGTTTTCTATTTGAATGTTTACATCATTAACAATATTAATTCTGCATAAAAATAGGAGAAAGAAAAATGAAAAAACAAAAAAAAGAAAATGCTATTGCTGCAACGGATGAAAGACTCTTTTATAAGATAAAACAACCAAAAATAAAAGGTCTTAGAAACAGCAAGGAGGCTACATCAACATAATATGAAATTATATTTAGTTTCCATCCCTAGCTGTGGACTTTGATCCAAACTGTGCACACACTAGAAGATAAAAGTAGACTACCCTTCAAAAAGAAATCCACAGAAAAAGAGTACTGCTGTGGCCACAGACTATAAAGTATCTCCCAGCTCACTATGAAAACCTCTGCTGTTTGAAAGTGTATAAATATATACATTTCCTGTCTGTGGTAGGCACCCCTGTGGTGCACTGTAGAAACATATTCACATTTCATAATGAAAGATGGGGGAGAGATAGAATTCTTTTAAGGGCTTCTTTTGGGAACACATCTCTTGTGTTATTAAAAACTGCACTGACCCATCTCCCTCTTTGGAAAATGTGACCTGAATGATTTGGGCTTCTGTCTTTCCCCTTCCCAGATCTTTGGCTTAATCTGACTCAATAAGGGGTCAAAATCTGCTACCCCACTCCCCCAACAAATGAATCCTATTTAGTGCACCCTATTCCACCATTACTTCTACCAAAATACAGAATTAGATCATTGATTTATTGCCCCTAAAAGCTTTCTACCTATGGTGAAGTCCTTATTGCATAAGACACTTTCACTCTCCTTTACTTCATTTTTCTTCACATAGATTGTTTTTACAAAATACTGAGGCAGAGGCAAGCAGATCTCTGTGAGATAAGGCCAGCCTGGTCTACAGGGTAAGTTTCAGGCTTTCAGTCCACTGGAGCTACAGAGAAATCTAAAAAAAAAAAAAAAAAAAAAAAAAAAAAACTAAAGAAGTAATGGGTGTCATTGTGACATTTTCATATGTGGAAGTGAGGTACTTTGACCGTGCTCACCCCCACTGCCCTCTTGTGCCCCCCTCCCTGCCTACAGGTCGCCTTCCTTTTCCCAAATAGCCCTTTTTCTGCTTTCACATTTTTTGTCTTTTTTTTTTTTTTTTTTTTTTTTTTTTTTTTTGAGACAGGGTCTTCCTGTAGCCCCAGCTGTCCTGGAACTCACTATGTAGACAAGGCTGGCCTTGAACTCACAGAGATCCTCCTGCCTCTGCCTCCCGAGTGCTGGGATTAAAGGCGGGCCCCACCATGCCCGGCCCTCTCCCATAGCCCCACCCCTCTGTCCCCTTCTCCCCCAAATAGTCCGCCTGCTTTCCTGTTACACATTTCCCTTTACCTGCTTGTTTTACCCTCCTGTTAGATCTCTTCCTCCCCTCTCATGGCTCCTTTCTGTCCTTGTGGCTTCTCACACGCACACACACATACACACACACACACACACAATTTTAAGTTCTCCCCCTCCTCCTCCTCCTCCTCCTTCTACTTCTTCAAGAATAAATGTGATATTTGTCCTAAATCTGCCTATTTTGCTTAAAATTATTATTTTAAATGCCATTCATTTTACTGCAAATGTCATGGTTTTGTTTAAGGCTGAATAAAATTCCACTGTGTGTGTGTACCATGTGTTCTTTATCCATTTGTCTGTTGGTGGCCATCTAGGCTGGTTCATGCTGCGAATAGTGCAGCAATAAACATGGTTGTGCCAGCATCTCTGTTGTGTGTTGACCAGGAATCCTAGTACCCAGGAGTGGGTCACATGGCATTTGTTTCCAGTTCTAGGAGAAAACTCCATATTGATTTCCATAGTGGCTGTAGCAGCTTATATTCCTACCAGCAGTGAAGGACAGTTCCTCTTCCCCTACCTCCTCCTCAGCATTTCTCGTCATTTGTTTTTGTGATGACAGCCATCAAAGCAGCTTTTATTTGCATTTCCTTGATGACTGAGGATGCTAAACACATTTGCAATATTTGTTGGCAAGTATTTGTATTCTTTTGAGAACTGTCTGTTCAATACTTAGCCAACTTATCTGTGGGATGGTTTGTGGGGCTATTTGCAGTTTACTTTCTGCATTTCTTTATATATTCTGAATGTTAAACCCTGGCTGATATGTAACTGACAAAGTTTTTATCCCCTTCCTGTAGTCTCTCTCTTCACTCTGATGATCTCTTCCTTTGCTGTGCAGAAGCCTTTTACTATCATGCAATCCTGTTCCTCAATTCTTGGGATTATCTCCGTGCTGCTGGAGTCCTTTCCAGAAAGTCCTCACTTATGCCCGTATCCTAGAGCATTTTTTCCCCAATCTCATTTCATTCTTCTACACATGGAAGTCCAGTTTTCCCAGCACCACTTGTTGAAGAAGCTGTCTTTTCTCCAGTGTATGTTTCTTTACTCCTATATCAAGAATTAGGTGGCTATAGCTGTGTGGGTTTATTTCTAGATCCTCTATTCTGTTCCATCTGTCTACATACCTGTTTAATGTGCCAGTACCATGCTGGTTTTGTTACTATGGCTCTGTAGTATAATTTGAGATCAGGTGTATTGATAGTCCTCTAGCACTGCTCTTTCTGATAGAAGAGTTTGTGGCTATTCAGAGTCCTTGAAGATTGGAGCCTTCCAGTATGTGCACTGAAGTAGGGCAGGGTCTGTTGAACTTGGGAAATGTTTATGCTGTCCCTAAGTCTATATTGAAAAACTGCAGTTTTCACCGGATATCTTCACTCTGGTAGTTTTCCTTTTTGTACCAGGGTTTCCACACTGAGCTCCATTGTCTGTGGGCTGGGCAGGTTCTCTCACCCTTTGGTACATCCTGGTTTGTACACCCTGGTGTGGGGAGTGGAGGTTGCCTCTCAGATGCCTTGGGAGTATGGGAAGCAACCACAGCATTGCTGAGATGTTCAAGTGGAAGACCTTGTCTTATATTTTCGAGAACTCCTGAGTATTAGTCACCCCGTTAGAGGGAAGCAGCGTGGGTGTATGGAGCACCCCAGAACTTCAGGGCTCTGGGGCTCTAGACAGTAAATGACAGATACTGTGGCTTTGGAGGTTGATCTGGCAAGAGCTGTCTAACTTCAGGGCTGTTCTCTGTTGATGAAATCTGTTCCTGCCCGCAGTGTCAGGCCTGCCCTTCCCCATGCACTTCCCTGCCCAGCTTCCCATGCCTGCACCTTTTGGCTTGTCATCATACAGCCTGTCTGCTTTCTACACTTGCCTCCAGGGCCTTCCTACACCCTGGGGCTGAGGCATGCCACTTCCAGGCAACCTGACCTAAGGCTGTTCCCAGTTCTCCTGCCCCAGGGAAGCTGTTTTTAAAGATAAGTTTTCTCTCTAGGCAGTGCCTGACCACTGAGTCATACAGAGTGACACCATGGGATTTCTCATTGACTCACCACTATACTATAGCTTTGGGCTAGTCCTGAGGATGAGAACTGTCTCTGTACTTTTTTCAGGGTATGTGCTTTCCACATCCCTCTGCGTGACTGAGCTTGGCATGCTCATCGTTGGTGCACCACCATCTTCTTCTCTGCACTTTTACAGTATCGTTTTGCTTCGAGGATTTCCAAAGCTCTTTCTTTTTCTCTTTGAAATGGCATCTTCTTCCTGTCTCTCTGTCTGTCTGTATCTCTGTATGTCTCTGTCTCTCTCTCTGTCTCTCTCTCTGTCTCTCTCTCTCTGTGAGTGTGTGTGTGTGTGTGTGTATATGTACATGTTTCCTTTGTATGTGCTCATATGTACCTAATACGTGTATGGAGGCAGAGGTCACTGTGTGATAACTTTCTCTATCACTGCCCACCTTATTTTTTGAGACAGGGTTTCTTGCTGAACCTGGAGCTCACCGATTCAGGTAGGCTGGCTGGTCAGCAAGCTCCCAGCATCCTTGTGCTTCCACCCCACCCCAAGCACATGTAAATAAAATGATCTGTGCACTCATAATGAATAAAAAGTGCTAATTTATAAAATTTCACAGAATGAATTCAATTAGTTTAAGACCATTTTGTCAGTGGAGCCCCCTGGTGTATACTGAGACAAGAAACTAGGCAGAAATAGAAAAAGAGTTTATAGCTCCTAGGAGATCCTTAATTTTGAATTTGTTGATTTCAGAGGCCATAAAACACTAACTGCATTATTGAATTAGCATGTGTTCTACATTTAATGGCATTCCAATCATTTCTAGAATACATTAACTGAAGCATAGATCCCTTGACTATATGGAGGAAGATTTATTCTTTATAGTATTTCAAAAAAGATATATAAAAGCTCATCTTTTGTACAGTTGAATTCTGACTTTTTTTTTTTTTTTTTTTTTTTTTTTTTTGTCTTTTTGAGATAGGGTCTCCCCGTAGCCCCAGCTGGCCTGGAACTCACTATGTAGACCAGGCTGGCCTTGAACTCAAAGAGATCCGCCAGCCTCTGCCTCCCAAGTGCTGGGACTACAGGCGTGCTCCACCACGCCCAGCAAATTTCCGACTTTTTTTACAAGCCAGTTTTGTCAAATAAAATATGACTACGCTAGTCAAAAGCCAGACTTCTCACGTGACTGCTATTGTGAAGAACGAATACAAAGCTGAAAATTCTGAAGAGAAAAATAAAAAAAAGAATAAAACTAGAGGGTGGGGGAGTACTCAGTAAAGTGCTTGCTTTGGGAACACAAAAACCTGAGTTCAATCTCCAGAATCCATGTAAAAATGCCAGACATAGAGATGCTGGCTTGTAATCCCAGCGATGGGAGGAGCAAACAGCACCAGGCTTCCGGCCAGCCAGCCAAATGGGTGAGCCACAGGCTAAGGAGAAACCCTGTCTGAAAGGAGCTAGGTGGCATTCCTGAGGATGACACTTGAGGTTGTCCTCCACCACCACAGACATGAGCACACATGTGCACTCACAAACACAGGCACACACATACTCATGCTTAAAAAGTAAAGCTTTTAGTCGGGCGTGGTGGCACACGCCTTTAATCCCAGGACTTGGGAGACAGAGGCAGGTGGATCTCTGTGAGTTCAAGGCCAGCCTGGTCTACATAGTGAGTTTCAGGACAGCTGGGGCTACAGGGAGACCCTGTCTCAAAAAGACCAAAAAAAAAAAAAAGTAAAGCTTTTATCAGAAATAATTTTAGGAAAAATATTCCCATTTTTTTCCCTTGAGGCTATCAATTTTCAGACTATTGATTTTCATTTTCATCCAAGCTTGTGCTGTGAGCTTAGTTCCACAGTGCTCAGAACTCAGCATGCACATAGGTGATACTCTAAACAAGCTCTGTGGGGCTGGAGAGATGGCTTGGTGGTTAAGAGACTGGCTGCTCTTACAGAGGACCAAGGTTCAGTTCCCAGCACCCACATGGTTCCTGACAACCTTCCAAACTCCAGTTCTAGGGTCTCTGACACCTTCTGGCCTCTGCAGGTATTGTACAACATGGGTGCACTTACACATAGGCAGGCATACACTCATACACATAAAAAATTTTTTTAAAGTTCTGTGACAGACAGTGGAGCAAATAACTGGCCCAGTGGGACTGAGCAGACAGTGGAAGACAGGATTTGGTTTCTGTACAGTGTGCTTCATCACTGGCCCAGGCCTGGGGGTGGGGGGGGTGCTAGTTTGCTCCTCACTGGCCCAGGCCTGGAGCGGGGGTGCTAGTGTGCTCCTCACTGGCCCAGGCCCGGGGGGGTGTGGTAGTGTGCTCTGTCACTGGCCCAGGCCTGGGGGTGGGGAGCTGCTAATGTGCTCCTTACTGGCCCAGGCCTGGGGGGCTGTGCTAGTGTGCTCTGTCACTGGCCCAGGCCTGGGGGGGGGGGGGTGCTGTTGTTTCTACAGTTACTTTCTGTGGTGTTCCTCACTTGTTGACACTCTGTCCCTAGTGCGGCTTCTCTACCATTCACCGTCCCTTTGCAGTGAACTTTGTATTTTAAGCTTTTCTTCCCATCTGCAGGGGCTGAAAAAGAACTGGGAGGAGGTGCACAGAGAGTTCCAGTCCCTCTCAGTCTTCATAGACTCCATACCCAAAAAGATCCACAAGCAGAGGCTGGAGGAGGAGATGAAGCAGCTGGAGCATGACATTGGTGTCCTGGAGAAGCACAAAGTCATCTACATAGCCAACAAATAAATGGTGCAGAGAGCTCAGTGGAGAGGAGACCGGACAGCCTGGTGACCGACCTGCTTTCAGAGAGGACTGTGAAGAGAATAAATGCACTGGGCAGTTCTTAAAGAATAACTGGATTATTCATTGTATAAGAAGAGGCTTTTTTTAAACCAGTGTCACATTTTTACATGTAAACAGATCGTTAACGTTTGAAGCTGTGTCCTGGGCTTTTATGGTGTGATGTAAATCATTATTATTCTGTACTTGTTTCACACGCAGTAATTTCTGGACCTTGAAAAATATAATCAGTACTTAGAACTTCATTCTTTTTCTGCACCAATACAAAGAGCACAGTTAAAAAAAAAACTTTTCTTTAAAAGTTTTTTATTTATTTAATGTGTATGAGTGTTTTGCCTACATGTATGTAGGTGTACCACATGTGTTTAATGTCCTCAGAGGCCAGAAGAGGGGGTCAGATCCCCCAGAACTAGAGTTATAGACAATTGTGAGCCACCATGTGGGTGCTGGGAACTGAACCCAGGTCTTCTGCAAGAGCAGCCAGTGCTCTTAATCACTGAGCCATCTCTTCAGTCCCCAAAACTAAGTCTTCATTCAGAAATAAGCATGTAATTCCTATATGTTGTTTCCAAATTCCAGAGATTTGAAACATATATTCTTAGATGCCTTGTTTTATTTGTAGTTATTCCCAACTATAAATATCTTCAGTGTTCATAACAGTACATGATGAGAGGCTTATATTTAAAGGAAGAAAAGTTGACAGTTTTATGAAAGGTGCTAGTAGGCATGTTACCTGCCTGACAGACTAGCTTTAAGGCCAGGCATGTAGTTCAGCAATGGAGTGCTTAAAAAGTTTGTACGGGGACCTGGCATTGATTCCCAACACAGCCCAAAAAGGGGAAAAGATTAACACGAACAAAACAAAACCTAAAGTTCCAATATACATAGCTAAAGAACTTCACCACTCTGCTTTACTCCGTAACTCACTGCGACTATTTCACTAAACTCAGGTTTGTTACCTTTTGGATCCTATGTACCAATTTTATGAGTTCTAAAGTTACTTTTTGTAAGATAATATAACAAGCAATAGATTTATGTAAGTAGAGAGGTCTTCAACTCAAGAAAGCCATCTATACATATCAAAGAAAAGACTTTTCATGAAATTTTTAAAATATTCCATTATTTTTATTTTATGTGTATGAGTGTGTTGCCTGAATGTGTGTAAGTGTACCTGTGTTGTGCAGTGCCCATGGAAGACAGAAGGCATCAGATCCCCTTGAACTGGAGTTACAGTTAGTTGCCATGTGGTACCAGGAATCGAACCCAGGTCCTCTGCAAGAGTGGTCAGTGCTCTTAACCACTGAGCCATCTCTCCAGCCCTGAACATTCTTCTTCATTCTTTTATTAGGAATAAAGGACAGTGCATGAGAAATACAAAAGATGATATATGATAAAGTCTCACTTGTCCATAATGATTGGTTACCATTTAGGGTAAGCTAACAGTTACCCCAATATACCCCAATAAACCCCAAAGGTATTGCCAAATAACTGTAATAGGAACTCACTCCTGATTCCATACTTTTACTGTGCGGGAAACAGGTCAATGGGGACCCTCTTCCATACACTCAGACTCAGATTTATGGAGTCTGTGAGCTCTGTCCTCTCCAGACCTGGAAAAGGCCGTGAACTGCTCAGGCCTAGAAATACTGCACATTATTCCAGACTGCATTGTCTGAATAAGCAACTCCAAGTGCTAAGACAAACCAACTCCACATCTTAGTTGCTTCCTTAAATAAAGATAAGTTTCTCGTTGACATCACTCTGTGAGAGAGGGAGGAGGCACTCTTTTGTCCAGTGGCCTCTTGTTACCTGTGTGTTACCACCAGCCTTCCCTGCCAGGGTTAAGGCTAAGATGTTTGGGTTAGTATTTTCTTTGTGAATTGCTTTCCACCCATCCTCATTTTTTAAATAATTCAAAATCAGTAGCAATGTAAAAACATCCTAATTATTTCAGCCTTATGAATGTTACACTCTGGACTCATGAGTTGGAGTAGTTTTAAATGTTAAAATACTAACTCTGGTTTTTAATAGGGTTTGTTGCTGTGCTTGCTTTGTGTGTGTTCATTTAAAACATGCAGATGTCTGTCCATGATGCCACAATGTCTCCGATGGACTTCCCTGCCTGTCTCACACAGCCTTCCTTAGGAAACTTTGCCACCATTGTGCTTGCAAAGGGCATCCCTGCCATGGACTCAACTTGGAATAGCTCTTCAGTCTCTCTGCACACACATTCTTGTCCACCCCATCTGACTCAGATGGCCAGTGACTAGTTAGAGTCCCCCAATCAAGAAACTCCAATGGACTCATATGAACATTTAAAAATTGCCCTATTCTGACTTTTTTCTAGTTCCTTGTCTAGAACTTGTAATGCTAATTACTCTTGCCTTTACTTCTCCTTCACATCTCCTATTCATGATTCAAGGACTTTCTTCTCCCCTTAGAGACAAGAGTTATGCAATTTGGGAGTCTTTTAGATAGACCCACTGAAGGGGTACTCCAATTGCCTCACCCTGCATCCCTGTTCAGCATAGAAGAAGCCAGAGCTGTCTGCATCCCTATTCCCTATTGGCAATTTGGGTAACCTCTTCAGAGGATGGTGTGATAAGAATAGGAGGTAGGAATTGGCTAGGCAGTTATGGTAAAAAGACTCCAAGGAAATGTAGCCAGTTTCTTGGATACAAGTCAAAATGTCCTTGGGCCTGTTAGCAACATACTCTGTTCCAAAGGCCAAAAATGTCAAAAGTATTTGGGAGCTTGTATGTAATCCTTAAAAGATTTTAGGATTACCTCTTCAGAGGGGGGGAATATTGGAGGAGGGAGTGGGCATGGATTTGATCAAAGCACCTTATATGCATGTATGAAATTCTCAAAGTTTTTGTAAAATTTAAAAAAAAAGAGAGAGAGACTCAGACACTCTGACCACTGAGGGTAGACACTGCTTAAGCCGACTCCATTATTGCAGCTGGACTGGCTGCATTCCTGCTCAAGATGGAGGAGCATAAAAGTCAGCTGCTCAGACCCTCTGCTAGGACTTCTTGAAACACTTGCTTTTCTAACCTCTCAGATCAGTAGTCACGGTCCCCTCTGCAGAAAACTACACTTTTCCTTCTCACTCTGCTTAGCAAATCCTTAGTCTTCAAGAGTCCATTGCCATTGGGTTCTGTGACACTGATTCCTTAGACTCTGTTATAGCACTGATCCTAACTCACTGTACATATCTGGGTATTTGCTTGTATCCCATGAAACTGAAGCCTTGGGTGGTGGAGAACTGTGTATCTTTTCATTTTCATTCTTTTAGAATCTATAGAAGGTCCTCAAAAATTCTTTACCGAGGGCTGTTGAGATGACTTAGCGGCTAATGGTGCTTGTCTCCAAGCCAGATGGCCTGAGTTCAATCCCCAGGACCCACATGATGGAAAGAGAGAGTTGATTCCCACCGATGTCCTTGATCTCCACACATGCACCATGGCACATGTATGTATATACACATATACATACATATACATCAAGTAAATATGATATGTCTCCACATGTTTTTTAGCCATTGGCTTTACTTTTGTGAATTAGATTTTGGGAATAGAGATTATTTTTGCTACTAAGTAAACTAGTTGATACTGCATCAACAGTTACAAGCCAACATTGCAATGCTGAAGAGTTCAAGGCCTAAAGTCAGGCAGGCTCTGCAACTCAGCTCAGCCCCATACTGTGTTCTGAACCCCTTCTAAGCCGCATCTGCCTTCAGTAACATGGGATCAAGAGCACAACTCTGTTTTGCAGAGCTGTTATGGAGATGTATGTGCATGATGGCATAATTCCTGTCCTGTGGAAAGACGGTGACATCGCTACTGAGCTTTCTTAGGAGAACTTTCTGCCATTTCTTTTCTATTTTTGTCCAGGTGGTGTGGGACCATTCACAGACTGTAAGTAGAATTTCTCTGACCCAGGCAATGTGGTTCAGTGAAACACCTGACTGGAAAGGCTAGAAGTGCTGATTAGCCCAGCCTGGTATATCTCCTAAGTGGCTCATGCAGATAACAGCTGTTATCTGCATCTATCTTTAGTAACTGGCCAAAGTTTGGCAATGCTTTCTAAGTTACTTGGTATAGACATTCCAAAAAGAAAGATAAGTTTGAGTCAGTAATGGTGCCAAAGAGGCACTGAGACAAAAGGTCTGCAGGACTGTCCCCAGTAAAGCCCATCCTATGGGCTAGTGAGATGGCTCACTGGGTACAGGGGCTTGCTGCCAAGCCCAACAACCTGAATTTAAGTCTTAGGACCCACATGTAGAAGGAGAGAACTCCAGAAAGAATGTTATGTAAGGCAAAAACAGTCGCTCAATTTTAGGTCTTTGGGGATGAAAACTTCCTAATAATAGTTTTCGACCACAAAATATTCTTCAATCTAAATACTTTAAATACATGATATCTTCGAGAGATAAGCGCTAAAAAATGTAGATAGCAAGAAAAGAGAAGACGGGAGGAAGAAAGGGACGGCAGAGACAAACGAAAGGACGGAAAGGCATGTATGGCCTTTCACCCACAGTTACAGAGCTCTGCTGCCATCCCGCCACATCACTGCACACCCACACCAGCTGGAGCCAGCAAAACAGAGCCACGATTTCATATAAAACTATTTTGATGAGGTTAGCGAGTGATTCAGTGGGTAAATGCATTTGCAGTGAATGTTTGACAACCTGAGTTCAATCCCCAGAACCACAGTGGAAGGAGAGAATTGGCTCCCAAAAGTTGTTCTCTGACTGCCACACTTGTGCACCTGTGAACACACACACACACACACACACACACACACACATACTAATATAACATTTTTTTTAAATGTGCTGAATGAGGTCAAAGATAGTAGCTTTGTTTTTTTGGTTTTTTCTCTTCCACATGAGCTGCCCAGTGAAGAAGACAATAGCAGCAGTGTGGGTGGACGTCAGCTGGTTTTACTACTTTTTAATTTAATTTGCTTATCTTTCTTTTATGAGTGGTTTGCTTGCATGTATGTAAGTACACATGCATGCAGTGCCAGAAGAGGCCAGAAGAGGGAATCAGAGCTCCTAGAATTTGAGTTAAAGACAGTTGTTAGCCACCATGTGGGAGCTGGGAACCAAACCCAGGTCCTCTGCAGGAGCAGCCAGTGCTCATAACTGCTGAGCCATCTCTCCAGCCCCATATGTTTAAATCTGCATATGCAAATATGACCTTGATGCATACGTTTTACTCTAAAGGTCGCAGCATAGAAATGAGACTTGGTAGGTAATGTGTATGTTGTTCAAAATGGTGTACCTTTAGCACTCAGGAGAGTGTGACCCATGAAGCGAGGTAGTCACTTAAATAAATGACCCCGATGATGTGGAAAACACCTGTGGAATTGTTGGCAGTAAAAATGAATATCCATACCCAGGGCTGGAGAGAGGACTCAATGGCACTGACTGTTATTTCAGAGGACTTGGGTTTGATTCCCAGTACTCACATGGTGGGTAACAACCATCCATAACTCCAATTCCAAGGAATCTGACACCTTCTTCTGACCTCCAAGTGCATTGCATGACATGGATGCACTTACATACATGCAGGCAGTATGCTCATACACATAAAATAAAAATAATAAAATAAATTAAAAAAAATATCCATCCCTTATGATGACACACACCTTTAGTCCCAACATTCAGGAGGCAGAGGCAGGCGGATCTCTATGAGTTCAAGGCTAGCCTGGTCTACATAGTGAGTTCCAGGTTAGCTGGGGCTACAAGGAGACCCTGTCTCAAAAAGGAAAAAAAGAAGATGATAGATAGATAGATAGATAGATAGATAGATAGATAGATAGATAGATGATAGATAGATAGATAGATAGATGATAGATAGATAGATGATAGCTATATATATATCTATATATATGTAGATAGATAGAGCTATATCCATCCCACTCCTAAAACTCTTATCTCTGAGTTCTCCTTTCCTGACACATCAGTATGCTCATTTTGTGAAAATAAATGTGCATATCTACACACGTGTGCACACATGTTATAACCTATATTCCTTTAATCTCTGTATGAGTTCTAATGATAGTGTAAAATCATATTTGCCTTTTCCAGTTGGTAACATTGTGGAGTTCATTTATATCTATTCCTTTTGTAGATGCATACTGTCACATTACATAAGTGTTTGTACGATGGTTTTTCAGTGCCTTTTTGGTGGGTATTTAACTTGTTTCAATACTAACTATCAAAAGCCATGCTACAGTGAATCAACTTGGCAATTAGCTATTTCATACATTTGGATATGTTTATTGGAATTTATTCCCCGGAGAGTAATAATTGATCAAAAGGCATAGGCACTTGTGGTTTTATTAAAGTTATCCTTAAAACTGTTTTTGCATGTATGTCACATCAGGTGGTGTAGACACATGATCATAATGTACAACTTACCCAAAGACGAATAGGGAGTGTCAATCTCCCTTAGGGCTCTTTCCAACAGTCACCAAATTCCCCTTCCCAGAAACAGCCACTGTAACCAACTTCTAATATACATTTCCAAGTAGTATTCTGTGCATATGGACATCTAGAATACAAAATACCACTTGCATTCTATAGGAGAATTACTCCCTCTTCTCAGGTACTTGGTTATCTTTTACCACAATCTAGCGAATCAGAAGATTTTTTGCCAAGACACAGATTATGTGTCAGTATAAGCATTCATGTTAGGCATCAGGATTTGTTCTCTCATTCCTTATGAGTCCTTATTCCATATGTTGTGTTATTTAATATTACATATTATGTTATAATATGTTACAAAATATTATGTATCCACTGTATAATATATAATGGGTGAAGACGTTGAGCAGGATCAAGGGACTCACAGGCTAGTAGAAAACACACAAGCACACATGTGCCTTAGCCTGGGGAGGCAACGGCGCAGATCAGCAATGTGTTTTCAGTCACAAAGGCTGGAGTGGCTCACTGGCTGGTAGGCAGAATTCAAGAAAGCTTTTCTGGAAGAGATGACTTGGAGTTGAATCAGGAGAGAAGAAAGGAAGGGAAGAGTGTCCCCAGCAGGCTGAGGGAAATTGAGAGCAGAGGGACAAAGGTGCCTGCAGAGTTGAGATGGTTGCTGTAATCAGGATGGGGCTTTGGCAGGAGGAGGGCATCTGTTATGATAGGACTTTGTCTTACAGGTAGCAAAGAGTCACTGAAGGTTTGGAGTTTGGGGTAGAGTGGAGGCTGAAGGCAGCCATAGTCAGAATGGCTCCTTTTGGAGGCTGTGCAGAAGCTTGATTATAAAAGTAAAGGGAAGCCAGGCATGGGGGTGCACACTATATATATATATTTTTTTTTTTATGTGTATTGCCTGCATGTATGTGAGTGCACCTGTGTCATGCAATGCCGAGGAGGTCAGAAGAGGGCTTCAGATTCCCCTGGAACTGGAGTTAAGGAAAGTTCATAGCTGCCACGTGGGTGCTGGGAGTCGAACCCGGGTCCTCTGCAAGAGCAGTCGGGGCTCTTAACTGCTGAGCCATCTCTCCAGCCCACAATGTATGTGTTTTAGCCATTGTACTTGACATTATATATGTGCACACAGTGGGTATATAGCCATTTATAATATGTGTAATATATTTCATTAAGAAACATGTTTTTGCTCTGCGTGGCAGAGAATTTGTGGATGTGGGAACCTGCCCTGTCCAGATCACATGGTGTTGAATAAATACTCTTTTGCAACTGTGTGTGAATCTGCTTCCAGCATCCTGGTGATGGAATCCATATGTCAACCGCTTCCTCTTTTGTAACTGTATTAGAAGGCTACTCATTCATTTTTTATTGCAGTCCACATGCAGAGAACTCTGTCCTAATAAACCACAGACTCTCACCTCTTCCCCTTCATCTCCCCATGTACACTGTACACTCTTGCTTTAGTACTCCTGTCTCATCAACAAGAAGCAGTTTGTTGTTTATGTTGACCTACCACCGAATTCTAAGTTTTCACAACCAGTTTTCCTGGAAGGGACAGACAAGCCCACGGATTCCTTTCTATGGCAATTACCAAATATTTTGGTAAAAACATGGGTCAACAGCTTCTTGTGTACCCCAAAATCTTTCCTGTATACCATCTATTCAATGACTATAAAGAATATGAACTTTTCTAAAATACTGAAATCTTATCAAGCCTTGACTTCAGTAGGATTTGGTTCCAGTGATGCATGTGTGTGACCTGAAGGGACATGGTAACAAAAGTCCACTGTTGAATGCTCAAGGCTTCCTGGGGACCAATGGAATTAACCAACACAAAGTTAACCATCTCATTCAAAGTTCCTTTTAAGTAAGCAAACAACAACAAACAGAGGACCTAGCAACTGTCAACATTTCTTCCTACTTCCTGGATTTTCTGAGGCCAGCACAGGGGACAAACTTGATCTTTCACAATTCCCACCCATGAGCTGTGCTGGTTTGGACTATGGAAGGGTTCTTTTATCTTACTGGCTTTAGGAGACACTCCATTTTTTTCCTGGATAAGCTTGATGGCTCCACACAGCCAGCAGGCTTGGGGCCCAGAGCTCCCTGGAGACCACATGTGGTTTAATCTGGACAAACACTTTGAAACGAATTCCTGGCTTTCCTTCAGGATCATTGAGATGACAGGCAGCTGCCACCCACATACTAAGATGATGTCCAGAACTTGCTAACACTAGATCCCTGTGGACTTAGATGGTATAAACCGTGAGGGTGGTGAGTTGGCCCTGAAATTACAACTCTCTTAGAATCTGAATTGTTACTCTACTGTACCATTAAACTGCTGTTGTTCTTTTGTAACACACCCAAAGCATTCTTTAAAAATGGCTTTCACACACCCTTTAGGGTATTAGAATACAGTAGCAAATTCTAAAAGGCTGTGCTTCCTATAGGTATATTTTTAAAAATATTTCATCTATTATTTTTATTTATGTGTATGAATGTATTGCCTGCATGTATGTAAGTGCACCCATGTCATGCAATGCCCACAGAGGTCAAAAGAGGGCGTCGGATCCCCTGAAACTAGAGTTAGGGATAGTTGTCAGCTGCCACACGGGTGCTGGGGATCAAAACCCGGACCTCTGCAAGAGCAGCCAGTGCTTTAACCGCTGAGCCTTCTCTCCAGCCTCAAGAAACAAAAAAGAAAATGAGCCAAGATTCTCAGTCTTCAAATTTTCTACTTATTTCAGTGTTAGCAAAACAAGCTAGTGACAACTGACCCTTACTTTTTTTCTTTTTTTTTTTTTGGACAGGGTCTTCCACATATCAGCCCACCTAGAAGTTACTATGTGGATCTGGCTGGCCTCAGTCTCGCTGAGATCTGCCTGCCTCTGCCCCCATGCCCACAGGACTGGGATTAAGGGTATGTGCCACCATGCCCAGCGTACCATTATATTTATTAAAACTTAAAAAGTTCTGAAAAATAGGAATATAAGCCAAATTGCTAACTTAATCTGTAATCCCTTGTAAAAGATGCCTTGTTCGAGCATCCTGTGTTCCTAGTGCGGTCTCAGGTTTGTGTGCACTTTAAATTCTACCTGGTGCTCATTTACCTTATGGTGTTTTCCTTCCCTCCCTCCTCTCCTTCCTTCCGTCCTTCCTTCCTTCCCTCCTTCCCTCCTTCCTTCCCTCCCTCCCTCCCTCCGCATATGCATTTCCTCTGCAGGGAACAGCCACTCACCCCACCCAGTGTTCTATAAAGTGATGGCTCAGATGCCATCTTCCCCTCCAAGCTCTGACAGTCCTGTGGTCTGTATTCTGTTCTTCCTTCCTTCTTTCCTCCCTCCCTCCCTCCTTCCGTCCTTTCTTTCCTTCCTTCCTTCCTTCCTTCCTTCCTTCCTTCCTCCCTCTCTCCCTCCTTCCTTCCTTCTTCCTTCCTTCCTTCCCTCCTTCCTTCCTCCTTCCTTCCTCCTTCCTTGCTTCCTTCCTCCCTCCCTCCCTCCTTCCTTCCTCTTTCCCTCCCTCCCTCCCTCCTTCCTTCTTCCTTCCTTCCTTCGTTCCCTCTCTTCCTTCCCTCCTTCCTTCACCCCCTCCCTCTTTCTTTCAAGTTTCTTTTCTCTCTTAGAATTAAAGTATTTTTTCATGTAAGTAGAATTAAGTTCTAGTGAGTCTTTAGACAACCGTCTAAATACACACATCAAGGCTAATTTCCTTAACATAGAATTTTAAGTATTGTTAAAGTGCTAAAGTCTTATTTTAAAACACATCGATTCATGTGCTCTAGTTTATTCAACTGTTAAATAGAAAAACGAGTTCTGGTTTTATTATATTAACTGATATTTGGAAGGGCTGTTCTGGAGTCTGATCTCTGCCAGGTTCCTATCCTCTATTGAATCTGCTTCTCTATGCCATGTCCTAAGAGATCAAACTTTACCTACTTTTCTCATTTACATCTCATTTGCATGTCTGCATGTTTTTAAGTAAAAAATGTCACTGTACTAAGATTTACAGTTGTTTCACACACCACAAAGGAAGGAATCTGTAACAAATGGTCGTGATGTTTTCTTGTCTCTTAGAGTTTTCACTTTGTATGTGTTGAAAATGCTCTTTTTAGCTTAAGACAATTTTTCTTCCTGTATTTTTATGTGGTTCTAAAAGGTTAAGGATAAGCGATCCTCTATGTCTTTACATCAACAGTGGGTGTATTTATCACTCTTCTGCTCAGAGTCACTAGTCTCAACATTTCACCACTATGCTATCCCATGTGTTGGTGACACCACTGGTCATATGACAGGCTCCAGGGTCATCTCTGGGACATCATTCCACTCTTGGGACTTCTCTCTGCAGACATTGGTGGTTCCTCCTCACAAGCATTTCCTTCAACTAATGTCACCGAGAAACTTTTATTTCAAAAATGGGTAGTACTAGAAGTTTGGGGAAGACATTTTCAATGTCAGTTGATTCATTTCAGCAGAGCCAGTCGTGGACCATCACCAAATTGGTTCATGTGCAACTAATGTCACACACACCATACCTGCCACTTGGCTGCCAGGGACTGTGCAGAACACCATGGATTCTAAGGTAGCCTGACCTCATACACATTCAAATGCAGAAAATGTGCACTTTTTTCCTTTCTTTTCTTTTCTTGTGGTAGTGAGGACCGAACTCAGCATCCCACCACGAAGCTATCACCCCGGTCTTTTTGGGTATTTTTCATTTTGATACAGAGGTTATTAAGCTGCCCCGGCTATCTAATTTGTGTTCCTCCTCTGATGTGGTTGGGATCATAGGCCTTGCCACCAGATCCTCTTAAGAGAAATGGAATACGCACCTGGCTCTTCCTCCAAAACTTTCCAATCAACCTAGATGCTAACTCATTTTTCAAAACTTTGCTCAGAGCTATACATGGTGGGGCACCTCTGTAATCCCAGCATTCAGGAAGATCACTGCTAGTTTGAGGCCTGCCTGAGCTACATATTGAGACCTTGCCTCAAAACCCCCAAAATAAAGCAAAACAAACAAACAAAAAATCCTTGCTCAAAGTCAGCTGGAAGCCTTCCCAAGTCAAGATCGCTTGACACTTCGTCTTCTTCACAGAGTTTTCTTACCCACTCATGAGCAACATGTTGCTTGTCCTGTCCCCCTCTGAGCCAGGCTAACATGACCTCCCTGTGCACCAGCCCTGAAAAAGAATTCGTGTAAGAAATAAGGGAAGAGAGTCACAGAGGATGTCCCTCTTGGGCTTGGGAAAACCTGCTCCCTGTATCAGAAGCAGCAGAACTCAGACCCTTACTTTCAGATAAACTTTTTTAAAAATCCTCTGCTGCTGCTTAGTAGGGCTTTCTGAGAATTGGATTGACAGGAAGTTAAGGTTGGATGAAAAATCACTAGACAACCAACTTCTCCAGGGGTTTAGTAAAGTTCTAGTGTGATTTTGGGAGGTGTGAACATTGTGAAAGAAAGAATCCTGCCCCTGCTATCACCTGCCTGTTTCAGAGAGTGTTCAAATATGCAGACTGTTGGGTTTGACTCCCAACCAATAGTGTAGACATTTCTATGGAAATTTACTTTAGCGATTATCCTTCCATTTAATGGGCAAAAGTTTTGTTTCTATGGTAACTGTTTTAGAACGGTGTGTGCTTACTGTACTTCTAAAATATGTAGTCCATTCTTATGGGAGTACACATCATCTTGAAAAGACTTTTTCCCTTTCAATAAGCATTGATTTTTTGTATCCTTTTCACCTGATTTCAGAATAAAATAAAACTTTGTAAGAATTGCTAAGGAAAATTTCAGGAAATGAGAACCAGGAGTGGGCCAAGCCCCTTGCAGCTGTCCTGGGAGAGGTAGCTGCTTGGTCCCCAAAGGTTTCTGGGAACACATGCCTGTTCCCTCTGTAGCTGTATTTCTCTCTGTATTTTCCATGCATCATCATGTTTGCTGTGTTTGGGATGTTGCTATGCAAAGTGATATAAAAGAGGAGTGGCTTTTCTAAGGCAATAATCAAGCTGAGCAGATGCAAGTTGAGAATGATGCAAAAATTTCTTAGAACAGTTTTAGAGCTCCTTGGGGAACAGGATAAGAATGTTCATGATAAGAAAGGAAAAGGGCCTTAAAGAGTCAGTCCACATGATCAACCTCACCAGTTCCAAGACTTTGTTGACAGCACTTTAGTAGCAGTTTTCAGATATGTTCTCATTTGTATTTTTGCAAACAACAGCGTGTTCAACTAAATTCCCTGGTCCTGTGGAGCTTTCTCCTTAAAAATGACATGCTATAACTTTATGAAGCCCAAAAGACACATACACTAAAACTACAACTTATATGTTCATTTAAAAAGCATTGTGGCTCCATTTTTCATTTTATCTTTTTTTGTGCATGAATTTAAACTCCAAGGTCATGAGTCATAGAAATCAGAGGAACAGCATGATCTTACTTGAGAACTGGAGTGAGGGGCTGAAGGATGGCCTGGTGTGTGAGAACACTAGCTGCAAAGCATGAGGACCTGAGTTCAGGTTCACCACATAAATATAACTGGGGGTGGCCCCATGTAAGTCTGAGACCTTAGCACTGTGGGGAAACAGAGGCAGGAGGATCACTGGGACTTGTGGACACCAACCTAGTTCTAGACTCAATGAGAAACCCTCTCTCAAAGAAATAAGAGAATGGTAACGCAAGACACCCTACATCCTTCTCTGGCCTCCCCAAATGTGTCACTTGCACACCTACCCTGGGGGGGGATTAGTGGTCATTAGTGATTTCACACCTGTGTACCCCACTGCTAGCAATTATATACAGGTGCCCCACTATGATACAGGATACCCCAGTGATGTATGGGACTTCACACATCCCACTTTACATCATCATCTTGCTACAGTTCCATCCTCAGTCCTTATAAAGTGCTACTGGATTAGCTTATCCAAATGGGTAGAAGCACCCCAGCTACGGTCAGAAGCAAATGGAGTAGAGATCATATAAGGGACTGGCAAAAGTCATAGGTGTACAGTAATACTGGGCAAGGCAGGTGTGTGACTCCACGGGGGAGTCTTAAGACAGCAAGAGGCATCTAGAGGTCACAGCTCCATAATGAGTGAGGGGTGCTGGCATCCAGGAGAAAAGGGTAGTTCAAAGTATGGAGGGCCTTTCCTGCTTCCTAAGTTTACCATGTTGGCACCACAACACATGAGGTTTGTGCTTCTCAGACCTCACGGCCATGTGCACCTCAGAAGGGAGACCCTTGCGCTTTGCTTCTCCTGTACACAGCCCTGAAAAAAGGATTAGCATACCAGATAAAGGAAAAGAGCCAGAATGTGAGTTCTTTCTCTTGGGGTCAGGAAAACCTGCTTCCTACATCAGAAGCAGCAGAACCCAAGATCTTCCCTGCAGATAAACGTTTTCAAAAATTACTATTTCCACTGGCATTTTCCATTCTTTGCTGCATCCCAGTGATGACCATAGCTACCAGATTCTTTGTCTGTAGGAATCTGTTCTAGTGGTTTTGTTTTTCAATGTACTGCTTTGCTCTCTCCCTTGCGTCTTTAAGCTATGGGACTCTCTTTTAGCCTTAGGTGTTGCGCTATAATTATTTGGCCAGGTTACACCTATGTTATATCAGTGCCTGTATAAGAGGGCCAGCATGACTACTGAAATAGCTACTGTAAAATTTGTTCAAGGCCTTAAATATAGAATTAAGTAAAGAATGAGAGAGACATTAAGCTTAATGAAAAAAAATTCGTGACTTTTCCTTCCCTACCTCCACAGTGAGTGCCGGCTCATTTGGAGGGTTGTTTTCTTTTGTAGACACAAGGCTTTTCATCATTTCTGGGCATGATATCCATAACGTCAATCAAGGTGGTACCAGCTGCGCGTGATGAAAGAAATCACACGGTTTCATTATGTAGAGTAATGACAGAGGAATGGACCTTCCAGACCAGCTGGATCTGTCTCTGTCAGTCTCTAGTGTTTTCATGTGCACAGCATATGCATGTGCACATACACACACACACACACACACACACACACACACACACACATACACACACACACACACACACCCCAGAAGTAGAAAACGTATGAATTTGTAGAGGCAGAAGTTGAACCTGGGCCCTATGGATTCCAGACTTCCTATTTCTTATGATGAGAAACAAAACAGTAAGTCTTGATAATACAGGAAATAAATATGCTTATTAAATTAGGTTAAAAATAACAAAAGTACTGTCAAAGTTTCAAAGCCAACATAATGAAAAACAGAAACATTGTCATGTTTTCATGCCTATCAAAGTGATAGAATTACATAGGACTTTCTAGGTCCTGTGTTGTCCTAAGTGCTTAACCTAAGTGACCTCAGTCCTCAGAGTAAATCTGTTATGCAAGCATGATTATCATCCTATCTTACCAACATGGAAATTGAGGCACAGAGATGTTAAGGAACTGTTCAAGATCTCATCACTAATGGTTGGCTGTAGGATACTGACAAGGAGCTGTAGAGATAACTCAGTGATTAAGAACAGTGGCTGCTCTTCCAGAGGACCCAACTTTGATTCTCAGCACCCACATGGTGGCTAACAACTGTATGTAACTCCAGCTCTTAGGGGATCTGACACCCTCTTCTGGCTTGTGCGGGCATTACATGCATGTGGTACACTTACATGCAGGCAAAACACTCATACACATAAAATAAAAATAATGAAATATTTTTTTCAAAAAACAATACTGGCAGAGGACAGAATGGATGCCCATAAGTAAAGGCCTGTACCCAGGCTCCTTTAGGGACTTATGTGTACCTTGCTAAGGTTTCCTACATCATATTCCACCCACCATGATCCCTGCATTTGCGGAGTGGCACATTCTAGCTGCGCAAGGTTGCACAAATGAACAAAGGAAAGGTGTGAGGGAACAGGGCTGGCAGCACAGGCAGTTCAGTTGGTGCTGAAAAGCATCTCAGAGGAAAGGACCATTGGTGTTCAGAAAAAGGCCCACTGGGGAAAGAACTGAAGACACCTGGCGGGTGTCCAATTCAAGAGAACTCCAATATTGCTTCCAAAGGGAAGGAGAAAGCCACACATAGCATATAACAGGATCTCTTTTTTGTCACTTGACTATTAAGGCTGTTGTGGTTTGTATGTAAATGACCCTCACAGGCTCATGTGTTTGAACACTTGGTTCCTATCTAGTGGTGAGGCTTTTAGACTCTGGGGAACATTTGAGAGGTGGAAAAGGTAGACATCTGAGGGGTAAGACTTGAGGTTTATAGCCTGGTCACACTTCCTATTCTTTTTCCTTCCTATTCTGCCAGGCTGTGAGGAGGAGAGGAGTGCTAGCTGCCATGGGGACACCTGTCACCATGCCTCCCCCATCGTGGTGGACTGGAACCACTCAAACTGTGAGCCAAAATAAATCCCTCCTGGCTTCTTCCGGTGTCCTTTCATAGCCAGAACTTGTACCAGAGAAGGGAGTATCACTGTGAAATGTGACCATGTGCTTCTTTCATTAGCCTTTGAAACTATTTTACGAGAAGAATGTTGAAGAGTTTGCAGCTGTGGGATAAAGAAGCCTAAAATCCTATGAGCAAAGTTTAACTGGCCATTCTGCTAGGAGTATGGAAGACCACCAGAAATGCGGAAGGTGGATGCTCAGGAGGTTTTACAGGGGACTAAGGTCTCTATCAGGAACTTGGATAGATGACAATGATGCTATATTCTGGCAAAAAAAAAAATGTCTGTATTCTGCTTGTGTATTGAAATTTTGAGTGAGGATGAATTAAAAAGTAATGGACTAAGCTAATGTTCTACTTTACTTTCTATTGCTGTGATAAAACACTCCGACCAAAACCAACTTGGGAAGGATAGAATTTATTTGGCCTAACATCCCAACCACAATTCATCCTTGAGGGATGTCAAGGCAAAAACTTGGGGCAGGAACCTGGAGGCAGGAACTGAAGCAGACACCATGGAGGAACGCTGCTTACTGGCTTGTTCCCCTGGTCTGTGCTCAGCCTGCTTTCCCATGACCACCCAGGACTCCCCAAGGGGTGGCACTACGAATAGTGGGATGGACCCTCCCACATCACTCAATAATCAAGAAAATGCCTCCAGATATACCCAAAGGCCAATTCACTAAAGAAAAGTCCCCAGTTGAGGCTCCATCTTCACAGGTGTGTCAGGTTGACAACCTAAGCCAACCATAATAGTTGGACATGATGGTACATGCTGGTAATCCCAGGACTTGAGAGGTATAGGCAGGAGGATCAGGAGTTCAAGGTCAGTCTAAGCTATATAGTAAGTTTGAGGCCAGTCTAAAATATACGACACCATCTCAAAGAGCAAAAGTAATGAACTAATTGATTTGGTGGAAGAAATTGCATTCGTGCTGTGCCATGGTTGCTACTCACCGCTCTTAGCCAACTCACAGTAGGAAAGCCCAGCAAGCAGAGCAGAATGATATGGAAAACATGCAGCTGAGCGAGTAAAAGAGCAGGAGAGGCCTTATAGTTGCCACCAAGACTTGTCTGCAGGTGAAGACAAAGCATGATGTTTGTTAAAAGAGATCAGTGACACTGAGAAGCCACAGGCTTCACCGTGAAACAGTAGGAAAGGTATCTTGGAGAAGATCTCACCCATCTAGACTTTAACAATGAAAATCCATTTGAAAGGAGAATGCCTAAAAAGACAGCCTTGAGGCTGGAACGTGAACCCAGGGAACTGATTTCTCAGATTCAGCTGTGACTATACACAGAGGCTGCTGCAACAGTGGTTCAAGAGGGGTTGAACCACTGACTTCATGGCCGAACTTACTATTTTCCATCTGGTGCTGATTGTTCAGACATGGAAATGCACTCCTGCCCCTGTCTCCTAAGTGCTTTATTTTACACTTGACATATTCATAAACAAAGTTGTTAGATGTAGCAACTATGTAAGTCCACAATTTGGTTATCTCATTAAAAAACAGGGAAAGAGATACAACTCATGTTTTCTCAGAAGAAAATCCAAAGGATTCAAAATTTTCAAGAACTGGAATTTCTACAAAAGGAAATAGCATGTCTCAGAAAGGACCAGTAAAGGAACACTTGTTGGCCTGGACGGTCTGGAATATACCTCCACACCCAGCTGGAAGATGGCTGATTGTTTTCACTGAGAACTTTACATGTATTAGATCCACAGACATCTGACCGTTTGGAGCTTTTTGTTTGTTTGTTTGTTTGTTTTGGATTTTGTTTTTGAGGCAGTGTCTACCTATAGCCCCACCTGGTCTGGAATGCTCTATGAAGATGAGGTTGGTCTCGGACTCACAGAAATCCACCTACCTCTGCCTCCTGAATTGCTGGGATTAAAGGTGTGTACCACCATACCCAGTCCCCATTCAAAGATTTTAAATCACTTTTAAGAAATTGCCTATCAGAGTTCCCAGTTAATTCTATCGAGCATGTGAAGTTAATTTTCTAAAAGCTCCTGAGGATTTGGTGAGCTGTCTGTTGTGCTGGCATCAGGAATGAAGGCTGAGCAAGGAAGCCAGAACTATGGCCCCAAATGTGTATGGCTGTGCAAGAAACAAGCATGAGTAAAGAAAAAGGGGAGTGAAAAGTGGAATGTGATGGGTGACTGTGATGATGGTGCTAACGCCGATCACAAAGACCACATGAGTCAATTACAGTCGCTCTCATTCTTTCCATGGAAGAACTGAACCTCAGGACTGACTCTGAAGACTGCTCAGAAAATAATAAGAGAGACCATGACAGACCTCCCTATTGTGGGTTTTCCCTACACGGGCAGGCTGGGTCACCTGTGCAATGGCTGACCCACAGTCACAGGCGCAGCTCTTTATTAAAGGGGAGGGGAAGAGGGGGAGGTCACTTTAAAGTTCTAATTTAAGACTTGAGAATTTAAAACAGCATTCTCTTGACAGTGTTAAGTATGAAGCTTAGCCTCCTGAGACTCAGCTTTCTTTATGGAAAATGGAAATAATATTGACGAACCTCAGAAGTCTATGAATATTAAGTATTAGTTGTTTGCCTTATTGCTGTGACAAAACACCTAACACAAGCAATGTAAGGCAGGAAGAGTTTAGTTTGATTCACAGTTCCAGGGCACAGCTTATCATGGAGGGAAAAGTAAACAGGAAGTGGCTGGTCACATCCCATCCACAGGCAGGAAGCAGAGGGTCACAAAATGTCTGTGCTTAGCTCACGTTCTCCTGTTTATTCAGCATTCCATATCCTTATGGAGATACCACCTCCATCTAGGGTAGGTCTCCCTACCTTAACCAATCTGGGTAATCCCTCACAGACAGATGCAGAGATTTGTTTCCAGTGATTGTAAATCTTATCAAGTGAACAATCAAGATTAACCAACATATATGATAATCTCCCAATTCCAATTTTGAAAGCCTAGGAGAAAAAAAAATGATTGGGCCCATATCGAATAAGTAGTACAAACCCCAAATTTTAGTTTTGCTTTAAACTCTTTTGATGTATTCATTTTTTATGTATATGAAAGGTTTTGTCTGCATGTATGGAAATGAATCATGTGCATTCAATGCCAGTGGAGGCCAGAAGAGGCCATCAGATCCCCTGGAACTGGAGTTGTGGATGGTTGTTAGCCACCATGTTGGTGCTGAGAACCAAGCCCAGGTCCTCTGAAAGAGCAGCCAGTGCTCTTACTGCTGAGTCATCTCTCTAACCCCTAGTATTGATTTATGATCTGCATTTACTTTGTGTTTCTCTCTGTATTTGAAACACCATCTACTTGTTTCTTTACATTTATGTTCCTCTATTTCGGGAAGCACAAAGGAAAGAAAACCCTCCTGCAAACTCTCCTTATACCACACTCCTTCGGGAGGACCACAGACCTATGGGTCTACCAGGAGTAGACCTAATGCTTTCTTTCATCTCTTAAAACTGAGTAGGAAACAGTTAAGGTCAGAACTGTTAATCGAGGATGGTGGTTCTTAAGCAGGGTGGTATTCTCCACTACCCCCGAGACATCAGGTGCGTTTTTGAGTGTCACAACTCATTGTGTTTAGCTAGTGATATTGCCAAATAGTCTACAGTGTAGAAGATATTCTGTAACAAGGACTATAGAGCTCCAAATGATTGCCGATATGGAGGGAGCTTGATCAAAAACGAGGTAAAATGCATGGAGTTTGCATACTCAGACGACCCCAGTGGCTAAATCTTCCATGTTGTCTACCCAGAGTGCTGGAGCTGGCGGCACTGATGGCTGCATTCTCCACTAGACTCCAGATATTTGTAAGATGTGCTGTGTGGGGAGGGTGTCCTCTGCTCATAGCCGCACCATCTTCTTTAGTGTGCTCTATAAAAATGCAAACTAGCTTTGAGGAATTCGGGGCTATCGTTTTACATCATTTTCATGACTCACTTTTAAAGACAGAGCTTTCCCTTTTTTCTTTTATAAGAAAAGCGTATGGAAGGAGACAAGAAAACCTTTAAAATCTTCTGTCTCTAAGAATAGGAAACACAGCCAGGTGTGGTGGCACACGCCTGTAGTCCCAGCACTTGGGAGGCAGAGGCAGGCGGATCTCTTTGAGTTCAAGGCCAGCCTGGTTTACATAGTGAGTTCCAGGACAGCTGGGGCTACAGAGAGACCCTGTCTCAAAAAGACCAAAAAAATTAAAAAAAGGAAACAACACTGGAAATCTACGTAGAACCATTTCCATATGAACACAGAAAGGTTTTTTAATAACTATTGAAATGGTTGACAAGAATAATTCTTGGTTTTACCATAGTTAAGTATGATGTTTTTACTTTCTTTATTTTTTTGGTTCCAGGAATTGACCTAGGACCTCAAACCTGCTAAGCATATAGTCTACCACTGAGTCATACCTCCAAACCTTATGTGCACTACTTTTAAAAAGTTGGTTACATAATTGGATTTATGGTAAGAAATGTAACTAATTCAAGAATTCAGAAACATAAACTTGTTTTAAGATTTAAGAAAACAGGAGGCTGGGCAATGGCTCAGCAGTTAAGAGTACTGGCTGTTCTTGCAGAGGACCCAGATTTGGTTCCCAGCACCCACATGGTGGCTAACTACCATCAGTAACTCCAGTTCCAGGGGATCTGATGCCCTCTTCTGACCTCTGTGGGCATTGCACAACACAGGTGCACTTACATACATGGAGGCAATACACTCATACACATAAAATAAAAATAAGAAATAGAATATTTTTAAAAGATTTAAGAAAACAAGTTGAAAGGGTATGCATAAAGGTTACAGACAACTCTGACATCTCCCCAAAATCAAAACATAAAATGCAATACAGGGCTAGAAGTGTAGCTCTGTGTCAGAGAACTTGCCTAGCAAGGTCCTGGGTTCAATTCCCAATGCCAGGCAGAGGAAGGTAGTGTTGACTATGCAGGAGGAAAGTAATGGCTTAAAGTCCGGGTATGATTTGCACGAGGTTTGAGGTGGTCTGAGTATATCACTTAAGCTTTGACAAAATCCCCAGACCCCCAGAGAAGACTGAGCCACCTCTCATGTCTCTGTTCTCTGTGAAAGGTGACCAAAGCACCTCTGTGGCCGATTGCACTGAGAAACCAAGAATGAAAACTCAAAGCCAAATCTCGGATGCAGAAAGAAAGCATAGCGCAGTCAAGCCTCAAGCTGTACCATGTAAACGAGACTGTTCTTGTCTCCTACTCCTACTCCTTTGCATCAGTGCACTTTAGAGCATGTTGAAATGTTCTGTTGTGTGACTTTCAGGGTTGCTCACTATTTGTGAGTTTGGTGGGGCCAGGGAAGCAGAAGGAACTTATTCAAGCAAAGTCAGGGATGGACCATGCTGGCGGGAGTGTGGGGTTCAGAAGGATCATGACAGTGTTTACTGCGCTAAGAAACAGAGAACTAAGGTGAAAGGAGCAAGAAAACCATAGAGCATAGTAATCAAATTACACCTAGAGTGGCCTGTGGAATCAGGAAGCTGCTTCAGGCTAAAGGCCAAATTTGAGGTCGCTCCAGCACTGAGACCTTTCACTATGTAGAACTCCTGCCCCAGCCCTTCCTTACAGAGACACTTGGAAAAACACTGAAATTAATTTTTAACTCAGAATTTTATTTGATCCATTTATACTTTCTCTTAGGAACAAATGATAAATATTGAGATTGACTATGTACTTATGTATGATTTAGAGTTTATTTGAAATATCTTCATCTTACAGATAAGTTTTATTTTGTCCTTTATATTTCAAACATTAAAAGCATTGAACCAAGCTATTTTGCTTGCAGTATAAAATAAATAACAAGACAATAGTTTCAAAACTAGACCTCTGGGCTGGAGAGTGGCTTAGCAGTTAAGAGAACTGACTGCCCTTGCAAAGGACAAAGGATTCAGTTCCCAGCGCCCACATGGCAGCTTGTAACTCCAGTTCCAGGGGATCCTCTTCTGACCTCCACAGGCATTGCATAACATGGGTGTACTTCCATACATGCAGGCAAAACACTCATACATATAAAATGAAACAAATTTTTAAAAATTAAAGTGTATGCCTAAATTTAGACTCTACACTAATTAGACAAGAAGTTTCTTATAGATTGCTTTTGTTTTACATACTTACATAAATATTCTTGCACATAAATTTACAACAGTATATGTAAAGAATAAACAGGCACAACTTCTTGGGAAACTTCTAACTCATTTGCATGAAAATGCTTTTACAGACTACTGGTATTTTGGGGGCGTTTTGTTTGTTTGTTTATAATTCAACTAATTTGTTTTTCATGTAGAAATTCTAATTGACCAAGAGTTCTATTTAAAATAATCCAGTTTTAATACTAGATAAAATAGATTGAGCAACATTGGGGTAGTTGGCACTTTAGATACATTGTTTTATTTTTCATATTTATTTGTGGACTGAGAATTAAGCTCAGAGTCAGGTGCATGCTAGGCAAGTGCTCTGCTGCTGAGCCATACCACCAGCCCTTGAGTGTATTATTTTATATATGCCTCACAACAACAACTTTAGGAAGCAAAAACTGACATTATCTTCATTGAACAGATGTGACAAAGCAACAAACTTTACCCGAGGTCAGGTAATAGGTGATGGAGTCTAATTTTAAAACTGAGTCTGGGTTGGGCATGGTGGCACACGCCTGTAATCCCAGGACTTGGGAGGCAGAGGCAAACGGATCTTCGTGAGTTCGAGGACAGCCTGGTCTACATAGTGAGTTCCAAGACAGCTGGGGTTACAGGGAGACCCTGTCTCAAAAATACCAAAAAAAAAAAAAAAAAAAAAAAGTGAGTCTGAAACAGAAAACCATAACTTGGAGCCAAAAGCCTGGAACAGAGCACCATAACTTTTCATTGGTCTAGGTATTACTTATGCTAAAACAACATTGTTTTAAAGAAGTCTATAGAGGAAAATTAATCACAAACTTAAACTATTCTTATTAGTTCCAATTACAAAGCTTTTACATATGTCATCTAACAGGGTTTTCCATCAAACCTTGAAGTATTTTAATAATAAAATTTTATTTGTTTTTAGTTTAAAAAAAACTATGATTTACTATAATTTTCATTGATATTATTAACTAAATTTACCAGTGTATATTGACCCTTAAAATATTTAGAAATTCTTATCCTCCAGAAATAGTTCATTGCATATATTTTATTACAAATATACTTATTTACATAAATTTGTAAATTCAAAGTTTATGAGTAATTTATATGCACACTGGGAATGGTTAAATAAATGATGGCACTGATGTTTCAGATGATGTTTATGGTGTATTATAACATGGAAACAGACTGGTGTTTTTTGTTTATTTTACTTGGAGTATGAAGCAGAGAAGGTGTAGAACCAAGAGTAAACACTCAGTCACAACTGTACAAGACAAACTTTAGTCACAGAACAAGAAGGCACTACCAACTCGTTTCAAACACCTTTGAATTCTACTTCTTTTTTTCTATATCATCTTTCTTTTTCTTTTCTTTTTTTCTTGAAGGTCCCTTTTGTTTTGCTTTGTTTTGTTTTTGTCTTTTCAGACAGTGTCTCACTGTAGCCCCAGCTGTCCTGGAACTCGCTATGTAGACCAGGCTGGCGTTGAACTCACAGAAATCTTCCTGCCTCTGCCTCCTGAATGCTGGGATTAAAGGCATGCGCCACCACACCTGGCCCTGGATTTCTTTTTTAAGTTATAAGCAGGATAATTAAAACTCAGCTAGTTTGATCTGTGAGTTAGGTTCAACTTGCCAAGACCCCCACAGGTACTGTTGAAGGAAGGAGCATAGTTATTGTTCCCGGTTAGAAGCACAAACATCTTGGGTTTTTCATTTACAAGCCGTAGAACTATGACCATGGTTGCTGCTGTCCACTCCCACTCTCCTGGATAGGACAGAGCCAGGCACTTAGCACACCACACCCTTGTGTGCCTTGTGATGTTGCATCCCTTTGCTTCCTGGCTCCCCAGTTATTCTAGGTGCTGGCCATGTTCAGAAACAATTGCCTTCACAAGCCAAAAGGAGACGCACCAGGTGGCTTCATCTTGCTTGCTACTTAGAAGGCTGAGATACCCACACCTGAGAAGTGGGGGAGACGAAAGTAAGGGGGCAGGTAGGGCAGGTGGAAACAGTTTCCTGGTCTTCTAGGGCGAACAAAAAAGATTCATGCCAACTTGAGAGATGGCCCAAACTGAAAAGTTGAGGTCTTCCAGGAGTTCAGACAGAACTCGGCCATATCTGTCAAAGATCCTATTGCATATTTTTTAAAAACAAAAATTATCAGCATAGCTTAGAAAAATGTTGGAAATATTTATTCATTTTTGTGTATCTTTGAGACCATATATAAGTTCTTACTTAGTGATAACACTGAAAGCATAGATTTAAATATTTTGTAATGTAATTCATTTAAAGTTTAAACATTTTAACAAGACCTTTAAAAAGTCTGATAAATACCCCTTGAAAATACTGTTGTGGTTAAAGCGGCTTGGAAACATTTTGCTTGCATGGTCTCGTTGAACACTGGCAGGGAATACTGGCATGTTAAAGGATCTTAGAAATCTCTTAAACTTCTCTTATCTCACTGTTTCTCAAACCTAAGGAACTGCATCATCTCTTTCAAAAAATAAACATGGATCATGACACACTTTGGGAAGTATGGCTCTAGACAGACCAATGTTCAATCTCTGCTGTGGACCTGCACTTCATGGACCTTAGCTCTAAAATGCAACCCAGAGCCTGGTATCACCTGGACCAGTGGGTATTATGCATCAAGTCAGAGCTGAAGAGATATCTGTACAGCTAGGCATAATAAACAGCTTGTACCCAGCCTACTAAGTCATGAGTCTTCCTAGGGTACCAGACAAGTTGTAGATTTAAGGATGCTCACCTGCTTTCTATGTGGTTTGGGGTTTTGTTTTCTTGAAGTAGACACCTTTCCATTAGCGACTCAGCCCTGGCTGAGGCCCAATTAATTTTGCATAAGCTGCCACAGCATCATGAGATGCTGATCTATTCATTCACAACCACAGAGCACTGTGTCAGGGTCAGGTGTGGAACCTCTGCCTCCAGCCCTATGGATATATTTAGTGCTTAGCCCCTAGTTCCTGTAGCTGTGAACTTTCAGTGACTGCTTTATAGTGGCCAAGAGAGTTGAGGCTGGCTGCCAGGACTCTGAGATCTGGAGAAACACATGGACACATTTTTCTTTTTCTCTGAAGCTGTCCAATTCCTGTTCCGGTCATATGGGGAGCTAGTCGGAGAAAGTTATGAAGCAGCCTAGTACTTACTGCCGATGATATGCCTGTGCCTGACATTACTGTGAGAGAATGGGCTTCAACCCACCCTCGAGTGATCATCAATGGAAGTTTAATTGTAAAGGAAAGTCTGAGTGAGCTTCTGGCTTTGGCTGTAAGAACTACTAGAGAACCATCCTTTTATTTACTCTAGAACTATACATTGGGTCCAGTCTGCTTCCATAAGTGGCCAGAGGGATAGGTTACTATGGTTACTGAATACTAATTTGCTTAGGTTGGATTTTGTTATGATTATTTGCAACTACATTTTTTTTTACTGTTATTTATGTAGAAGGGTAGAATTGTCTCAGAGATTACAAGGTTCTTACTTAGTCAAAATATCTAGAGGAAAGTACCTCGCCACTTTTTCTTTGGAACTTGTAACATTTGTGAAGAGTTTTGTTCAGCACGATGGAAAAGCAAAATATCATCCCCATTATCACTGGCCTTCCTCCACAGTGGATTTTATCCGGTCTCCAGGAACTCTATGACTAACCATCTGAGTCACCAAGTTTCAGATGTTTATGTATTTCAACACAATTCCCAGGCTAACTGGATTTTTATTTATTTATTTTCAAGTTTCAGGACTCAGAAAGAATCAAATGTCCTCCTGAATTTCCAATCTAGTGTCACTGAGTGACTGACTAGGAACAACAAGGCAGACAGATTAAATTATTCTTTCAATAACAGATCTGTGCTGGCAAAGGGCTAAGAGTCACCCAAATGTCAAAAGATTAGTAAGTACTTCCAGGGCAAAAAGGCTCCAGCTTGGCGGAGATTCAGTTAATTACCAATATTTGTGTTTTTTACCATGGTAGTAGTGAGGAGAATATTCAGTGCAAAGGTGGTAAAGAGAATGCCTGGGAAATGCAGTACATTTTCTAATTATTAACTGTGCAAAGACACACATCTTTGTTCTTACAGCTCCTCCAAAGAGTTATTAGTGAACAGCCTGAACTAGCACATCATTTTTATGAAAATTCCATTACCCTAACAATCATTTTTCTGTAGTGTTCTTCATATCAGCCCCGGCTCATCTGTGGCCTATAACTTTCTCTGCACAGCCATCTTCTACCAATTTTAAGGAGCAATTCCAAGGATGCTCAGTGGGTAAGAGTGCTTGCTGTTCAAGGATGAGAATCTGTGTTCAGATCCCAGCCCCACTCACATAAAAGCTCTGAGGCCACACATGCCTGTAACCCCAGTGCTGCAGGGGTCAGAGACAGGAAAGTCGCCAGGGCTTGCTGGCCACGGGCCCAGCTTCAGGCACAGTGAGAGACTCTATCTCAAGGGAATAAGGTGGAGAGTGACAGGGCAGGACACCCAGTGTCCCCTCTGGGCTTCACGTCCACACTAGCACACACACTAACAAACCAATTCCCTATTATTATGTGGGATAATTGATGTTACAATTTTTAAAATAAATTTTCAAGGATTTTCCTGAATGTTATTTCATTTTCCTATGCAGTAGAGAAGAAATGCTTTGCCCCTTATAAATGACAGAATTTAAGTGTAGTGTATCGATCTAACTGGCTTAGACGCTCAGGCTAAAGCTATACATATCATTACGAGAACTGAAATCCAAGTCCCAAACTATTTTACTAGATATGTCACAAAAATTTGAGATTAAAAAGTTCTGCCTCTAAATGTTCATAATGTAAAATGAAAAATAAAACCTGGAGAGAGTTGTTATTCTCCTGTCCTGATGTTTGCAAACACTATTTGTACATCAAGTACTGTATTACATTTATACCACCCAAACCATCAAATCAAGTCAGACAACACAAAATATTAGAAAATATAAAGTAGGAAATAAACCAATTTTTATTTTTTAATTTAAAAAACATTTTAGTTTTGCCTGTAAGTGCACTCATGCATGCAAGGCCCACAGATACCAGAAGATGGCGCTGGATCCCCTGGAGTTGGAGTTACAGATGATTGCTAGCCACCATGTGGGTGCTGGGAACCAAACCCAGGTCCTCTGCAAGAGCAGCCAGTGTTCTTAACTGCTGAGCCATCTCTCCAGCCCCTCCTCCCCCAATTTGATTTTTATAAAGAATTTATCAGTTCTTAAAGGATGCTCTACAAAAGAGCACATAGAATGTTCTGGAACGTGTAGCCATATGATTCCTGTTGTCCTTCAAGCAAATTATATTTTTTTCATTGTGAATTAATTGGGTTTATGTCTAAATAGATGGTCTTCCAAGGAAAAAGTTATCTGCCATTTCCCTTGCAACTGGGCTAGAGACAGTTGCTACCTCTTGATTTGTAGGTAGCAACTAGGTTAGTGATCTGTGTGTGTGTGTGTAAAGAATTGAACCAAGACCTTGAGCATGCTAAACACATGCTCTCTTGCTGAGACAAATGCCCAGCCCTGTAATATATTTTGAATCCTCTGTTCCCCAGTTTGACCCATGACCTCACACTGAAACACGTGTAGCTGAATTCGGCGTTGTGGCTTTGGACACTCAGGCTGTATATCTTCAAACATGGTTTGTGAACCATCCCCAGCAAGCCACTCTAGATCTTTTACACCACAACCTGTGGGGAAGGATGTGGCCAGGGAGTCTGCATTAATCTGCTCCCTGGATTCTAAAGCTTTTCACCATAATGATAGCACTTCTCAGTTCCTGGAGATTTCAGTGTCGCTGGGTATGAATATTTCCTGGGCCCAGTATTTGAGAATGGAAACCGAAGAGGGTCCTCTATCTTTGGAAACCAGGAAATAGGCAGGCTACAAAAATGACTCTAAGAGTCTCTGACTCAATGCAACTGTTTACCTACCTGCCAGTCAGCAAGCCCAAGCACAGGGCCTAATCTCAGGGACCTGAACATTGCACCTCTCTTTTTCAACAGATATTAACAACCAAAAGTGCTGAGAATGGCCAGCCCATCAGACATAAATAACTGTTATTCCAAACTAGGGCAACACGAACTGATTGATAGCTATTTTCCTTTCAAAACAGGCACAAGCTTCATTCCTCTTGCCGGTGTGTGCCAGAAACAGAAGACTGAACACAAGTCTACTGCATTTGATCTTAACTAAAAGGTCAAGAAGCCTCCGTGTGTGTGTGTGTGTGTGTGTGTGTGTTGCTGGAGACAACGCAGTCTTCCACATAGCCACATAGTAGGCAAGCTTTTTGTCAATCCCCAGCCTCAACACAAACCTTGTGGATCCAAAGAACTGTTTGGTGTGAGGACATTAAACCCAAATGGGGTGAGTGGAGGCTCTGGGAAGATGCGGGAGACCAAGATAACACACACATAAACAGAAAGCAGACCTCGGAGGAAAGGACAAAGAGCCCTGGCGTTGGGCTGGAAGAGAGCTGCGATTAGGGGTTGGTTTTAACAAGTCATAAAACAAGACCTTCTAATCAGAGGAGTTGCTTTCAACGACAACCTGAAGAAAGTGCTAAATAAGACACAGAATTTTACAAAAACCGCTGGCCTAACGCAAGTCACAAGACAAGACTCTGGACCGGACTGGATGCTGCAACTTGGTCTGAGGATTTGTCTGCAGTGGCTCTTTGCAACTCCTGGCCTGGCGCCGGAAGGATCTGGAACCGGCCAGCGGGCTACAATCCCTGGGAATGCGCTGCGCTGAGGCACTTCCGGGCATTTGCTTGGGACAAATGAGCGCTTAAAAATTGGCAAGGGAGGCGTCTAAGAAATTGTTAGCCTGGGGGCCGGAGCGACGGCTGGGAGAGGCCAGGGCCGGGGCCGCCTTGTCTCCGACGGGCTGGTCCCGAGGCCCCGCGAGGGACCACCGGGGATGCGCCCTGGGCCGGCGCTCAGGACCGCGCGCGGCTCGGCAGCTGCTCCCCCCGGTGTCCGGGTCTGCGGGGTGGGGGTCGCAGAGGCAGAGGCTGCACCCGGGACGCTTTCCTCCGCAGGCTGGGGGCGGGGCACCCCAGCCGCATCCCCATCCCCGGGCCCCATCCCCCAGCGCAGCCTCGGCCTCCCACATCCTCCCCGCCTTCCCCGCGAGAAACATGGCCGGGAGAAGCAACAAGGCGCCGGGCTCCGGGCGAGGTGTCGTGGTAAATGCAAACCCCGAGCCCGGGCTCCCAGGCTCGCCCCCCTCCCTCCCTCCCGGGCATCCTCCTCCTCCCACAGCCGAAATGCGCTCCGGGGAGAGCAGGCTACGGCTTTGTTCTTCCTGCGGAAGGGGACCGCTGGCATCCTCGCAGCCAAGCCTCCTTTCCCCACCCCCCATCTGACGAAATGCCTACTAACTTCGTCCTTTCATTCCCAGTAACATCTCCCCACCCAGCCAGCCCCGAGCCGGGACTGGAATGCGCTAAGCCTGTGTCCTGCCGGGGTCCCCAGTCCTGGGAAGACCACAGCGTGTAGCTCTAGCAACCAACCCCCTTTATGCGCTACCCACTGACTTCAATGAGACTTTCAAGTTTTGTTTTGTTTTTTAAAAGAAGCTAAGAACTCTTGAGGGCAGCTAGGGTGCAAAGTAGCTCAAGTCAGTGAAGTTGGAGCTTTGAGTCGGGGCCCGGCTCTGCAGAAACCAGCAGCTCCCGAGTGCCCTGTGCCGCGTCGCTGAAGGCAGACGAACTGGAGAGAGTGTGTGACATCTCCAGTATGTGACAGGATGAAAGGTTGGAAGGTGGGGGCATATCGGAACCCCTTCAATGCTGGGGCCCCTTCGGCTGTCAGTCACTGGGTACCCATCTCTCACAAACCTGGAATCAAGTCCTAGATGGTGGTGGTTATGACTACCAGGATTAAGGGAATAGGTGTGAGGGTGGTGTGGGGCTGACTTCCCACTAGGATTCTCTTTCCAGAGCTCAGCATGTAATTCACAGTTAATCTGTTTATGGAAATGAGTGGACTGAATTAGAATGAGTGGGTTGGGAAGGAAACACCTCTCATTCAGAACGTCAGGTTGAAATGTGGGGCTCAGTTCTTAATTTGACAGCAGGGCCTTTCTTTTTTCAAGGAGGAGTGCCTTATTCATTCTGTCCCCCAGGTCCCCAGCAGTGGGGCTTACAGCTGGGAGCAATACAAAGGCCCTGTTTTGTTAGAACTTGCGTTCTGAAGGAGGGACACAGCAAGCTGTGTGAAACACCTAATTAACATAATTCAGATAGCTAAATGTGCAACAGAGGAAGGGAACTGTAACTGGAGGGGATTCGGGGGCCGGTGCCTTTGCTCAAGGTATATGGTCTCTGCAGTGACATTTCACCCAAGGTCTGAAGAGGAAACAGGAGGTAGCCATGTGAGGCACACTCCCAAGTGCAAAGAAGAGATCGTGGAGTCTGAACTGTGATTTTACAAGAAAACCACTCCGGTCACTGTGAGGAGGATAGGGCAGACGAGATAAATAGGAGGGAGATGAAAATATAAAAAATCATTAAGTTAACTCCCAAATTAAGTCTGTAAGGCTCACATGTCAGATGCACTATAGACAACTTGAAATTCATTCTTGGAACTCAGGAAAGTGACAGGATAGGTTGGGTAAGTCATCAGCAGACGGTAACAGTTAATATTTAAGGATAAACAAAGCTTCCAGTGATGATGGAAAAAATAAAAACAACTGTTAAGAATAAATGCCTGGGGACTGGAGAGATGGTTTAGCGGTCAAGAGCACTGTCCATTCTTGCAGAGGGCGTGGACTCAGTTCTCAGCACCCACATGGTCGCTAACTATCAGTAACTCCAATTCCAGGGGATCTGACACCCTTTCCTGGCTGCCACGGGCATGTGCAGGTGCACTTACACACATGTGTGGGTGCACTTACACACATGCAGGCAAAACACTCATACACATTAATTAGTTAATTAATTATTAAATTTTTTTAAGGATAAATGCCTGGAACCCCCCCCCCCCAAAATGTGAAAGGCAGTCTGTGGGGCTAAGTAAGAATAAATAACAACATGGGAGAAAGCAGGCAGAAGGTAGATGCCGACAGAACACAGTTTGGTGGAAATGGGTTTGTGAATGTTGTGAGGTCAAGAATGTCAGATGCTGCTGAAAGGGCAGGTGGGATAAGGGTGGGTGAGCAGCCATAGTATTCAACAGTTACAAAGCTGTTCATGCTGAGCATCTTTCAAGCAACCGTTCCACCGGTAGAATGCTTTCAATAGAGTACTACTGTGTAATAAATACTGGATGCCCCTAAAAAATATTGGCTTAATCCAGCCAGAACTGTAGCTCAGTGGTAGAGCACTTGCACGTGCAAGGCCCCAAGTTTGATCTCTAGCACTACCAAATATTAAAAATAAAAAAAGGGGCTGAGAGATGGCTCAGTGTATAAGAGCACTGGCTGCTCTTGCAAAGGACTCCCATTCAATTCCCAGCACCCACCTGGTGGCTAATAACCATCCATAACTCCAGTTCGAGGGGATCTGATGCCCTCTTGTGACCTCCTTAGGCATGCGTAGGACATGGGTGCACTTACACACATACAGGCAATACACTCATACACATAAAATAAAAATAAAATATTGAATAAATAAATAGGTAAAGAGAAATCTAGATGCATTAATAGGATAGGTAGATTATTAAAGGTCTAAAAAGCAAACAAATATAAGAGTTTTGTCGATTTTTAACAGAGGCCTTCATGGAGAGTAATTTTGTGAAAGATGCAGGAAGGTAGCAAGAGGGAAATCGAGAGAAGCTGCGTGGGCCAGTTAGAGCGAGGCTTGGGCTCGTCGGTACTTCCACATGCTTGGGAGTAACCGGTGTGTAATGGAAATGGCCTCCACATTTACGCTATTTTCTCCAGTAGAACTTGGGATAGTCAAGTTCAGAAAGAATTCAAATGCTGATGAAAGGAAGATGCTCATGTCATGTGGGGAAGAGAGAGTAAAAAAGTTGAGTGTGCTAGACAGTGAGGCGCCTTTAAGCATGGGCTGCAAAAAAAACAGAAGTTTTTAAAAAATTTTATTATTTTTATTTTGTGTGTATGCGTGTATTGCCTGCATGCAATACCTGCAGAGGACAGAAAAGACCGTCAGATCCCCTGGAACTTAATTTATGGACAGTTGTTTGTTGCCATGTGGGTGCTGGGATTCAAACCTGGGTCTTCTGCAAGAACAGTCAGTGTTCTTAACCACTGAGCCATCTCTCCAGCCCCCAGAAGTTTTAAAAGTAAAAATTCTAGTAAGAAAATAATAGCAGTTGTTTCCTGAGCATGTGTTTCTGCCATGCTGTTCATCTAATCTGCACAAATCTGCAAGCAGTTACACTAGACTCCCCATTATACCAATGCAAAAATGAAGGCTCTGAGATAATATGTAAAGCAGCAATTTACACTGTTAACACTAGGCACATAGCAGACAGCAGAGCAGAATTTGAGCAACTTCCAAACACCATGCTACATAGGAAGGTGAAATCCAGGGAAGAAGTCCAGATGTGAGGCTGCTCTGGAGGACTGGTGTGCTCACGTGACTATATTTTTAATGTAGAATTAAGACCAAATAAGTGGAAGACGTGATGCAAGATTTGGAAGATCACAAGGCAAGCTTTGGAGTGAAGCACTCATAGTGTCCAAAATGAGTAGGAAAGAAAATTCTGAGTTGTGGTGATAAAGATGGTTAGAGAAATGGAGCTGAGTTACTGAATCACGACAGAAGTGTAATTTGTGTAAGAAAAGGGACTGTTAAGACATTTAAGGGCATTTGAAGTCCGGCTGGGACCAGACAGAGAATACTCTCAGCCTCAAACAGACAAGCCTCTCTTAGCGAACAGAGATAAAGCAAAGCCCCCAGGCTGCACACGGTGCTGAGAGCAGAAGATGGAGCCTTAGCTCAAAACAAGGTGTTCACACCATCTCCTTAAGGTTCAGGGGATGGGCGTGTGTGTGTGTGTGTGTGTGTGTGTGTGTGTGTGTGTGTGATGTAAGAGCTGCAGGATGAGGCTGTGAAATATCATCTTCTAAGCAGAACATGGACATGGGGACCAGGAACCCACTTCAGTTGTACTGAGTCCATGAAGCTGGGCCCTCCTAACACTCACCTATAGAGAAAAGGGGACTGACAAGGCCCTACCACATACTACTGATCTGTATGTTGGCAACAAACAGATTCTGGGAAAGGGGAAGGCATGATATTAAGTTGTATGCCCACTGGTAAGCTAATCAGGCTCTGAAGGTTAGTTCCAAACTCAGGAAGGTTAGTTCCAAATGTTTAAATGGCCTTAGTTAAACGCTGTGGGACACTAAATGAAACCAAAATTTAAGATGGCTCTTACTGGGCTGGAGAGATGGTTCAGAGGTTAAGAGCACAGGCTGCTGTTGCAGAGAACCCAGGTTTGCCTCCCAGCACACACATGACAGCTAACAACCGTCTGTAACTCCTGTTCCAGGGAATCTGCCATCTTCCTCTGGCCTCTGCATTACATGACACAGGTACACTTGCATACATGCAGGCAAAACACTCATATACCTAAAATAAAAAAAATAATAATAAAGAAAAGATGACTCTTACCTGCAAGTAGCTTTCAGTTGAACTAAGAAGGGAGGTTACTAATACATTAATTGTCCAGTGTAATAATCGCCCAACGAAAGGCTATAGACTCTCGAGGTCAGAGATCTTGGTCAGAGTTGGTTGTCACTTGGTCTGCAGCTAGTGAAGTCACCAGACATCTAGTTGTCTCTTCTTTGGTATTTCTCAGGGAGAGATAAGATGTCTGCTCCCACCTGACTTTGGGGATCAAGTTATTAGATATAGTTGTTTCTCTAATTTGCTTTTCACTGAAACAGTATTAAAGGATCCATAGCTAGTATTACACAAGCATGGTAGGGATAAGATGAGAAAATCAATTCCTATTGAGTTTCTGTCATGGTTGAGTCTCCTCTGCCCTCATGGCCACCGGGCTGGAGTGGCAACACATGAGGATCGTAAGGAGGTAGGCACCCAAAGCACAGGTTTACTCAGTTATAATGAGTTTTACTTCCCAGTAAAACCACTGCAGAACAGGAAGGCATACAGGGTACAAGCTGTTGTGTGGGCAGCCGACCCCATCGTTGCTCTCGTCTCAGAACCTGGTCCCTTCTTTCAGGAGCACCTGTGCCCTGGGCTGGACCTGCTGGTATTCCTGTCCAGAAGTCTATGCTGATGGAGGGACAGGCCTAGGCATGAAAATCAGTGAGGATGGTCTGTCTGCAGGAGGGAGTGATGGAGCTCAGAGGGGACAGAGGCAGAGATGACTTGCTGTCATTGTTTCTGAACTATTTCCTCTCGTGGCGGGGGGGGG
>NW_008336953.1:3938134-4005113 GCF_000622305.1 Nannospalax galili | reverse complement strand
TATATGTATGTATGTATGACTTAGAAAGCTTTCATTGTAGCTTCAGATGAGAAAAAGAGAGTGAGATGGGCTCCGTGGTTGAGATGCTGTGTACAACGACTTAGTTAATGTGTTTGCCACTTCCCCAGCTTGGCAGTGTCTTTCCTCTTGGAACAGAGAAAGACTAAACTTACAGCATATTATCTGTGATTCTGAAACTATCTAAAGATTCCTTGTTTTTTTGTTTTGTTTTGTTTTTTTAAGCAAGTGAGGTAATTACCTAAGTTCCAGAGGACCCTGCATCCTTCCAGATTTAGACTTATTATCACAGAACTCATATGCGAAGATGGCAAAGCATAAACTGGGAGTTCCTTCTCTAGTTGTCTTTTATCTCAGCAATGGAAACAGTGTTTCAGAGCAATTGGAATACTGCCCTTTGGGGATTAGTGGAATAGTTTTAGGGAAATGCATTTTTCCAGATTTACGCTTACCGCTTTAACTGGGGTAATAGGACTTTGGCAAATAGCATTGAGGTATTCTTTAAATGAATTAAAATGTATTTATATAAGTGTTATATAAGCAATTGATGTTTCCATACATCTACATGGTTAATATTCCTTGTGTAAGTGCTACAGACCACACGCTGCTGAATCTTTATTAATTATCTATCCTATATAATACTCACAATAGCTATGTGAGGCAGGCATTGGCTTCATTTTAGAGACATTAACATGCCCAAGATACCAAGCTAACAGACTTGACCCAGAGGTGTTAGACTTTTAAGTCTGTGCTACCTAGTTTTACTCATGTTGCCTCTGAGCTGATTGCCATTACATACAGTCTTCATGGACAGATCTGTTTCATGATTTTCTTATCATCTTTTCCTTCTCTTTGGCTTTCATATATTTTTTTCTTCACTTGTTAAGCACTTATTATGAACTTATGTATGAGTCATTGTACTAAAAGGGAGGGCCAGGTGTAATAGTGTGGGCCTTTAATCTCAGCACTCAGCAGTAGAGGCAGGTAGATCTCTGAATTCCAGGTCAGCCTAGTCTACATGGCAAGTTCCAGGCCAACCAGTAAGAATATTCAAAAAAGAATAATGAAGAGGAGGGGGGGGAAGGGGGAGCAAGGAGGAGGAGCAGGAGGAAGAGAATGAGGAGAAAGAAGGAGGGAGGGAGGGGAAACTGAGTCTCCCTAACCTCATTGCAGTAAGACTCAGAAAGCAGAACTTGAGTTTGGAGTAGAGAGCAGTCTCTGAGATTCAGATCAAAGAGCAGTAAAGGGTTTGCATGGAGGGAGGCATAAGCTCAGACAACCACTACTTACTGATACCTGGAGAAGAAGGACTCCAGGAAGTGGAGCGTGTGTGGAGAAGGAGCACCAGAAAGTGCTTGGGTGATCTCCCTGGAGGTCTTTGCTATGCCAGAGGCTGTCATGGAAGCTGGATGTTACTCAGGTACAGCTGCTAGGCCACACTCTGACCTGCCACTCTGGTATTAGAGGTTACAGCAGACTCCAGGAATCTGCAGGATGGGAGCCAGAGTTTCTCCATACAGGTTCAACTGTCCCACCAACCAGTTTGCTGGTGCAGGTGCACCAAATGTGATACTTTTCAAGTATGTAGATGGCATACACTCTCTGGACAGTGTGACAGCTGTAAATATCCAGAACTTTGAACAGTGGTCATTTTTAATCACACACAGGCATGGGGCTGGAGTTCAAATAGTTGGATTGTGTGTGAATTGAAACTATTTCATTCATTTGATTGTTGAACACTTTATGGCACATGCCAGATTTTGGCTCAGAGGTCTGAGCACTGGGCATTGAACTATAAATAAGGAAAGGAGGCAAGTCAGAATACACAACTCTCTCTCTCTCTCTCTCTCTCTCTCTCTCTCTCTCCTCCACATTTAGTGGTAATATACTATTAAGTAAAACTAGATATGAAGGATACAGAGATAGGATGGAAAAGGAAGGTGTCAGTTTATATATGTGGTCAGGAAAGGCCTCTGTAGAGGTGACACTGAACGAAGCCTTGAGAAAAGAACTTGCAAGCCATGTGGCCATCTGAAAGAAAAGGACTTTAGGCTAAAGAAATAGCAAATACTAAGCATTTCCATCAGATTCAATCAACGAACAGTGGCTAGAGCGAAGGAGGAAATTCAGTGCCAGACAATCAGGAGAGTTGGGTGCTTGCAGGCCATGGCAAGGAGTCTGGGTTTTACTCAGCATGAAGTGAGAGGTCCTTGAAAAAGTCTGAGTGGGAGGCTGCCCTGATGTGAGGTGCACTCCTCAAAGAGCCCTACGGCTGCCATGCAGGCGAATGCCAATGTAGAAGCAAGCACATGCACCTGTTGTTGGGATGGTCCAGAGAGAGATGATGGTGGTGTGGACCTGAATGGGGACAGAGACACAGCACTCGAGATGGTCGGATGTGGTCCTGCTTCCATTTGGAGGGAGCGAGGACAGGATGAACCAAGGGGTTCGTGTGGAGGATGAGAGGAAGGAAGGAGGCCACTGCCAAGGTTTTGGTTTGAAGAACTAGAAGAATGAGCTGTCTTTTCCGGAGACATGGAAAGCATAAATTTGGGGAGAAATGGCATGATTTCAGTTTGGCTGACATTTTAGAGCCAAAAACTGGAACAACAGTGGCTACACCTGAAACCTCCTTTCTAAAACCTGAGCAAAAGGGAGCTGGTTTTGAGTCCTGCATATGGGGCAGAGGGAGCAGGGGAATGTCTCAGCACAAAATTGTATGACTATGAATGGACTGTAACCAGCAGCAAACAGATAAGACAGAGCCTGAGCGTAGAAGATGTAAGGATGTTCTCAATGAGCCAGGGCTAGAGCCTTTGCTAAAAGAGAGACTACAAGGAACCCCAAAGGTAGAGAGACATCAACCCCAAGATGAGAGCAATCGGCAAGGCTTCTAGGAAGAAGTGGGCCTGACCTGAGCTCCCAAGAGGACGATGACTTTGGCGTACAAAGAGAGAGAGAAGAAAGGGAACGGAGCTAGGAAGAATCATGGGGTGTCTTACAGACCTCCAGGACAATGCAAGTTGTTGCTGGTGCTCTTGGTTGCTTCCTGGAACGTGATGGTAAGAGCCTATTGCTGAAGACACCACATGCTTTGGTCATAGGACATGGAGAAATCAGTTGGTGCTGACAAGGAAGCATCCTCCCTACTGGTTAGCAGGCTTTTGAAGGGGAAAAAATCATCAACAGTCTTATCCAGCTGTGACCTCTGAGCTACAACAATGACTGGCATGGCAAGATATGCTCATGGGTGCCATACTGGCCTGAATGTTATAGGGGTAATCAACTATTTTCTGATGAATTTAAGGCCCACCCCACAGGAGGAAACACATGCTGTAAAACTGGCCAAGAACCCATGACTGGGAGCTCATAGGCCCCAGGAGTAAACCTACTACTATATTGTTAAATGGACATAATATCAACCTGCCTTCTAAATTCATATCGCTATACCCATAGATTAGTGCAGCTCGCAGCCCTCATCAGAGAAGTTTCCTAGTACAGTGAACTGTGTTCAATACAGGAACTCACAACTGGCCAAAGTACAGAGAATAAGTGTCTGTCGAGTGTTCAGGCACAAACGGGACATCTGTATCACACCCTTCCCCTTAAGGCTCAGGGACCATCTTGGAAGAGGATGTGGAAAAACTATAAAAGCCAGAGGTCGGGGAGGGCCAGAAGGCAACAGTACCTTCTAGACATGACAAGACTGTTGCACTCATGAACTCACAGTAGTTGCGGCTGCCTGCATAGACCTGCCCTAAATTGAGCCAGTCAGCATTCCAGCATGGAGGGGGACGGGGCTCATGAGCGCCCACCCCTAACTAAGGAGCTAGTGACAGTTGATGGCTTCTTGGAGAGGCAGAGGCCCTGCTAGGTGAGTCATGCTCCAATGGACACACACCCAGGAGTATGTGGACAACACAAATATATATATATATATGAATCATGAATGGACTGAAAACCAAGCTGAGGGCAGGGAGTAGATAGGTGAGCTAGAAAGTCAAGATGAGTCTACATTACAAAGCCCTCCACAGCAAAGCTAGACCCAGGAGGCCCTTGAAGGTGTGGAGGAATGACTGAAGAGAGGAATCTAAAGTCAGCTACAGAAAGGTTGAATACAAAACATTTTTGCATCCTTTGCCTCATTTTCTTCCACATTTTGTCATTGTTCTCAACAGGAAGCTTCTACATCTAATTCTAAGTGTCCTGTGCATAGGCCAGTTTTTTTGTTTTCTGTTTTCTGTTTTCAGTCCTATTCCCAATTGGACTAGTCAGAGTCCCCAGTGCCGAGCACGCTCTTAAAGTCTATACCAACAGGAGCACTCAGAGGTCTGGGTCCACTGTACTTCCAGGATATACTTTTCATGGTAAACTTTCCCGACAAAAGAGACAGTTACATGAATAGAAATGTAGGATGCATCATGATGCTGATACATAGGGTTATAAATGTTACAGTGTGGTGATATTTTAACTTTTCATTTTAATTTTTATTTATTTATTTTTATTTTATAAATTAGTGTTTTGCCTGCATGTCTGTAAGTATGCCTGTGCATAGTGATACTATTTTAAATTTAGATGCAAACACATACCTATTTTTTAAACAGTAAGTTTTTATTTGTTCACAGTTAAACATAAACAACTGCCTTGACATTTCTAAGGACAGTAACAACCCTTTGACTCCATTCAGTGAGATTCATAATCCCTTTTCTTTTTTTTTTTTTCAAAATTTTATTTATTTTTTTAATTAATGTGTATGCATGTATTGCCTGCACATAGGTAAGTGTACCCCTGTCGGCTGTTGGATCCCCTGGAACTGGAGTTACAGACCATTGTTAGCTGCCATGTGGGCGCTGGGATTCGAACCTGGGTCTTCTGCAAGAACAGCCAGTGGAGTTCTTAACCGCTGAGCCATCTCTCCATCCCCTATAGATTTTTATTTTATTACAGTGCCAGAGAGTGAACCCAAGGCTTCAGTCACGCGAGGCACTCACTGTATGTTTGAACTACATTGCCAGTCCTCACATAAACATGTTCTTCTGCATGGGTCTATCAGGTTAGCTATAAGATATCAAGTTTGTTTTTATTATACAGCACAAATAGGAAGGGAGCACACTGTTCATTTTAGTACTAAGTTGTTTTTTTCAGGTTGCAATAAGCAAATAACCTCTTTTCGTTGCGCTTTTCCTAGGTTGAGAGAGTATATTAATTTATTGAGATATGCAAATTTATTCTCTGTATTCAGCATTATTCTGATTTTCAAATGAGTTTTTGTTGTTATTTACAGTTTTAAATATATCAATAATGAAAAATGCCATAACCAAACTACTTTGATTTACAGCTTATGGATAATTGGCCAGGATATGACTTGGATTTGTTCACGTACCCACAGCACTATTATGGAGACCTTGAGTGTGTGCTTATACCACATGGCATCATAGTGGACAGGTGAGTGTTGTGTTGGGATGACCCCCTCTGTGAATCCTGCAGGACTTAAGAACCTTATTCCTCAGCCCATTTCTTTAGTGGTAGAGAGGACTTCTTTAGGATAGCAAATTTGAACTACAAAGAATGTGCACGTTAATAGAACGGTATACCTGGGCATTTGTTCAGGAGGAATGGTAAGAAGGCTATACACATTTAAACTATGAGAATAACAACCTCTCAGTACCAACGTCCAGTTCAAACCATGAGTGGGGGACCAGAAAGCACGGCCTCCCTCCCAATATCCCCCAACCCTTTGCCTCATGCTTTTCACAGACATTTGAATTAACCAGGAAGAAGAGTCAAAAAGTGAACTTTACCTTCACAGGACACATCCTCAAAACCCTGACTTTCCCTGCAACTTTCAGTTCTCTTGAACCAAAGCATGTCACAGGCCAGTGGTCAGTTGGCATAGGGTCAATTTTCCTGGCTAGGGGTCATGTTTTGAGAATAGCAGCACTTGCAGTTTAAAACCACCCTTGGAGAATTACTCTGTCACACTGTTCTCGCTCTTTCCTGCTGGTCTACACAGACCTCCTTTGGCGACTTTTTAGCTGCTCAGCTTTCCCAAATATTTTCTCTCCTGCTCTAGGGCCCTGAATCATTTCATCTTACTCTTGGTTTTCAAAAGGCCACCTCTGCCTCAGCCTACCTCGCACTGGGATTTGTAGGTCACACCCCTTTAACAAAACAGAGCTGTTCCTGTAGGGCTGAATACTTAAGCCTTCACATTCACATGGAAGCCTTCTGGGCCTGGGTAGCCTACTATCTGGCCCAGAATCATCAGAGGCCCAGAATCAGATGGAAAGACAGTGGAGAGTGGAAAATTGGGGTCCCTGGGCTAAGCCTACCTTCTGCCCTTACCTCTGCTGTTTTCCAGTCTGTTACGGTCTTCTGGGGTTAAAGTTAATGCTGTGAGCTAAGTCTTCAAAACAAGAGAGAGTTCAAAAACACCCATTGGACACTTTCCCTAGAGTATTATCTTTTCATTAATCACTCTTAATGAGAAAAGTAAATGTCATTCTTCCTCACAAATTTCAAGATTTCATTAAATTTCCATTGTATCAGATGTGTCTTGTTTATTCCCTCAATTTGCAGTATATTGTTAAGATAAGTTCTAGTCTGGGGTTTTTCATGACCTAAGATAGATTTTCCAGGGCAAACAAATGTGATCCTTAGAAGGGAGAGAAATTCCATCATCAAATGAATTTGAGAAATTGTACGTTTTTCCAAACTGCAAAATCTCATTGACCTACTAATGGAAATTTTGGAAATTTTGACCAAAAATGTAATAAAGCCTTCTTGACTCAAACAATGAAATCAACTTTATGTAGAAGACTTCATTTGTTCACGTTTTCATCTCTCAGAAGCAGTTTCCCTTAAAATCAGTTCAGGAGGCCCCTTGTTTAAACAACTTCTTGCTTTCTCACTTGCATTTTGTGGTCTTAGATCAATGCATCCTGATCTAAAACATGGTTGAGTCCAGGGTGTAAAGATGCTAGGCCTTTCTGTGTCCAGCAGAATTGCCCAGTGAAAGTGTTAGAGAGCATATTGTTACCCTTTCTGTCTGTAATTCCTGCATCGGAGGTCTGGGTTAGGCCCAGGAATGCAGTCCTTGCCTTTAAAATAAACATTAAATATACTTTGCAGAATTCACTGCTTGTGGCCACCCATCTCCAGACTACAGAATTCACTGCTTGTGGCCACCCGTCTCCACAGTCCAACCTTGCACTGCCATCATCCCACTGTCAGGCAGTTACTAATCTGCTTTCTTTCCCTATAACTTTGTTTCTTGGGATATTTCATGAAAATAAAATCATACATCTAATCAGGGATTCAGCAGCTGATGAATATTTGGCTTTCTGATTTTTACTTGTGAATAATATACATATAATTCTTGTTATGAATGCATCTTTTCACTTCTGAATGGCTTTCTTGGAGTACAATTCTGGGCTTCCCAGTAAGGTTATTTATTGCAGTGGCTGCACCATTTTCCAACCCCACTAATAATCCAATCCCAGTTTCTCTATATACTTTACAACATTTTATTCTGTCTGGCCTTTGGGCTGTAGGCATCCTAATGGATGTATAATCATCTCTCACTGTGATTTGAACTTATATTTTCTGAATCATTACTGTGCTTATTGGCTTATTCATATTCATTTTTGTGGGGGTGGCAAGATATCTAGTCAAGTCTTTTTCCACTTTTATTTATTTTATGTGTATGAATGTTTTACCTACATGCATGTAAGAGCACCACATGCATGTAATGCCCATGGAGGTCTAAAGAGGGCATCATCCCCTAGAACTGGAGTTATGGATGGCTATGAGCCATGTGGGTGCTGAGAACCAAACCCAGGTCCTCTGCAAGAGCAACCAGTGCCCTTAACCACTGAGCCATCTCTCCAGCCCCTCTTTTGCCATTTTAAAATTTTGATTGTTTGTTTTCCTGTTGAGCTAAAGATATATAACAAGTCCTTTATTGGATGCATGGTTTGCAAATATTTTCTTCCCGTTCTGTGGCTGGTTTTGTCATTTTCTTATTAGCTTCTTCCTCTGACCTACACACACACACACACACACACACACACACACACACTGTGATACATGTGTGTGCACATAGACACAGACACAAAACAAATAATGTAATTTTAAAAATTTATAAATGCAAATGTCCCTTTGTAAAGAGCATGACAGGTGTTATGATGCACAATATTTGGGTGATCGTATTTAGAGCAATACTGCCTAAAAATATAGCCACCACTCTATGTGTGTACCTGCACATGCACACTTAGAAAAGTGTGTATGGAATATACATATATATATATATATAACATGTAGACTATAGGGAACATAAAATTATATGTGTATATGGATAGTTCCATTCATCTTCTTAAAATCTTATTCCATTTAAATGCTGGTGGAGATTTTTTCCCCTTTTTTATTGAATTTTTGCAATTTTCATACAATATTTTGATGGTATTTAGATCCCTTCCTGTGTCCATACTTCCCCTTACTGTCCCCTGCCCAATTCAATGTACTCTTATTTTATATGTACACTAAGGCCTAGCACATCTAATTTGTGTCCCCAAATGTCCACCCACTGGAGCTTGGTTAACCTGCTGAGAGTCACACCCTTGAAAGACACTGACTCTCCCTGTCCCCTCAGCCATCAGTTGCCAATAGTTCCTGAGGTAGGGTTGGTTTCTCACCCACTTCCCCACATCTAAGCTGGGATCTTCTCTGGTTTGAGCTTGCAGAGGACTTGTGCATGCTGCCACCATTGCTGTAAGTTCATATGAGTAACTGATCAGCTGTCTGGAAAACTGTTTCCTTGTGGTCATCCACCACCTCTGGCTCTTACAATCTTTCTACCTCCTCTTCCACAATGACCTCTGAATCTTGGGAGGCAGAAGTTTGACATAGGTGTCCTATTCAGAGATAAGCGCTCTGCAGCCTCTTGTTCTCTGTATGTTGGCCACTTGTGGGTTTCTCTGTTAATCACCATCTGCTGCAGAAGGAAACACATCTGCTGAGAGTTGAGAGATGCATTAATCTGTGGGTATAACAATGTCATTAGGAATCAGTTCAATACTATATCTATTTAGCAGAAAACTAGTATTGGGCTCTCCCCTATGGCCTGTCACCTGTCTAGCCTCAGGTTCATAGGTCTGATGTCAATGTCAGGTATGGGCTCTGGTGGGCATATCTTGCCAGGCCAGTTGTTATAGCTTGCAGGAGTCACAGCTGGGTAAGGATGATGATTAATTTTTTCTTCAGGTAGCATGCATAGCACCTTCCAGCACTATGAACACTAGCCAGTAGAGATGAGGCTTTGAAGTCAGCACCAGCTTGATTTCTCCCTGTTTGTGCTACAGCTCATGGACATAGTCTTTAGCAATACAGTCTTACCATGAAGTTCTGGTGGATAACCAAGACAAGGGGCAATGCCCAGTATTATTTGAAGGTCTGTAGGACCCCTGGTCAATAGCTTCAAAAGAGGGAGTCCATTCCTGGCACTGTGCTTTTACTCTCCTAGCCTGTGGTGTCTAGTAGGGACAGTGTTCCCCTGTTATACAGTAACTCCTTCTAATATCTTTTTATAATGTATATGTATATACTTTAAGAAGCTTCTGTAGTGGTAGGTTTCCATGTGGCTTTTTCTAAAGGCCTTTAATGTTAGTTATCCCACCCCACACTCCCTCCTCTGCCCTGCGCTTCCACTCCCTGCCCCATTTAACCCTTCCTACTTTATTACTGTCCTTTCCTCCTTCGTATCACTGCATTCTACCTCCCCTTCCAGGAAACCTTCCCCTCCTGTTTCCTGACTTCTCTGGATTTTCAGATTGTGGCACGCATATCTAAGATTTCAAAGCTAGCATCTATCTGTGAGAGAGAACATGTGATGTTTGTCTTTCTGGGTGTGGGTTACCTCACACAGGATGATTGTTTCAAGTTCCATCCATTTACCTGCAAATTTCATAATTTCATTTTTAAGAGTTGAGTAATATTCTATTGTGTACATGTACACCTTCATTATCCATTCATCAGTTGATGGATATTTAGGTTGTTTCCCATTTCTGGCTATTATGAAAAGGGCAGCAGTGAACATGGATGAGCAGGTGTTTCTGTAGTAGGATATAGAGTCTTCTGGGTGCATGCCTAAGAGTGGTGTGGCTGGGCCATATGGTAGATCAATTTCTAGCTTTTTGAGGAACCTCCACACTGATTTCCACAGTGGCTGCACTAGTTTGCAATCTCACCAGAAGTGAATAAGAGCTCCCCTTTCCCCACATCCTTGCCAACATTTGTTTTTGTTTGTTTTTTGGACCTTAGCCATTCTGAGTGGGGTAAGATAAAATCTCAGTGTGGTTTTAATTTGCACTTCCCTGATGACTAAAGATGTTGAACATTTTTTTAATACTTAGTTTTCTGAGTTCTTTGTATATCCTAGATACTAACCCTCTGTCAGAGGTATAGCTGGTAACATTTTTTTCCCATTCTGTAGGTTGTCTGTTCACTTGAATGATGGTGTCCTGTGCTGTACAGAAGCTTTCACAAATTGTTCAGTTCATCTGTTTTACTCCAGCTCCATTTAAATGTCAGGGAGGACTTTTTTTAAGTACATGCTTGAGATCTTGTCTCCATTTAAGGTTTTAATTTTGTGTAGTGAGCGGCTACGCATTTGCAAACCAGAAACAGGTCGAAAGAAATGTACATTTGTCCCAATAAGCTATCACAGGCAGTCCAAGGCTGCTGTTCACTGCACAACTCCAAGGAGCATCCTCCACATTGTGCCACCTCCTGCCGCTCTTCTCGGGGGCATCTTTCACATATGTGTGTGCTCCCTTTTTTTTAATTGTTACAATGAGCTTGACTTTTCTTCCAGTGTAAAGTGATTGAGTCACTCTCTATTTCCTTTTTCTGTGCTATCAAGTAAGCATATCAGCAAATACCATCAAAGCTTGTAAAGGCTAACAAATAGGGACTGTTAGAATAGATGGAAAGAATAGATAGTATTCATGATCTGTGTGCCTTACTATTTACGACATACAGAAGCAGGGATACCTTGTGAGGTAGCTCTTGGAAGTACTTTTGAACATCTTTGCATCCAATCTGAACAAACCTTTTCTGCCTGAAGCTCTCTGTTTCGCAAGCTTTTCTCCATATTCACCTGAATGATCTGATATGTATAGCCAGCATTTTCATTACAGGAACAAAATACTTGGAAGTAGTTGTACTTTATTGTATTTTTTTATTTCTTACTTTTTTCAGAATTGAGCGGCTAGCTAAGGATATAATGAAAGACATAGGGTACGATGACATACTAGTCCTGTGTGTGCTGAAAGGGGGTTACAAATTCTGTGCTGATCTTGTGGAGCACCTTAAGAGCATCAGCCGAAATTCTGATCGATTCGTGTCTATGAAAGTTGATTTCATCAGACTAAAAAGTTACAAGGTAAGTCATAACATGTGCTGTTGTTGTTGTTGCATAATTTTTAGAACTTGCATTTCCTTAGCATAAAAGAGCTAGTAAAGTTATGAAAATGAAGGATCTAACTTTTAAACATTAAAACAAAGAGTAATTTTTTAAAAAAATGTCTAAGAACATTGCAACCCAGTAGAACTTACATTATAGTCTTCTGTGTTCACACATGGGAAGACTCTAGGAATGACATTACAACCCACTGTAAGGACTTAACATTAGCCAGGCGTGGTGGCACACACCTTTAATCCCAGCAGAGACAGGTGGATCTCTGTGGGTTCAAATCCAGCCTGGTCTACATAGTGAGTTCTGGGCCAGCTGGGGCTACAGGGAGACCCCGTCTCAAAAAGACCAGAAAAAAAACCCCAAAACCTTACATTATAGTCTTCTGTGTTCACACATGGGGAGACTCTTTAGGAATGACATTACAACCCACTCCAAGAACTCCCATTACAGTCTTCTGTGTTCACATATATGGGAAGACTCTTTAGCCATGATTCATGCATTCATTCATACTAATAAAGCTAATGAGTGTGGTCAGTGTTAAGACAGTCCATTGGAGGCCAATGGGCTTCGACCCTGGGTGTTACCCTTGGCCCTGGAGCCCTGTGGGAGGGTGTCCAGCCCAGGGAGGAGACTAGGTTCTCTGCAGTCATGACCTGAGCTAAAGAAGGGAAAGCTGGAGAGGGCAGCTGTCCTGATCAAGTGTGAGGAGACCAGGGCAGGGGCTCACCCACAACAGCCCCTCCACCAAATTTATGATGGGCTTCCTGGGCCACCTTGGGATTGAACTGGCACCAGTGACTTTCCACCGACATCGTTGCCTTGATCTCCTCATCATGATGTTAACGTGTGATGCTTTTTTAGGTAATGGCTATTAAGTCATTAAACTAGCTCACTGAGCATTGAGAAGTTCCTGCAGTCAAAACCCTGGCAATATTTTCATTGACTAAACTATGTTGACATTTGAATTCATGAATCACTCTGAATTGGCTTTTTATTGGTACATGCCTAAATCATCACAAACGGAATACCTGAAGCCTACATGGGTTTATTAATGCTCTGTTTCTTAGGTCAGAAATCTGAGCTTGGTATTCCTCGTTCCTCTGTCCAATCTTTCCCAGCTGGATTTTGATCGGCTGAGGTTTGGGAGCCTTTTCCAGAAACTCTGGCTGTTGTCAGAAGTCAGATCCTGTTTCCTTGCTGTTGTTATGCTGGAGCCCACTTTCCATTCCTCTGGCTGCCCTTAGGACCCCAGCCTTCCTCTTAGCTCACCTGACTAGGTATTGTTCACCCCGTCAGCTGACAAATCATCTAACCTTGAGAAGAGAATTCCTGCCACATTTTCGAGTTTCGTTCACACTCAGGTGAGGAAGATGGTCAGGATGCCTGCACCCAGGATGGGATTCTCAAGGGCCATCTAGGAATTCTGCTCCCCACACTGTTCATGTGATGCTTTCCAGTTGCCTCAGGTCTAGAGCAGCTGCATTTGGGTCGTCCCTTCTGAAGAGGCATCTTCTGATTTCCTGGATCTCCCAGGCTACAGGGAAGATGCTTCTGCCTTTATGTGGTCCGCCTCATCCTGGTTGCTTGGTTTCATGCTTTCTTGAAATCTTTTCCTCTCCTTAGGTTCCTTTCACCTCAGATTAAGTAGCTGTTCTTCTAGCCTAACAAAAGTTTCCTCACTCACTGGGCCCTGATCATTGTTGTATTTCTAAATCCATTCTAAAGTCTCCTTAAAATGAAAATGAGGGTTCATGTGGTATAACTCATATGCAGTAGTAGTCATCCCTTTTAGTCTGTAGTTCTGTTGAATTTCAGCAAATACCATCATGTAAATCTCTACAGATTAGGTACAGAACAGTTCCTTACCATCCCAAATGCCCTTTTGTGGTTTGTAGAGAGCCTCTCTCCCAACCCCAGGCCTCTGGAAACTACTGATATGTTGTGTATCCCTCGAAGTCTCTTTCCAGGATACCATATAAATGTAATCATAGGGCCTGAGTGCATGCATACATGGTAGCCTGATACACTTGAATGTGTCAGCAGCCCTTACTTCTGAAGTAGAATTCCTTTGCAAAGATACAGCACAGGTTGATTTTTGTTTCTGAGCCAGGGTCTCATGTACCTTAGGCTAACCTGAAACTCACAGTTTCGCTCAGGTTGGTCACAAATTCAAGACTATTGTGTCTCTGCTGCTGGGATCACAGATGTGAGCCACCACTCCTGGACGGCCAGAAGGGACTTGCAGTGCTTTGAATGTGTAATGTTCCCCACTGACTCGAGTATTTGAGCACTTGGTCCCCAGTTGGTGGCACTATTTGGAGCGGTCTTTGAGGGTTTATAGCCTTCTCCACTTCCTGTTCTTGCTCTCTGCTTCTTGAGATGTGATCTCTCAGCTTCCTGCTCTAGCCGAGCCTGTTACACCATGCCTTCCCTGCTGTGATGGAGGACTCTCCCTCGGATACCCAAATAAACTCTTCCATAAGTCGCTTTTGGTCGTGATGTTTTATCACAGCAGCAAAAAGTGACAAATACCATTCTTAACTAGGAATTCAGTTTCTCTAAATTTATACAGTAGTACTCAGATTATTTTTCTTCTTGAGTGAACTTTAGTACTTTGTATCTTTGAAGACATATGTTCATTTTCTCTAGATGTTTCCCTTTAGGATCCTGAAGTTGCTTATTATATATTCACATTATTTCTTAGTGTTTGCAGGGTTGCTAGTGATATTATTCAGTTGCGTCCCCTCCTTTTCCTGTGCTCCCATAACTTTGTCTTTAAGATTATTTTTTTCAAAGAGCCAGTTTCCTTGATTTTCTGTTTTCTTACTGTTCTCAGTTGTACCAGTTTATGCTTTTTCTTTCTTGCTTTTTTTATTTTTCTAAACTCCTAAGGTGGTGATTTGGTTCATAGGTCTGAGGTACAGTGAGTTGCAGACCAGCCAGGGCTACATAGTAAGATCCTGTCACAAAATAAAGTAGCTACATCCCATCTGTTTGATATATTGCTTTTATTTTATGTTGACTATTTTCTAATTTCTATTGTGACCTTTCCCTTTCTTTTCTTTCCTTTTTTAATGTATAGCCCAGGCTGGCCTTGAACTAGCAACCCTCTTGCCTCCACCTCTTCAGCATATCTAATAGGTGTGCCCACCACAATAGGTGTGACTTCTGTTTCATTGGAGATTGTGTCGTGTTTAATTTTTAACTCTTTGGGGGAGTTTCCAGTGACTTTTATATTATGTCTGGTTTAATTCTATTGCCAAAATTACACTTTGGAAGTGGCTTGAATTTTTGAGGCTCAGACTAAAATACAGTTTCTCTGGCTGAAACTAACAGCATTGTGCTCCCCGGTGAACCGTGCTGTGATTTTTCTTATTTTTGTTGTCTTTTCATTGTCAATCTTTTAGACAACCTCTATTTATTTATTGTGGTTCGTGCCCAGGGCTCCGAGAGACAAGGCAGTCATCAGCTTTAGTTCTTTCCCATTGCCGTTCAGTCTCATACACATCTTTGTTTTTGTCTCATACCTTAAGTTCTTTAAAACCCAATTGTGATGCCTCTTCTGACCAAACAGTGCTTCTTCTGAGTGATTACCTCATGAAAAAGTCTGCCTGCTCATTCAGAAAATACTTCCCTCTAATTAAATTGCATCAGAAATGGATGGGGGACCCATAGTCATAGTCTGGGCTTTGGCATGAGCAGGTAGCACATGGACGTAAGCTCTGCCCGTCTGCAGATGCTTTCATTGCTAGGTCAGGCTGGAACTGGCTGTCCCTTTGTAAAGCCGAGCTCTTTCAACACACCTGAGGGCAGAGACCAATTTAAAAAAACTAATAAACATCATCAAATATGGAGAACGGGAACAGCTCAGTTTCTTGTGAGGGCACCCGGTGCTTCTTTATACCTCCAAACCTATTCACAGGGCTCAGACATCTTGCAAGCATCTCTGTTCTGGCTTGAACATGTAATGTCCCCACAGCTTCACAGGTGCATGGATTGGATGTTTATTTGGCTGTTTATTCCCCAGTACGTGGTGCTGCTCTGGGAAGCTGTGGGACTGTTAGGAGGTGGGCTCTTGTTAAAGGAAGTCGGGGCGGGGGGCTATTCCTGGTTTGCTGCCATGAGAGCAGCCTGGGCCACATGCTCCGTTACCATGATGTTAGCTGATCTGCTCCTCCATGCCTGGGGACTAAACCCTGAGCCTTTCTTCCTTTGTTTCTGTCAAGAACTGTCATCCTAGTGACAGATTTCCCCTCAGTTAAACGCTCTCACAGACACTCCCAAAGGTGTCTCTCCTAGGTGGTTCTAAATTCTGTCAGACTGACAATCAAAACCAACCATCATATCTTCTATCCTGTTGCCTGATGAAAACTGAGATCCATTTTGTGTGAAATTGAATGACAGCGAAGAAGATTAGTACCGTCGCTGTTCTCCTTCAGAGCCTGGGTAGGACCCCTTCCATGCTTACCCCCAGAACAAGGTGATGTGATTCTTTTAAGACTTCTTTTAGAAGATAAAAGGATGAAAGCTCATTTTCGTCAAAGGTTGTGTTTCACTGTGGCCCAGTCCTTAGCATCTGTAAGTCTTGTCAGAGCACTTTTCCCACAGATTCTCATTGTACCTTCCTGGGGGACATATGACTCTGAACATCTCACAGCTGTAAGCAATCTGACTTGTCTTCGTTCTTACATTAAACTTTCTAGAAGACAGGAAATGCATTTGCATGAACGGTAGCAATCCAGAAAAGATTGCTTAGCAATTAGCATTAGGCTAATGTATTGCTGGGCATGGCTAACACATTTCTGTTCTTTAACGGAATAAGGGGCATTGACAACCTGAATTCCTTAACGTTTTGAGGGTCTCTTTCTCCCTTGTGCCATCCCTCGAGTTTTTCCTTCAACCCTTCCTTCTGTCTTTCTATTGGTGTTCAGTAAGCACTTGCTGGAAGAATTCGAATCTCTTTGAATCCTGACTGAAATCCTCCTAGGCCTCTCCCACTTCTATCCAGGAGGAAGCAGGGACTCGGAGGTTAACTAAATCTTGTAACATTACAAACCAGTGAATAGTAGAAATACTGTCCTAGTCTCAAGCCTGTGTCCTTACAGCACACAAACATTTCCCCATAAATTTTCCACAAAACCTTAATGTTCTATAAGACATTAATGCAAGTTGCACGAGAGAAAAGATATCACATGCATGACATCCTGTGTGCACACACGTGGCTGAGCTCAGTAGCTTGTTTGTCTTATGATATCGCTGAAATTTATGTAAGTATTCAGTGTTGAGTTCAGTAAGAAATCAAATTGGGTTAGCTCTCATATGAGCTTACTTACCTGGACTGAGCTTTTCAGCTTCTGTAACCAAAGTAATGTATTTCTCATGACTTTCTATTTTCTGTCAAATGTTACACATTTTTAAAGCATTTCGGTTTTCTCAAACTCACACACATGTGCCTTCACAGACAGAATTTAACTGTGGCAATTTTGTGGAATATTTCTTATTACAAACACCTAAAAAGCCTTTTAAACGCTTACTGTTGCTCACAAAAAAAGCTAGAAATATTCAAGGAGCAGAAATGAAGAATGTGAGAATCAGAATGCAAACGTGAACCGTCCAGAGGCAAGGCTTCAGAGGAAGAATGTCAGTCTTGACAATCTGGTTTTAACACTTACTGCAGACACAGATGATAAAGTCTTGGGCCTAAATAAAATTGGAAGCTAATGAGACCTATCCCCCACCTTAAAGCTTGGTGTCCTTGGGGTTACATACCTTTGCTTAAAAAAAAAAAAAATCCACCTTTCTGTAGTGGGAGACCCAAAAAGCTAGCTTCTTTCTTGACTAGGGTAAGGGAGGGAAAAGAAAATCTTCCCTGGGTAATATTTGTGTGTGTGTGGAGCTGAGGATCAAAACTAGGTTCTCACAAATGTTAGACAAGCACCCTCCCACACATTCAGCCCACTGTGTAATTTGTAACCACAAGTCTAGAATTTTTAAACACATAGCATGGAAGGATGACATTTTAGTTTACCTTAGCTACGTGGTCTAGAAACTTTATTCTGAGACTAGAATATTCAACTTGATCTCGGACCATGATACGTCCAGGTTGGCCAATAAAAACCAGCCCAAAACCTCTCTGCAGAGAGTACCTCAATCTAGGCAGCATTGCTATAGACAAATTCTCATTTAACCCAAGTTTACAAGCCAAAATTATAAATGGTACATAAGACCCAGTCCACCAGAGGCAAGTCCAACCGGCAGGAACAACAGTAAAAGAGGCACGGACAGATAAACCAACAATTTAAAAGAAAGTATGAAATAATAATGATAATTATAAAGGAATGTTAGTACATAGGACAATATGAAAAAAAATAGATCTTTTCGAAATGAAACAATAGTGTCCTGTCCACCAGAGTTTTTTTTTTTTTTTTTTTTTTTTTAATGTATTGCCTGCATGTAGGTAAGTGCACCCATGTTGTGCAATGCCCACAGAGTACAGAAGAGGCTGTCAGGTCCCCTGGAACTGGAGTTACGGACAGTTGTAAGCTGCCATGTGGGTGCTGGGATTTGAGGCTTTTTTTTTTTTAAAGCAACTAAAGTGGTTGAATACATAGCAACCACAAAATAAGTCAACGGCCACCGAAAGAACAACGTTATGATGTTATGCAGCATTTCTCCTTGGAGATGATAAAAAAGAATAAAGAAAACTCAAGTTGAGACTAAGGCATGGTTGGTGGCGTTCTTCCCTAGCATGCACTAAGCTCTGAGTTCACTCTCCAGCGCCGCATAACCGGATCTGGTAGAACATGCCTGTAATCCCAGCACTTGGGAAGTAAAAGGAAGATCAGAAGCTCAAGATCATCCTTGGCTGTATTAGGAGTTCAAGGCCAGCCTGGGTATGACCCTGTCTCAAAACTAATAAAAAAGAAAACTCAAAACTTAATTAATTCAACAATAGATTCCAATGATTAGCAATTAGGTAATTATGTTATACCCATTTTATCCATGAAAAGACTGAGACCTGACATGTTAAATAACATGTCCAGCGTGGGTTCCTTTAATGGGAAATGCCTCCCCCGCCAGGCTCAATTATTTGAACATTTGGTCAGATTGGTCAGTGGCACTGTTTGGGGAAGTCATAGAACCTTCAGGAGGCATGGCCTTGCCTGAGGAAGTAAGTCAGGCCACATGGACTTTGAGAGTCTTTAGCTTCTCCCTCTTCCAGTTCACGCTCTGATTCCTGTGTATGGTTGGAGATGTGACCTCTTGGCGTCTCTGGCTGCCAGGCTCCATGTCTCCCCCACAGTTATGAACTCTCCTTCTGGAACCATAAACCAAATAAACTCTTTCTTCTATAAGCTGCCTGGTCATGGTGTTTTATCACAGCAACAGAAAAATAACAAATAGTAAGTGGTAGAGCTAGTATTCAAACCCAATTTTGACCTCAGATCCTGATTGTCCACAAAAAATGTACTGCCCACCATGAGAAGTGTTGAGATGAAATAAGCTACAAGAAGAGACCTCAGCCAGTGAATTGGTAGCATTTTCCCAAGCTTTAACATTTACCTAACTGGATTTTTTTTTAATGTTTTACTTATTATTTGTTATTTATTATTTTATGTATATAAGTGTATTGCCTGCATGTATGTAAGTACACTCTTGTCGTACAATGTCCACGGATGTCAGAAGAAGGCATCAGATCCCCTGGAACTGGAGTTCCAAGTAACTGTTACCTGCCGTGTGGATGCTGGGAATCAACCCTAGGTCCACTGCACGACAGCCAGTGCTCTTAACGGCTGAGCCATCTCTCCAGCCCCTCTAATACAGCTCCTGGAGCTGCTGGAAGAGTGCTCACCTGCAATTTGACAGTGTACACTTATTTTTTTTCTAAACCTTTTTATATACTGTGTTAGTAGGTTAGGAAGAAGGATCTTTTTTAAAATTATTTTTGAAGTTTAATTATGTAAAACAGAGGAAAATAACTCACTTGTTGGGTGCCTTACATAGAGTATAAATCACATAAATAATTGCTAATCTTTGTCCCTTCCCCTTTCCTTACTGTCATTAGGCTGGAGTGGGACGTGGGTTTCTGATGATGGCACTGTATGTACCAGTCTACCATCTGCAGTATCTCAAACCTGAACGTAATACTGTGCCTTCATAGTAAACCATTTTGACCTGATGGAATTCAAATATTCCACTTTCTGAAGTACTTTCTAAGGAAATGAATAATAATATTGGCACTAGGTTTTCCTGAAAATTATAGGAAGCTATGATCTTTTTGTCTTTCTTTTCCGCATCATGGAGACATTCTAAAAGATAAGAACATATGTTTATTTTCTGGATTCACTCAAAGCTCGCTGCTCTTTGGAAAGTCAGATCCAGCAGAATTGTGAAGCGACCTTGAATTCTGAACTTGCTACCAACTCCTGAGAATTGAATCAAAGAGAAAGGACATGATTTGGCTACCTTATTTAGTGTTTGGGAAAGCACTATCAGGCTGGGGTGGGAGGCCTTCCGCGATGTCTATTCTAAGAGCTTCCAGTAGACAAAGGCGATCCGAGAGAGGTTGAAGGCGAGCGTTGTGGTTTGCCAGAGTAGAATTTCAGCCTGCCTTTTTGCATGTAGATGTGATATTTTGCCAGGCTTTTCTAATCTCCTTCTTAAACCTGGTCCTAATTTAAAGGCTTATCAATTTACATATAATCCTATGAGAGGATGTAACATTATAATTTGCTGATTTTCCACCAATTTCGTTAGCTCATCCTGAGCAAAGAAAATCTTCAAGTTTCAAGATTTTAAAATTTGAAGAGGAATGCTACTTTGAATAGGCTAGAGTTCCCCACACACACCACCACCATGGTTCTTTGAATCTATTCTGCTTTGTATTAATTAGTAATTCTTGTGTAGGAGCAACATCAAGAGGGGGAAAAAAAATGGGAAGTAAAACTCAACCCAAAGTATAACCACAGGCCATGCGAGGGGTGTGGTCCCTGGGACTAGCACCAGAATTGAAGAGGCATATGCATGAAGCTGAGCATTGGCCACAAACATGCTCCCATGAGGGCAGAGAAATGCTGACATCCGGTTTCCCTCCCTTCCTCATTGCCACACTCGAGAACAAAGGTTTAAGTCAGTCCTCGGTCATCCATGCTGGTGAGCCATGAGCTGACTGGATGAACCAGAGCCTGCATCCCAGTGGAAGTAGTTTGCATTTTTCCCTACAGTGGCCTTTTGCTGAACCAGATTTGTATTCTTTCTTTCCAGGAGAGTATATTAGTCATACGACATAAACAGTTTCATCATGACAGTTCTGTGCATGTATAATGTACAATGTACGTGGTGCACACACACACACACCCTGTTACCCTCATGTAGGAAGGTGCCTTTAGCTAAATTCTTCCTTTTCTTTTGGCAATGGGAGGTCTCACCTTAGTAGAGTCTCATCTTGGGCTTAGACTGAGCAAACCAGACTCCAATACTTTAATTTATTTAATGTGTATGAGTATTTTGCCTGAATGTATGTAAGTGAATCTGTGCTGTGCAATGCCCATGGAGGCCAGAAGAGCATTGGATCCCCTGGTACTGGAGTTAGGGATGGTACTGGCCACCATATGAATGCTGGGAACCAAACCTAGGTCCTATGGAAGAGCAGCCAATGCGCTTAACCGCTGAGCCATTTCTCCAGCTCCAACTCCAGTACTTTAGAGATTCTGTTCTCTATAGGAGAAGAGTTCCCCACCTCTTTAGGGGTACTGGATCTATCCAAAGTTCGGGGAGAGAGAGAGAGAGAGGAGAGGAGAGAGAGAGAGAGAGAGAGAGAGAGAGAGAGAGAGAAAGAGAGAAACAAAGAGCAAAAGTAAAGGAACAGGAAAGTGAGATGAGAGAATTGTGACAGATTTAAAAAAATGCTAATTAACTTATTTTCACTAAATCGGAGGCATCATGGATTGTAAATTACACCTTCTTTATATTCCACCAAGAAGAAAATATACTGCAAAATTAAGCCACAGTGTGGCTTGAATTGTTCAGGTGCATTCTGATTTTGGAGATCATAAAATGCAAAAAACAATTACAACTTGGAATTGATAAAAACATTAATAGTGCCCCCTTCCTTTAGCAATATCATTGGCAAGTATTTAACTAGCCAAAATATAGCTAAAGAATGAATCGGGTATAGGCGTAGCTTGACCCAAGCCTCATAAAACTTTAAAATCAATAGAAAGTATTTGTGAGAGCTAGGGTGTCATTTCTGAGCAACCTTTATACTGAGATGCCGAGTACCTGCCATGCTCAGGTGCATCCTGGAGAGGCACGCCAGCATCATGCTTCTCCTTTGACTTCTGTTTTCAAAATACATATATGAGTGTTTTGACTGTATGTACGTAACTGCACCATGTGTGTGCCTGTGCCCGCAAAGGTCAGAAGAGGGCGTCAGATCTCCTGGAACTGGTGTTATAGACAGTTGCAAGCTGCCATATGGGAACTGAACCTGGGTCCTCTGCAAGAGCAGCACATGCTTTTGACCACTGAGCCCTCTCTCCATCCCCTGACTTCTGGTTCTTAAGATATTTACCACTGGCTTCCAGCATGAACGAATGAAGAAACTTGGGAGAAGCAAATATCTAGTTTGGCCTAAAGAAAGATCATTCATCATTGCCCAGGGCAAGTTACTTTGGAGATTTCTATCAAGTCAAAGGATTTTGTTTTTGTTTTTCTTAAGAGCAAAAATCCAAGCCCTTTCATATAATGTTGCATTCACGGTTTGGATGATTGTTCCTTATACTCTTTTAATAAATATTTATGGATTTTATTAATGTGAGTTCTTTATTTGAAAAATTCCATTACATTTTCGTTTATCGTGTGGGAGGGGGGGAGTCAGAGGACAAATTGTAGGAGTCGCTTCTCCTTCCACTATGTGGGTCCTGGAACTTGAACTCAGATCTTCAGGCTGGGTGACAGGGGCCTTTACCTCCTAGCATCTTACCGGTTCTATTAGTGTGCATTCTTTACATTCAAATTTAGTTTGCTACAGAATACTTGTCAGAGTTGGACTTTCCTTATGAAAAGCAAACACTGAGAGGACAATTATGAGAACAATGCAGAACAAGTTATTAAGTTGTACAGAAAAGGGCTGGAGAGATGGCTCAGTGGTTAAGAGCACTGACTGCTCTTCTAGAGGACCCAGGTTCGATTCCCAGCACCCACATGGCAGCTAACAATCATCTGTAATTCCAGTTCCAAGGAATCTGACTCCCTCATTTGACCTGAGGCATTGCATGACATGGGTACACTTATACACATGCAGGCAAAACACTCACACACATAAATAGATATAATATTTTTTAAAAGTTATACAGAAAAGCAGATTTTGGAAAATCAATCTGAGGACATAGCTATGTTTAACAGTTGGATCCAGGGACAGGAAGAAGATGTGGGTTTGGAGTGAGCTGCTGTGGGTGTAGATACTAGCTGAAGTCCAGTGCAGTAAGTAGGTAGCAGGTAGTTGAGAGATAATGAAAGACTACAGCCCAGGTAGCATGCAGGCCATCTTGCGGCTTGGACAGGTGCGTACTACTACAAATGAAGCCTGGTACTCACAGAGTGTTTGTGGGTAATGCCAGTTCTAAGTCTGTGTCTGTGTTAATGCATCAAATGCTCATAAGACTTCTATCAAGTCAGGGCTACTAACATTTCCTTTGCAGATGAGGCTATCAAGTCAGTTAGTTGGATTCTCAAGGACACACAGCTAAAAAGCGGAGGTCTGCTTCACTCCCGAACCACGGCCTGTGATCACACACCTCAGTTTCATCTGGGAGCTGTGGGATTCCAAGGACTCCATCCCCGGAGATGTGGAAAGCAGGAGAAGGATGCTTCCCCACTCTCTCAGGTGTGCTGAGAGAGCTTGCAGGAAGGGACTTAGGCATCAGAAATAGAACATGGCACAAAGAGCACGCAGTGGGTATTGGATCCCGGGACCCAGGCAGAAAAGCCAAAGCTAGTAGACAGAGAAGCACGACATTGGGAACTGGTGCTGGGTTTTGCTTGCCTGCCTAGTAAGTGCAGAGTCCCAATTCCAGCTACATCATGTCCATTCCTAGTGATTCCATTGTGCCAGTAGGTGACGTGAGAACAGGGTACCTTAACCATTAGCAGAGAAGACTGCTAGAACCTGAACAGGGCTCGACCCAACAGGAAGTTTGTATGCTGTAGCATCAGGACATTCTATGCACTTGCATTCCCTCCTTTGTGATTTGAAAGCCTGCTGGCCCCATAGAACTTAAGCATGCTATAGATATATGTATATTAAGCATATTAATTCATTTTTACTTATTTGTATCTGACCTGTATCTAAAGGGTTAAACAAGGTAGTAACTTACTAGTTATAAGTGCATAACATCTAATTTCCTGCACAAAAATAATTACAGGCGACAAAATAATTTTCCTTTTTAAGTTGGGCTGTTTTACCAATATTTTATAACTAATATAGAATAGAAAACTCAACATCAAGACCACAGTAGTCCTTATGAATTGTTGCATTCTATATGTATTTTATAAAAATATGGACACTTGCTGGGCATGGGGGTCCATGCCTTTAGTCTCAGCACTCAGGATGCAGAGGCAGGTGGATCTCTATGAGATCGAGGCCAGCCTGGTCTTCATAGTGAGTTCCAGGACAGCTGGGGCTACAGGGAGACCCTGTCTCAAAAATCAAAAGACAAAAAAAAATATGGACACTTGCTGGGCATGGGGGTGCACGCCTTTAGTCCCAGCATTCAGGAGGCAGAGGCAGGTGGATCTCTATGAGACTGAGGCCAGCCTGGTCTACATAGTGAGTTCCAGATCAGCTAGGGCTGCAGACCCTGTCCCAAAAAGATTAAAATATATGTAGAGAGAGAATGAGAGAGACTTAAAGTGGCAGCAGTTTTTGCAGAACTAATTTAGATTTGGAAGGGGAAAATAAAAACACAATTGGACATATAATAAAATGGCTTAGAAAATGTTCACAGGAATATAATCCCTTGAAAATCTCTTATGATTATGCTAAAGTACAGTTTGAATTTAGTGCCTTGTTCTCATTTTAAACATTAGCATACATCCTGCAGGACATGAGTTTACCATTACTAAAGTATTATCACTAACCACCTACATCATTTCAACATATTTTGAAATGTCTGGGATTCACAGTTTTTGTGAACAAGAATTATTTCATTTTCTATTCACAAATTGATATTCCTTGGAAAGATTGTTTTGAAAACTGTCCGCATTTTTTCTCTGAAACAACAGAGATGGAGTTTGAAGCAAATGGTCACATGTGAGAGAATCATGTATCAACAGGATGTCAGTGAGGAAAAGGGCTTTGTTAGCACCCAGGGCCTGCAGCTCACACCACAGATAGCAGCAACAACGGGACTGGCCAGGGAAAAGCTAACCAGAGGCTGCTGGTGACTCCAGGCCTTGGCCGGCCTTGGCCGGCCTTGGCCGTGCTGTTCCAGGGCAGCTGTGGGAAGGGTTAGGCACGTGACACCTGGACTCACTTCTTCCTTCCTGTGGCTTCCCCAGACCTGGATTTAATCCCCAGGATCCCCCAAAGCAAAAACCCAAAACAACAAAGGATCCTATCTAAGAAATGAAAATGTACAAGTTCTTTGTCTTTCTCATAGTAAGATAATTTCTTAAGATGAAAATAGATATTTTAAATTTATTTAACGAATTAATTACTTTGTAGTGTTAGTGGGGATCCAAACTAGGGCAAGCTAGACATGCATTCTACCACTGAGCCACAACTGTAGCCCTAAAAATGGATTTTGAGCATTTTCCTGAGCATTTTCCTTATTGTACTGAATTCAGAGCCCCGGTCACGTGGGAAGCTAGTCCCTCCCTATTTCTTTTTAATCACTTGTAATTGTTGTTACACCATAGCCAGGGAAAGACTAAACTGCAGAACAAATACATCTTGGTTTTATTCCTATACTGAAGGCAAAATCCATTCACTTTTAGTGCAAATCAATTTGACGAGTTCTTGTTTCATTTTATTTTCTTATAGACCTAGGGATTAAACACAAGATCTCACACATGCTAGGCAAACGCTTTACCGAAATCACATCCTCAGCCCTTTAGTGCAGATCAATTTTGACCCGCAAAACCAGATATTTTTAGCAGCATTCTTCAGAGTTAGAATTATTAATAATTTTAGAAGGGTAGTAAATTTGTCTTGAAAACTTAGATTTTTGTTTCAAGTGGTGGATGAAGGCAGACCTCTGAAAAGACTTTGTTAAAGTACTTACTATATGCAAAACATATCTACAGAGAAAATTATCCCCAGTATTTCTTAAATTAAGATAGCTTGCTCCAGCCAGATGTGGTGGTGCATGTCTTTAATTGCAGCCCTGTGGAGGCAGAGGCAAGAGGATCTCTGTGAGTTAAAAGCCACACTGGTCTACATCGTGAGTTCCAGGCCATCTGGGTTATGTAGTAAGACTCTGTTAAAAAAAAAAAAAAAAAAAAAGGTACCCTTCTAGTACAGTAATTGAGTTAAATAGATCCAAAATAATAATTACAGTATTGACGAATTGTGTTTTATCATAAAGTACTATTTTAAGTGCTTTAGAAATATTCATTTATAAGTAGATTACACAGTCTGATGAGTTAGGGAACTACTATTATCTCCATTTTACATAAGGGGAAAGTGAGGCACAGAGTTATAAAAAAAAACTGTCCCGAGATCATAGAGCTGGTTAGGAAACAGACCCAGATGCAAAATCAAGCAGTCTGGCTCTGGAACACAAAGGCCTGACAGGTTCTCCGTTTTGCCTCTCATGACCTTGGTTCACTGTGGTGGGAATCCTGGTTTTGGGAGGCCCTCCCTTCTTTTGTGAAAGTGTGGCTGACTTTCAAGATCTGCAGGCTCCCTGATAGATTTGAGTTTATGTAATCTTGAAAGTCCTGGAATGTCTTATGAAAGTGACAGGTTGCCTTCGTACATATGATTTGCATTCTCCATGATGATGATGTGAGTACACATATAACATACACATTTGAGGATGACAAGCTGCACAGGAGAAACGGCAGAAGGGCCAGAGATAATGACCCGAATGTTACTGGAGATTGGATCAGACTTGGTGTCTAAGCAAAATGGTACCAAAGAAGGCCAAGTGTGGCCCTGAGAGACTCACACTCTGAAGACTGCAGGCACAGCAGATGATGGGCAGTGTCACTATACAGACGATTTGGACTTCCTAGTCCCTGATCCCACTTCCTCTGGTGAGTCCTCCTCTCCCCTCACAGACTCACACTGTTGCAGAATAAATACTAACTTTTCAGAAAGAAAAAAGAGTGAAAATAATTACCCCAAGTGTGGATATCAAGTAATACCGAAGTCTGGAGAAAGTTGACTACAGCCTCTGTAATTGGTTCTGAGACCACCAGTGCTCTACCTCATCAACCAGGCCTAGTCCACTCTCTGCCCCAATGGCACTGGGATTCAGCAGTGGGTGTTCTTTGGAGAAACTGAATGGACCTAATGAAAAGACCCCTGGAATTCCACGGCAGAAAAGGACATCTCTCATGGGAACACATCTATCATCACTCTCTGCTCTCCGTGGACATATGACCCTTTCCAGTAAGCTATCCTGGCGTCTCACATCAAAACATAAAAAGACAAAAAGGAGAAATACTACACAGCAAAATAAAATTAAAACATGCAAAGGGGAAGTCCAAGAAAAGAAATTCCTTCTTTATCCTTGTCTTCCTGTGGTCACAGGAAGATTGTCACAGTTCTGGGGTGGTGGTCGGGGGGGAGTCCCCTTAAAGACAACATCTCCCTTTTTACCAAAAAAGACAGAAGTTTCCTCTCATGATCTAAGATTTCTTAAAGTAAGATATGTTTCTAAGTAGGGCGTAGTGGTATACACCTGTAATTCCAACATTTAAGGGCCAAGGCAGGAGGTTCATGAGTTTAAGGCTAGCACAGGCTACCTACTAACACTGTATCTTATAAAACCAAGGCCTGGAACGTAGAACAATTGTACATTTTTTCCCTAGAATATGCAAGGCCCTGAGTTTTGCATTTCCCCAGAACTACAAAAATTATAATAAAATAAAAAGTTTTTTTTCTAGTATCATAGTCTTGTGGTTAAGTTTGCTAAAAATTGAGTTAGATTTATCCAGCTTATTAATGAGTATTGCTTAATAGGTTAGTATCAGTAGTATCAAAGTACTTCTCTAAGTGTTTTACAAATATGAATTCATTAGCATCTAGCAGATTCTGGAGACACTAATGAATTCATATTTGTGGAACACAATAGAAAGAAACAGAAGAAAACTTCCAAATATTATCATTGCCATGGAGACAGAATAAGTTACTGATGTCCCTAAAGCAAGAGCAAGACTGTAACTTGAGAGAAAACAATGGAAGAAAAATGCCCTGCAAGTTCAAGTGCATGTGCTGCAGTCGATGTTCCTGTTCTTCCATTTAGCAATGTCCCTGCTCTGCACCACCTTCTCTGCCTCCACTACAGAAGCAGCTCCTGGCTTTCCCAGCCCTTTGCACTGAAGATGAGGACATTGGCACAGGGAAGGGAAGCTTGCTGACAGCCCTTTCCAGAGGGAAGAGTTTGCTTCCCAGATGAAAAATGAACCAATGGAGAAGAAATCTCTTTTTAGAAAGTTGTTGCTTTAAGTGTCCTCTGGAACTATAACGACCTTCTTGGGCGATGACTAAGTATAAAGACTGACAAAGGACTGAACATGGTGGGAAGAAATGAATAGAGCTTCGGTCGTCAATGGCACTGTGGGGCCAAGGACTTTGTGTCTAGTGGGAAAACGTGACTATGTGGTATATGGGCCTTGAGGAAAGGTCGGGAGTTTAGGGGACAGGTGCAGCCTTTCAGGAAAGAAGACATGCTGTGGCCAGGGTTCCAGTGAGCACCGAACTGCATCGGCTACTCTCCTCACAAATAGTTACACCCTGCTTTGGGCCCTGTTCTGTGTGACAAGGTTCTAGGTAGTAAATGATGAATTCCTTCACATTTTGGAGTTTGTAAGTTTGTGTTTTCAGTGGAACACATGATAATTGGAAATAAAGCAGCAGAAGAAAATATGAAATATGAAGGAAGTAGAATGGGTCAGAGATAGAAGGTGGACTCAGTGGAAGTGGGGGGAGTGGCCAGTGGGAGTGCTTATCAAAGGCCATTTGAAGCAGAGACTGGAGGAAAACAAGGGAGCAAACCATTGGAACGGGGGAAGTCAGTTCCAGAGAGAGGAGGCAGCGTGGGCAGGGGCCCGTGGGACTGTGTTTGGCACATTTGAAGAAAAGCAAAGGCAGCCAAAGAGTAGTTAGCTGGGACACTAGGAGATGACTCGGAAGTGCAGGAGGTGACATGCCACTGAGCCTACAGGCCACTGTGTGGACTGTCTGTGCCTTCTGTTCTGGGTGGGAAGGTTTCCTTAGATTCTAGTACAGTGGTGAGTCCTGCTTCGAGGATTATCTGTCTGTTGTATTAGGAATAAAGGAGCAAAGGTCAAAGCGCGGAGATGCCTGAAAGTGCACTGCAGTGAGAGATGACAGTTTGACCCAGAATGCTGACAGGGCCTGGCAAGAAGTGTTTGGATTATAGGTAGATCTTAGAGACAAAGCTGTTATTGATGGAGTCGTCACTAGTGGACTTTAGGGTCTCCAGCTCCAGTAAAAGTGTCATTAACTAGGGTGGGAAAGTGTGGAAAGAGGAAGCTGGGAGAGGAAACCAGGAGCTTGAATTTCAGTCTGTTTTCCTCTTAGCTATCCAAGCTGACATATCAGTCAGATTGAGTCAAGTTAACTTTCTGTCCTGGCTTCCCTCAAGGATGAACTGTGATCAGGACATGTAAGCCAAAGAACCCCGCCCCCCCAAAAAAGTGATCAAGTCTTGATAAAGATTGGTCACCCAGGGAGTAAGTGCAGAGGGAGAGGTCCTTGAAGGACTGAGCCAGGGGCATCTCGATATTTAGAAACTAGAACAGGACAAAACCAGTCAAGAAGTATGAGGGGCACTGAATAGAGAGGGGCTGATCTGTCACCAGATACAGCCGATAAGCCAAGCAAGAAGACAGAAATGTTGCCTGTGATCCCAGACTTGGGAGGTAGAGGAAGGAGGAATGCATGTTAGAAGTCAGCCTGGGCTACACAGCAAGACTGTCTAAAAGAAAGAGGGAAGGGAGGGAGGGAGAGATCAAAATAAAAACAACACAGAAAAAAGAAGATTGAAATTTGACCACCAAATTTAGCAAGATGAACCTGTTGATGACATTGATGAACCAAGAAGTGTCAGCAACAACAGCTGATCCAACAACAACAGCTAATCCAAGCACAGGAAGTGTAGTCAAACAAACAAACAAACAAAACTCCTTGGCTGGGAGGCATGTGCAATTCTGACCTTCCTGTGGAGCAATGGAAGCCTGCTAGGGGAAAGGGTCACTGAAAGACCTTCCTGTGGAGCAATGGAAGCCTGCTAGGGGAAAGGGTCACTGAAAGGGAAATGTGAGACTCCCGCTTGGCCATTTAAGTTGAGCAGCTATGGTCTGTGAAGGTTTTATTTATTTAGAAACCGTGTCAGCTGAGCTCGATGACCGATTGCCCTGTCCAAATGTCAGAAGTCTCTGCAAAACACAGCATAGTCCAAAGCAATGTGGAAACTGTAAATGCAGACTTCAGAATAAAGATGCATCTAGGCTGGGCATAGTAATGAACACCTGTCATCCCAGCACCACTTAGACTGGAGCTCAAGGCCAGCTGTGTCGTGAGTTCAAAGCCAGCTTTGGCTACATAGCCCTGCGTCAAAGAAGGGGTGGGGGAGAGCTTAGTGAGATTGCTCAGGGCTAAAGGAATTTGCCACTGAGCCTGGTGACCGGGATCAATTCCTGGGACCCGCACGGTGGATGAAGACTGATTCCCACAAGTTGTCCCCTGACAAGCCCCACCACACACACAAATAAATAAGAATGTAATAGAAAAAAATTTAAAGAAAAAGAAAGAGGGGCTGGAGAGATGGATCAGCGGTTAAGAGCACTGGCTGCTCCTGCAGAGGACCTGGGTTCGATTCCCAGCACCCACATGGCGGCTAGGAACCATCCTTAACTCCAGTTCCAGGGGAATCTGACGCCCTCTTCTGACCTCCAAGGGCATTGCATGACAGAGTTGCACTCTCATACATGCAGACAATATACTCGTACACATAAAATAAAAATTTTTTAAAAGGAAAAAGAAAGATGTATCTGGTACAGATTCTAACATCATACACTGGGTTGTGATACCAATTTACTGATCCTTTCTGACCTTAGTGTCCTCAGTAAAATTAGACTAGACTAATCGCATGTATCGCAAAGAGAACTTTTTTTATCAGTAATAAGTTGGATATCATATGTAAGAGGCCTGGTACTACATCACCCAAGCATGTAATCAATAAGCAAAGCTACTCTTATTGCTGTTATTGCGTAGTTACACCTGATGTGGAGCTAGCTACTTGCTTTGACATGAACCTGGCCCAAGAAGGACCTGGCTCCATTGCAGCTTTATAAAATTCTCCAAAAGGTTTCTCCACAGCCTAGACAGACAGAGGAGGTCTCAAGGTCATGTTTTCTTGATGAATTCCAAACTAAATTTCATTGACCTCTGTAACTCTGCTGTTTAAACCCGCCCATGCATCTGTAAGGTTAAGATGCTACCACACCCGTGGGAGGCTGGGGCAGCCTGAGGATTCTGGCAGGCCAGAAAATGGGTTTGCCAGGTACTGAGTGGCCTTCGGCTCACCTTTGTTCTGTTTTCCCTCTTTATCTCACGTACTTTCACATTAAAAGCCTTGTGTCCACATGAGCACTGGTTTTGTTCTCACAGGTTCACAGAAAGACAGCAGACAGCCTAAGGAGTCATTTTTTGAGAGCACATCATGACTTCCTTTTTATTTCCACAGTTACTAAGACCAAATTGGTATATTTTTAGAAAAAATAGTCACATTCCTCATTCTCAAACAAAATATTTAAAACTTTAGCACATAGGTTCACAGTCAAAATAGGACAATGTTTACTTGTGGCTATTATAACTTCATTTTTCTTATTTAAATATATGCTTCTGAGTGTTGGACATATGATTTTTTTTCTATATGGCTTTTTTTTTTTTTATAGCTTTAGAGCCCTTAAACTATGAGATTCAAGGAGCAGTGTGGGTTTGGGATTTCAGTTTTTGCACTGCAGTTTGTGGTTATTCGATTTATCAGCATTGAAAAATTCAAGGAACATGAATATTTCCCAGAAATCAAGTGATTTCTCCCAAGGGAACATAAAATTTCATTCATCCTCAATCTTAAAATATTCTAGCCCAGTTTTAAAATAACCATGGAAATCCCATTTCTAACGTGGCAGTTGAAGGACGATTTGTCTGTGCATCTAGCTTTTGCTGACCTTCAAGAGGTGAGTTCTGGCTCCTACCTAGAGAAAAACAGAGGCTGAAACTTGTTCCAAAAGCACTGTCCCAAGGGGCTTCTCCTTCCTGGCTTCTGACTATTCAATTGGAAATGAAAATCTACTCTAACAGGGCATTATAAATCACTTAGGCTGACTTGAAAGGGTCATTTTGGTCATTCTTGGTAAAACCATCATTTCTAAGCACTGAGAGAAGAGGTTTTATGCCCGACTTGATTCTAACTTCTTTGCTGTCATGATCACCAGGGAATGATACTTAACTGGTTATCTGGGTACAAAAAATTGTGAGTTTAGATATGACATGGGTTAAAGCATTTGGAGCCAAGCGTTTCAATAATAACACCCGACGGACACCTTTAAATTGCATAATTAATCATCTCCTAATCGATACATGTGCAGTTATTATCTAAAGGGGCCGGTGAAGAGGAGCAGTAAACATATTATTCCCTGACGGTATCAAACTCATTCATTAGCCAAGCTGCCTCTGAGCCAAGCAGGGAGCACTAACTACAGCCCAATCTCTGTTTCAGCAGTTGCTCTCCTGCTTGAAGACTGAACATCCGTTAAAAAGCTAGTCATGAAATATCTGGTACATCAAGGGCAAATGGGATTAGAACATTTAGATTCCATACTAGACACCCTTTACATTTCACCTAGTGAAGAAACTGTATTGCGCTACATTGTCATCTGATTTCATTATATAGTGAATGGAATTTTCCCCACTTTTGTGACCATCTATTGCTTTGAAGTTAGTACGGGAAGCCTTCTGAAGGTTTCAGGGGATCTCTGGTATGCTGTTTAGGATGTAATGAACAGCAGGGCAGAATGAGGGAGACCAGTTAAGTTGCCACAGCGAGCTAGGTGAGAGCTGGTGAGCCAGGGCTGGCGGTGGCCAGAATATAAGCTAGAGCCACATCTACATGGGAGGTACAATAGAGTGAAAGGTGTCAATGACTTTGAAGTTCAGGAGCAGGCACTGATTAGACAAAAATAATTGCAAAATGTATCTGGTGGAGGTCATGTGTCCACATATAGTGTGCTTCTAACTCCTTAAAAAGAAGACAAATAGCTGAATTTTTTTAATTGGCAAGAAATCGAATAGGGCACCTAACAAATGGGAAGGAAGATTGTCAGCTCATTAGACATCAGGGGAAAGCAAATCTAACTCATGAGGAGATACGCCTTCACGCCTACTAAGATGCCCACAATCCAAGGTCAACAGTGTTGGTGGGGAGATGGGGATGCTGGAACCTGCTTGGGAGAATGTAGCCAGTTTAAAACGCTTTGGCAGTTTCTTGTTAAGTAAACCCACATTCATATGACCTACATCCTACACCTAGGCATTTATCCAAGGAAAACAAAGATGGTTTTCTACCAAGGCTGGTATGCAAATATTCATAACTACTTTATTCATCATAACCCAAGTTAGAACACTCCAAATCTCCTGCTGAAGGAACAAGCAAATGTTGATGCATCTTTGAATTTAATATTACTCAGAAGGAACACATTGTATTCAGGGAATCACACCAGCTGTGACATATGAGTGATTCTCACATGACTTACACTCAGCAAAAGAGCCAAATTCAAAAGGCTGCATGACCACGTTAAGTGAACCTCTAGAAAACACAAAACAGTTACCACAGAAAGCAAAGTAATGTTTATCAGCAGCAACAAATGGAAAGGAAGGAAACAGTTTTAAAAAAGAGACACCAGGAGTGTGGGGTGCTATACCACTATTGGTATACGTAAATTATACCTCAAAAGAAACATAATTCGAAATTTTATGCACTTTTATGTCTGAGATCATATTTTTTTAAATGTAAATCATGTAAGTTGAGATTTGATAAAGAAATATAAAGATGTACCATGCTTAAGTGATCTTTGCTTAACTCTAGTATCTACCTCCTCAGCTATAAAATGGAGATCGTAATTCTTGACTCAGGATTTTTAAAAATCTGAAAACCTGAGTTTTCAACAACTATGTAAATTGTGTCTAATTGTAATTATTTCCCGTTCAGCTGTTCTAGCAGGATCTGGTGGTGGCTTGTTTTTTATTCTCTCGTAGTGAAATTTAAGCGGGCTTGGACTACTTTGTAGGTTTGTAGTTTTGCACACTGTACTTGGTTTTAGTAGAGCTGGGTAGATCTATAATCACACATTCTCGAAGAGAGGAAAGTACTTACTCTTACACTGACAACCAGAAATTCCAAATTTTCACTACTGACAGTGCTGCCTTAGTTGTTCTGTTTGCATGTACATTACCTTAATTCCTCAGCAACCTCTAGACATAAGAATCATTATCTCCGCTGTACACTGATTAGATTTAAAGATACATGAATTGTTTTCTGACTTGCTTGTGGTCACCCAACTTGTAGAATGAAAATTAAGACGGATTTCCTAGTTTTCAGTGCAATCAGCTTGGGGTTGGAGAAATGGCTCAGTGATTAAGAACACTAAGTGATTAAGAAGTCAAAAGGACTCAGGTTCTATTCCCAGCACCCATGCAGTGGCTAACAGCCCCTCATAACTCTAGTTCCAGGGGATCCAACGCTCTCTTCTGGCCTCTGTTGGTGTTGCATGGCACAGGTGCACACACACACACACACACACACACACACACACATATATATACAGGCAAAACATTCACACACATGAAAAAGAACAGTAGTTAAATAAGTGCAATCAGCTTTCCTCAACCAGCCCCCTTCTCCCACTAGTCCTTAAAATGCATGTGAGTTGGTGCCAGGATGTAACAGCTCAGTGGTAGAGCAATAGCCTAGCATCCTGAAGACTGAGTTTGATCCCCAGTACCACACACACACACACACACACACACACACACACATACTCATACATGTCAAGTTTGTGATTTTTCTCCATTTTCTGAATCCTCATCATTGGTCAGCTCATTGGATAAGTCTGCGCATTTTATTGAACTCTATCCGGGTAGGAAACCAACAGTACCAGTAACATCTACGAAGGTTTATACTGCCGAATTAGAATGCATCTCATCCCATTGTGGTGTTAAGAGCTTCACAGAACAAAGTAGCTTTTCTCAATATTAGAGGCATCATTATGGAAAAGATCACTAGACATGTAAATTTAATGCCAAAAAAGGGACTTTTCTTTGTGCAATGATTTAAGAGTTCAGAAATACATGCATAGTATTTTAAAATTTTTCATTCAACCAGCATTTGCTAGACGCCTGCTAGTGACTCTGGTAGACCCTGTGAATCTGAGGCGTGGAGGGATCTTACCCATCCCCTGGCCTCAGAATGACTCCTAGCATGGCAAAGCAAGCCAAAGGGCAAACAAAAGCATCCTGCACTCTGGGATCATGGTGATGGGTACTTTTACAATGAGCAGACAGCTCTGCTGAGCATAGTGACACATGCCCGTAAGAAGATCTTGAGTTCAAGACCAACTGGAGATTTTTAAAAGTTTTTATCTAAGTTGGTGCTTTGCCCCTGAGCAACATCTCCAGCAATAAAATGGCTGTCCTCTTTTCTACATACTGACCCCGGCAAGACCTCTTCTTTTTCCTCACAGTACCTAATGTATGAGGTGCTAGGGCTGCGAAAGTTGGATGCTTTGTTCAGGGCTGTCAATCCGGACAGAAATTCATGCTTTGAGGCCTGTAAGTGGGGCCAACAGGCACAGGCCCTGGCTGACAAGAATGATAACCTGAGTTTGATCCCTAGGACCCACAAAGGGTAAGGAGAAAACCAACTCCTGAAAGCTGTCTTTTGATCTCCACAAGTGTACTGTGGCACGTGTGCACATGTGCACACACACGAACACAAAATAAATAAAACATAATTTAAACTTTTTAAACTATGGGGCTCAGTGGTTAAAAGCACTGGCTGCTCTTGTAGAGGACTTTGGTTCATTTCCCAGCACCCACATGGCAGCTAACAACTTTCTGTAACTCAAGTTCCAGGGGATCTGATGCCCTCTTTTGACCTCTGTAGACTATACATGAGCAAAAAACATATACACACAAAATGAAAATAAATTAAAATTTAAAAATAAAATAATAAAAAAGTAACATTTTAAAATTATATGTATGTGTGTATGTCTGTGTGTATGTGCACATGAGTGCCGGTACCCAAGGAACCCAGAGGCACCAAATCCCCTTGGAGTTACAAGTGGTTGTGTTACGAGCCAAACTCGGGTCTTATGTGAGAGTAGTCTACGCTCTTAACCACAGCACCATCTTTCCAAGCCCTAAAAAATATTTTTTAAGAAATTTATGTTTAAGGGAAAAGGGATCTAAATACCATCAAAATAGATTGTATGAAAAATCACAAAAATTCAGTTTGAAAAAAAGACATTTATGTTTAAAATAGCTGTCTTCATCCAGGAGTGGTGGAGCACTCCTTTAATCCCAGCACTCAGGGGGCAGAGGCAGGTGGATCTCTGTGAGTTCCAAGCCAGACAGGGTTACATAGTGAGACCCTGTCATCGTCACCCCCCACCCCCTGGAAAAAAAAGCAATAAAATGGCAGTCCTCTTTTCTACATACTGACCCTGGCAAGACCTCTTCTTTTTTCTCGCAGTCGCCCGAATCAAAGGGGCTCTTTGGAAAAGAGTCTAGTTCTTCCCCATCTTCATGTACAGTCACAGTTGCCAGGGCCAGAGTAGAAATAGATCTCAGATCCAGAGGTGCTCAGTAGTACATGGAAGGCTCTAGTGCTCAGCCCCGCAGTCCCTGCTCTCAATAGTCCTCAAGAAAGCTTAGACCAGCCTGCTTCATGATATATTTCTTCTTGAATGACATCATGAAAACATCAAAATATAGAAGTGCTCATTGCACAAAAATGTTGCCTTGAAATGCGATGTGATCCTCCTCCAGCTCCTTGCAAAAACCAGAGACATGTTCAGCAAATGCAATTCCACAAAAAAATGTTGAGGGTCCTCTGCTCCGTGGTGGTGGGGTCCAAGCACATGCTGTAGTCCTTTGCTTTGCAAGCTTTCTGTGGCTCTAGTAAAACCCAGGGGAACTTTATAATAAAAGGCCCTATTCAGCATTCATTTCAAACATCTTGGATCCTATCCTAGAAAGCAATGTTGTCCTCAAGTAAAATTTCCCACATTTAATGTTCCAAACAGTTGATCGCTAGAAAAGTCTATAAAGACGTTTTACTGAAAATCAAACTCTTAGGACAAAGGTCATGACATTTTGTTGCCTGGCTCCAAAATGAAACGAGCTTTTATTCTGTGTTTTCTGTTTATACTAGGTCAGAAAACTTCACTTTGAAATACTTGGGGTTGTCGTTTTATAATTTAAAAGGACAGAAAGAAAACAGCCACTCTATTTTTTTATTGTTATTGTTTATGTGACTTCTTGACTAATAATGTTGAAGCTGCCCAGAATATTCAAAACTCAAGTGCCGGCAAATAACCAAAAACAATTAGGATACATTTTGATAGAAATTATTTCTTTTAAGGAATTGGTCTAGAAGTGTTTGAGACTTTCACATTTATCCTGCAGAAATTATTGTTCATTCAGCTCACCACGTCTCGTTTTCTGAGTTGTTTCCTATTTTCATACTTATCAATACCATCCCATTTTTCTGTTCATGGGACTTTTATATTCAGGGAAGTAAGAGGAAGGCGTAAGCGTCTTTATATCCTAAGTGGATATAATTATCTGGCTAGATTCCAAGTACACAGAAAGACAACTGGTGGCAAAGCTAAGACCTTCCAACATCTCCATCTGCCTGCTCTACAGCCTCGGGTCTTCTCAGGCCAAAGCCTGCTATGCTCAGACGGGAGCGAGCAGCTCTCACGCCTCAAGCCAGCCTGGTACACCTATGGAGAATCTCCTGTTTTGTGGCTGATCTGTGAAATGAGTCTTGTCTCGGCCTCCTTTTTAATTTCCTTCATAGCAGAAATCCCGAGGCTATATATATCAGACAGTTGCAGGATCTATATTCTGTCCATGTATCAAGGGGAACATTCACTCATTCATACAGGTGTGAATATCAACTGCTCCATCTGCATTAGGGAATATGTGTGTATGTGCATGATACATGCACATGGGCACGCTGTGTGAGTGAGCATTCAAATGACTCCACACTTTAGCAATGCTCAAGGTTTCTTCATAGTCGATATGTCAGGATTCTTATAAGATTGGAGGGCTTGACTTCTGCCTGAAGTCATGGTGCAGCTGGACCTGTGACAAGGCATGTATACAAAACACGGAGCAGGTGACAGGGGAGGCTTCCTCAGCCAAGTCACGAAGATCACCGCAGACGTAGTGTGACAAGACTGCCCTTGCACCCAAGAGAGGTGAAGTTATTGCTGAGAAAGCATTCTCCAAGTCTTATCATGTCTTCATGAACAAGAGAGAGCCTGGGCTGGGCGGAGCAGTGTGCGGAGGATATGACAGGAAGCAGATCCACAAAACACACCTCACATGCCTCTGAGGCAGTGGCTACCCCCCCCACACACACACACACTGTGCATTCAGAGAGCCAGAATCTAAGGACGGGTGTTAAATATCTAGAGTCTATTTGTATCATAGAACGCCATTCTGGCTTAGGCCTCTACATGCAGAAGAGTCTAGGGATGTGAAGGTCAGTTAGGAGCTGTTCTACTGGCAAAGTGGAAAGAAAGTAGACAGGTCTGCGAGGATGACATTTAAAGAGACAGGAAGAAAGTAAGCTAAGCACGAGACTGGAAATATCTGAAGCCAGTGGGGCACATAGAACTTGTCTATAAAATTAGTATAATTGCACTTACTTAAAAATGCTAAACAGGCTACGTTTGGCAGCATGCACCTTTAATCCCAGCACTTGCAAGGCAGAGGAAGGTGAATCTCTGTGAGTTTGAGGCCAGCCTGCTCTACATAGCAAGTTCTAAGACAGCCAGGGCTACATAGTAAGATCTGTCTCAAAAGAAAAAAAAAATCTAAGCAGCGTGAATTGAGATATTTGCCTCTTACTGTCTTCTTGTCTCTTTAAATGTCATCCTCGCAGACCTGAAGTGGTACCTCCATCCTCCATCCCCTTAGCCGATGTGATTTTCTTGAGAATGTATCAATGATTTACTGCTTATCTGAGTGTATTGCCCTCCTATCCTGACTAAATATATGGTCCATGAGGATGGCTACCTTGTTTTGTTCACTGTAGTATTCCTGAAACTTGAGAGTGTTTGCCACATCGTAGTACAGTCTAAATTTATGTTTTTGAAAACATTGTTTAAAACATCACATCAAGTTTGAATCTGAGGAAATAAAGCCATGGCTTCATTATATGTTGAGTTTTGCACAGTACAGTCTTGCAAACAGCAGATATGATAAAGTACCTTTGTGTGTGTATGTGTGTGTGTGTATGTGTATACAATTAGTTTTAGTATAACAAAGCAACTTGTGTGCTCTCAACATTTAAAACTGAACATTGTCTTCTTTTCTTTCCAGCGGGGAAAAAATTAAGAATAAACAAAATCGTAATAGAGAATGTCAGCTCCAAATAGTAACAGGTGTTTGTCTTTGAAATAAAATAGTATGGGACTGAAGTACAGTTCTTTCTCCTTGATTGATGTGTTCCCATAGTCTCCCTAAACTGAAACAAAAAGGTCAGATACTAAGAGATAGCAGCATTCATGATCACAAGTTTTATTAAAAGGGAGAAGCCACTAAGATTTCTTTTAGCAAAAATCCAAGGAAAACAAATTTTGAGCAATGAGAGACCTAATACTGTATAATGGTTATTCAGTTCAATTGCCTCCTATTTCCCTAATGCAGCTTATAGCATGGCTATAGGACTTAGTAGCAGGGCTGTGTCAGAGCTGTGTGGTTAGATGAGGAATCCATCGATGGAAGGCGTTTAAGGCCCTTTTGTTGCTGTTGTGGGAAGTCATCTCTTGAGATCACTAATTGTGCTATATTTAGAAGCTTGGAAGATTTGTGGTTTGGTACATAAAAGTTACTTCTATAAAAGAACGGGAAGGTCAAATTTACTATGGGAAATAATAAAGTTGAACACATTATAAACATAACTTGTAAGTATATTTTAAGTCTCTCCCCCCCTTTTAATTCCTCCAAGTTGAACTACAGATATTCTTAAGCTATACAATAAGATCAAAAAGGAAGAGTACTTTTTTTGTAAAACCCTTACAGTACACAAAATGCCTTGGCAGATGACCAGTATTCTGTGAGAGGCACATAGGGAAAGTTTTAGCTTCATCTCCCAGTCTCCTCACTGTAATGTTCCCATTTTAATTGTCTTTACTTAAGTTGTTTGGGTGTGAGAACACCAACTAATGTATTATTTCAACAGTAAGCTGATTGCTTCTGAGGCCAAGATAATTTTGCTGTTTTATAAAAGTGTTGGAGACTCATTTTTTAAGATGATGAGAGAAGGATGCTTAACACTTGGTGCTTGGCCTGGGCTTCTGCTTCCTTTGAACTAGGTGGTGCTTCAAGCATAAACTACACATCTTCTCAGGATTTAAAGAAGGCCTCAGAATTCTAAAGTGGCAGGGGCACCCTGTGGCTGGTCAGCTGTTTTCAGATATGTCTCCTCTCATCCACTTCAGTTCCCCTCACTGGAGGCAACAACTTTTTCTTCAAATCCTATTTTGTTGATTTCTAAGCAAGCAAGCCCTGCTGTTTCTTCTTAATCATCATAGACCCAGAAGGTTATTATATTATATTATATTATATTATATTATATTATATTATATGTATTATATAATTACCATCATGGGAACAGGGGCTTGTGGTTGTTGGTGTTTTGAAAAAGGATGCACAACAACCACAGCAACAGCCGGAATAGAGCTAAACTAGAATGGAGCAAGGGGCTGAACAGAGCTTGCTATGAATATTTTTGAATGCACAAATAATTAATGTAGAGCGATGCAGAGTCCTGCCACTCATTCTACCTGTCATCTGTGCATCTAGCAAACCATTTATCTGATCCAAGCAGCTGACAGTAGTGACAACTCAGACTAATAATAGTAATTCATTGATTGCTTACTGCTCAGGTACCATAGAAATGATTTACAGGGACTTTTTCATTTCACTAGACGATTATAAAATAATCAATACCTACTAATTGTTTTAAGTGGTTGAATTAATAGATGGCTGGCTGACTATAGTTAATAAGAAGAGAGAAGTCTATGACTCATGGCTTCTGGCTGAGGCCTCTGATACATAATGAGCCTGTACTGAGATCAGAAACACAAGAGAGACACTCCAATAGGAAAAACACACTTTTGTACATACTGACTTTGAAGGATCTACAGGATGCTCCTGGGGAGTTTCCTAGTAAGCAGTTAGAAAGATGAGCCTTGATATTGTAGATAGAGATCCTTAGCAAGAAATGAAAATAAACAAGGAATTGGGGCTGGAGAGATGGCTCAATGGCTCTTGCAGAGGACCCGGGTTCGATTCCCAGCACCCATATGGTGGTTATGTCCGATACCAAGACAGTGATCAAGAAAGAACTCTTAACACCTCGTTAGAACACACTTTGCTGCCTTCTGCTTACAAGACCTGGTTCTTACCACCTTGCCACCATTCAGTGAGAGAATGCTTTCTAAGTCCCTGTGTTGTTTTTCTCTGGTCTATGTGGGAAGAAAAATATAGAAATCAACTTCCCCGTGGAACACCTAGGAAAATCTGCTTTCCCCTGGAAAGGTCTAGATTCTAGGTCTCTCACTTGTAAAAGGTGAGGGCCAGCACTATTAGAACCATTCCTGCTCAAAGGTTCTGAGGACACATGATTTTTGGTTTTTTTCAAAGTGTCCAGCTGCAATTCAGGGTGCAGTCTGTGGCCACAGAGCAGATCAAAATAACTCGGGACCCCACGACAGTAAGCTGTTGGCATCAGTCTACAACCTGTAGAGTCGGCCAATGAAACCAGGCGGAGATTAATGCTGAACCAGAATGTGAATTGTTGCTCTCCAAAAGAGCAATTTAAAGATTAAGAGGGGGAAAATCCTGGGCAGGCTGGGCCTGCCGCTGTGCAGCTACACTGCAGCTTTGATGAGTAATCCATCTACTGCTCTGAGCAGTCAGCTTTCTTCCCCCAGCCCTGTGCCGCGGAGTGTTCATTGCCAGCTGTGCCAGGAGGGGACTGGATCTGGACCAGAGCCCTCTGCTCCGCTCCCAGCCGCCTCCTAACAACTACCCACAGATAATCGTGCTGGAATGGCAGGGAGATTCCAGATGAAATTCCCTGGCTCTGGCCCTGGTGTGTGCCGGCGTTCCGTGTCAGGTCTTCCCGCCTTTAATCCATCTGCTGGGGAGGTGGGTACACATATATATTCAGGAAGAAAAACCCACTGTAAATGCAGAGGAATTGAAGGCAGACCCTAGAGAGTGTACAAGAGAATAGTACTAGTGAAAGTTTAGAATGACGTTCTGTTGTTTCTGCTTTTAAAAAGAAATGCATATTAATGAGTAAATCACAGCACTAAACTCTGCAAGTCATTTCTTTTGAAAGGCAGCTTTCTGACATAACTTCTTTATCTCCTGGTTGCAACATAGTCACCATCTCTAGCCTGTGGGTTTCCTAGTCTTCTGATTGTTGACATCATGCCAACGAAGAAACATGCACTTCATGTCTTTCTCTCACACTCTCGGGTTCCTTTCCCCTTACCGCTACCCAGGAAACAGGAAACAAGAACCTGGCACAGCGGCTTGAGCAATAGAGGGATTTTCACTGTGACCTTGCAATGTGTATATTTGTAAAGGAACTAATATGCAATTTTCTACTAAACTGTGTAGTGACAGCTGAGGCACAGGATTTTAAAGAATTTTTAGAAAATTAGACTTGTTTCTAATACTATAAGTTGATTTTTGAGTTGTAATTACTCTGTGCTTTGATAATCTAAGGTTCAATATTTAGGCCAAAAGTTTCAAAATCTAATTTCAGTCAATCACCTGTTAGTAAAAAGCTGCCGTGAAGTAATCTATTTTCTCAGTGATGTGTAGCTAAAGCGGGTCTTTTGTTTCTAAATATAGTTCTTATATGTAGGTTTTATATATAGAAACTGTTTATCTTGGGTCTTTGTACATTTAACTGTGGTGGTTTTTTGTTTTTATTTTTTAAATTCTAAAAACAAGCCAGCTTGATGGCACATGCCTGTAATCCCAACACTTGGGAGACTGAGATTGAAAGATTGCGAGTTCAAGACGAGGCTGGGCTACATAGCAGGGCTTTGTTCCCCTCCCGGAAAGAGTCAATATAGAATCCATTTTGCTCTGGGTGTGTTACAGGGCTCCAGAGGATCAGAAACTAAAAGGCCCAAAGTTCTGAGGCTGAGGCTTCAAAGTTGATATTTCATATAACCTCAGTCAATTTGGCATTGTTTCTATCTGAAATTTTCCCATCAGTGTTTGCAGCTCCATAAAGTTGTTCTTTAACTTCAGCAAATTAATGGAAAGGCAATGCTTCAGATCTATCTAGTGATAGATTTCATATGGAAAGTGATATCAAAGACAATGAGGTAGTTTTCTAAAAGAGGTGACATCTGTCTTCTAGAGCTGTGGACTTCTGCCTATTGGTGGGTAGAGTAGAGGGGCTGAAGTTGTTTTATTTTCAACTGACATTTTTTTTTTTTTTTTTTTTTGAGGCAAGGTCCCACCAAGTTGCTCAGGCTGGCCTGATTGCCTTCCAGCCCAGGCTGGCCCTGAACTAATGATCTTCCTGCCTCAGCCTCTCTAGTTTTAGGATTTCAAATGCGTGCCACCACATCTGGCTTTTTAAACCATCACCAGCTATAGTCACTGCTCTTTCCAAATAAAATCTGCGTTCATTCCCAATCCATCTTCTACCCAAGTCCCTGTATCCCCAGGACCAGAGGGGAAGAGTCTACAGATGCCCCTATCTAAACCAAGAAAAGTCCACAAAAGTAGTGTTATTGTTTAATTCAGAATACTTTCTGCAGCATTGGTGGCTATTCTCTAGCTGACTTGGAGAGTTGGACTGTTGTGGTAATGTATCATTCGTCATCACCATCTCTATTGTCTTCACAATCTGGATTTTTAAGAGTCATGCTGTATTTTGTCTGCCTCTCTGTAAAGTACATGGTTCAAACAAGACATCTGTAACATTGACGTGACGGGGCTCACTCTCTGCTAAGTTAGAAATCAGTATATCTGAGAAACATTTTGCTAGATTTTAGTGTAGTGGGTAAATTGTTTAGACAAGCAGCTGTTAGCAACTGAGTTTTGTGGGGATATGAAGTCTTCCATCCTTGTGGATAGCACATTTCATCTGGTCTTACAAAAACACTGAGGCTATGCACAGCTTCAAGTGTACAATCTCCATCCAGTTTACCCCAGAGCATTTCCAATCACCTGGTCACAAAAGGGTCCCTTTAATCTCACAAGAAGACCAGATCAAAGATTGTTGAAAGAAAACATCGGCAAATACTGTTACTGTCTGAAATTGTGGCAGGCACAGATTGGAGCTGCTGGGTTCCAGAGGTTTCCCAGTGGTTCCCACTGTGCCAGTCCGTCTACTGCAGGCTCTCTCAGAGGTCCACTTGATGCCCGGATCTCAGCAGTGAGTATAAGAGTGTGTTAGTACTTTTTCTAAATACCCTATCAAATCATCCAAGTTAGTCTGTTCCGACTATTATAACAAGATGCTAGAGACTGGGTGGTGTGTAAACAATAGAAATTATTTCTCATAGTTCAGGACCAAGGTTCTGATAGTGTTGGGTTCTGGTAAGGGATCCCTTGCATTACAGATGACTGACTTCTCTTTGGATCTTCATGTGATGGAAGGACAGGTGGTGATCTGAAGTTGGGTGTCTTTTAAGGGCACTAATCCTCTGACATAATTACCTCCCAGTGACTCCAGCTCCTTACAGCATTAGGAGATCCTAACATTAGGGTTTAGGATTTCAGCATATGAGTTCAGGAAGCAAAAACACTCAGTCCGTTACAATATCTATGTGGTGGAAATCTGTCATCCAACACAGCATGGGTGTTGCCATCTTAATCAGAGCAGTTGTGACTACACACATGAGACCATCACAGAATTGGACCTACTGATACTCATCATAGAAGGAGGGGTTGGAGAGAGTCGTTAGACCCTCCCCTGGAATTCCAGCCACTTTTCCCTCCTGCTCTACCCCCAAAATATATGTAATTCTACCCAGAAGACTTGTACATGGTCTTGGAGGTACGACACTATAAAGGAGGAGGAAGTTTCCAGAAGGGGGGGACCCTCCATCTATACAGTTTTGGAGAGACTGTGACCCATGCTGAGTGGGACTTTTCAATGAAGCAGTTGTTTGTGGGGGTCACATATATTCTTTAACCTCTTACCTATGCTCTCATAAGTAACCCTAACTAAACACATTGGTTCACCAAGCTGGACTTGGATGGAATCATGTCTTTGGTCTGTCACTACAGCCTTATCAGGGGTAAGGAGCTGATGACAGAAGAAAAGTTACTCAGCAATTTGACACAAGATTGGCTAGTACTACTGCTTATGTACGCCTAGTAACAGGGTTGGGTGATCCAAGAGGCAGGTGTGTGATCCAAAACAAACCAAGTCTTTCTTGGAAATTCTCACACTGAAATTAAGAGGGAGAAATTCTTTTCTCAGAAAAATGGGAGCTTACATAGGAAGCAAGAGGCAGGAGAAGGGTTCCTGCCATTTAAACTGCCTTGTACTGCCTTCCTATGCATGGCTGTTCTGTCTCTGTCTCTCCTGTGTGTGTATGTGTATGGATGTGTGGATGTGTATGTGTGGATGTGTGTGTGGATGTGTGGATGTGTGTGTGTATGTGTGGATGTGTGTGGATGTGTATGTGTGGATGTGGATATGTGTGTGTTCAATGGGGGGGGGCACATGTGGGTGAATGTTGAATGTGAAGACCAGCAGACATCCCTGGATGTTATTCCATCACCTTTTATTTTTTGACACAGGGTCTCTCACTGTCCTGAAGCCGAACAAACAGGCTGAGTGCGCTGTCTGGGGAGCCTCAGGGATTCTCCTGTCTCTGCCTCCCCAGTGCTAGAATTAACAAGTGTGGTTTGCAGAGGCCTAAACAGGGCATTGGATTCCCAAGAGCTGGCATTACGGATGGTTGTTAGCCACGATATAGGTACTGACAACTGAACCCAGGTCCTCTGCAGCAGCCAGTGCTCTTAACCCCTGAGCCATCTCTCCAGAGCTCCATGCTGGGCTTTTTTAAAAGTATGGGTTCTGGTGTGGATGTTGTGGTATGCATCTTTAATCCAAACATTCAAGAGTCAGAGGCAGACAGATCTCTGTGGGACAGAGGCCAGTCTGGTCTACACAGTGAGTTATAGGCCAGCTGAGGTTACAGGGAGACCTTGTCTCAAACAAACAAACAAAACAATAACACGAGTACTGGGGTTCTTTCCATACTTGCCAACTGAACTATGCCCTAGCTCTCCCTTTTAACTTTTCCATCTAAATGGGTTCAAAAAAAGGGATCCTGTCATGTCTACTGGAGAAAATCCTGAGCTGGGCACATATGGAGCAGAATACACCATAGCTTTGAACAGCTGGTGAGGACCGCATTGCATGTGTATAGCTGCAGACCTTTCTCTGTCATGCATATGCACATTATTAGTCTTCCTCCATCCTAAACAGTTCAGTGATAAACATCCTTGTTCATAAAATACTGTCTACTTCTTCATTAGGCTTGCCCCCAAAGGCAGGTGCACTTGAAGGCTTATGATACATCTCACCAGATTTCCCTGCAAAAAGCTATATCATATATTTTTCCAATGGCAGTTGGTAGCAGTGTGGTTTTTCATGTTACTACCACTTCCAGAGACCATCCACCTAGTTCTTTCATATGGTTCCCAATTCTATAGGCAAAAAGTGCCAACTCATTGTTTTTCAGTTTTTGTTTTTGTTTTTTTTAGTTTGCACTTCTTAGGAAAAATGGGTCATACTTACAAAGAAGCCCTGAATTTCCCTTAAGATCTAGAGTATCATCTGTCTATTGTTCTTATCAGTCCACGGGTACCTCCCTTGCTGACTGACTTACCCTATCAAAATATTAACAGGGTTTCCTGAAACATCCAAGGACTTTGTCAAAACATCAAGCCTAGGGGCTGGAGAGATGGCTCTGCAGCTAAGAGCACTGGCTGCTTTTCCAGAGGACCCACGTTCAGTTCCCAGCACCCATACTGCAGCTAACAGTTGTCTGTAACTCTAGTTCCAGGGGATCTAATGCCCTTTCCTGGCCTCTGTGCATGACATGGGTACACTTGCATACATGCAGGCAAAATACTCATACACATAAAACCAAAATAAATAAAGAGATAAATTTCGTAAAAACATCATGCCTAATTTTGACACCAGGTACCATCCCTCTTCACTCTGTGGGGTAGGGAAGCGAGGTCCTCAGGGCCTTCAGCATCCCATGATGACTGGCAGGTTGCAGGAGCAGTTTTGCTTTGTTTCCTTTGGTTTTGTTAACATTTAGACTGAATGACTGGAGGAGAATGGGGAAGCCCTTTAGCTGACGTGGAGAAAGATTTTTGTACTCACAATCACTTGTTGCTTTTAAAACATGCCGTAATGTGTCCTTGTGTTGTGGCACTGCAGTGGCTTAGATTTCACAGAGCAGTTTTCAGGGCTCTTCTCTTTTCCAGCATGCCTTCCAAGTTGGACCACTGGGTACCCTTATTGCAGCAGGAACACCTCTTTCTGTCTTAAGATGATTTCGAAAGGGGTACACACACATTTTTGCTCTTTCCTCGGGAGCAGACTGAAACAGCAGGACAGTCAGAAGTTGACTTTGGTGGACTCTAGGCTTCTCACAAGAAGACTCCAAGCAAAGAAAAGCCACCTCATCTAGTTAAGGACTCCTGTTCCCCTGCTGTTGACCGGACCTCCTTGTCTGTGTGTGTGACATAAGCACAAAGTGGTGGGGGAGTGACTGAGGCTAGAGGCTTTTGCTGTGTGAGTGTAGCCATAGAAGACGAGAAGAACTGTTTTTATTTTATTTTCAGATTAAACGCATATTGTATAGCCTAGTAGTCTGAAAATTACGTGAAAGAAAATTTAATATAGTAGGGTTTGTGACAATATTGTTCTAATGGGTTAAACAATATTGTCACAAACACAAATGTCATTTTTGCGTTTAATCATTCACTATATGTGTACATGCATATCGTATATATTTATATATGTACATAAAATTTGTAAATTATTGTATTCAAACAAAATAGTTTTCTGTGTTTGCATCAAAGTACTGGGAGTTGTGATATGAGCTGAGGGAAATGCAATAGGTCTGGACTAGAAGTTAAAGAAACCCTAAAGGCAGACCGGAGACCTACGTACCGCCTTCCACATACTCCTGCTTAAACAGAGAGAGCTTCTTTACTTATGTGAGTAAGGAAGTTTAGAATTTCCAGAAGAAAGAAAAAAGGCCTGTGTGGATGAAGAAAGAATGACTTCTAAGAAGCAGGCATCTGATATAATGTGGTACAACATACAAATTCCCTAACTTTAGAAGATGTTGAGTGGTATGACACAAGTTACATCTGGCCTGTCTGAGGAGCCAGGTCCTGTGCCTTTCCCTTATGAACCTCCTTTTCTTTCTGCACTTGAACATGACTCCCCTCCAGCTCCCATTTATGGATCCCTATCATAGGTAGCACTAATCACTACTCTTGCTTGAGGCCTGTGCCAAGCCAGGCTGTAATTGAGGCTCAGAAGGGTTCCTTTGCCAGAGGTACACTGTCCACAAGCAGCACAGCCTGGGTTTGAACCCACATTGCCAACCTGTAACACCACAAACTTAGCCACTACACTGTTCTGTCTCCCAGAAGGCTGGTGGCTTTCAAATGTTTTTCAGCACTGACATTTTGTAAGTAACATTTCCCATAAAACCTCAAAAAATAAAGCATCACTAGATATAGTCTTGTTGGACTCTGAGTGTCATCTGCTTACTCCATCTACAAGCCTAGGTTGGCCCTCAGGTGCTGTCACAGAGCCCCAAGCTACTTGAAGAAAAACTTCTACATGTGACGGTGGTAGAACAAAACTATTCCTGTCCAGAAGTCTGCGTGATGGTCACGTGTTCAGTGTCCAAGACCGTGTCTCATAACGTAAGCATCACTTTCAACAGTTTAAGCTGCCTTAGTCTTAGTCTAATCCTCCCTCAGAGGGCAGAGTAACATTATCAGATAACCTGCAGTTTTAAATTCCCTCCGTCTTACCTTTGTCCTATTTCCAGATAGATGTGATGAAGTGGGAGTCGGCGGAGGCTCACTTTTGAGTACCAGCACTAATGGTATTGCCAAGTTGATTAGAGCTGCTTGGTTTCATTAACCTGAGGTTACACGTAGCAGACAAATATGAGCACTTTACTATGGGAAAGACCTAGGTCCACGTTCTATTTCTGCTACCTATTGGGTGGGCTTGGACCAGTTCTTTGAGATTCTATTTACAGGCCAAGAAAAATGGCTCAGCAAGTAAAGGCATTTGCTGCATAAGCCTATTAACTTGAATCCAATCCTGAAACCCAAATATAAAGGTGAAAAGAGAACCAAGTGCACAAAGTTGTCCTCTGACCTCCACATGTGCACCATGAAATATGTACACACACACACACACACACACACACACACACACACACCAAAATAAATATAATCCTTAAAAAGATTTCATTTTCTCATCTAGAAAATAAGAGCAGATAGATAAAACCCAGCCCAGGATTCATCACCATAAACTGTCATAATTATTCACTGTTATAAATTAATGAAGCTTATATTTTAATTGTAAGAAAATGGAAAGAATCCATGTTTTTAAGAACTTTCTTAACATATATGGCTATATAATTATTTACAGATGGGCCCTTAAATGCTTTTTTTTTTTTTTTTTTTAAGTTTGGATGCCTTCCTTCTGAGGTGATTGAATTTCAAGTGACTTTTCTTTCTTAAATATGTAAGATTATGGAACATAGTTAATCCATTTAAATTGTGGTTATATAATAGATGTCTTTGTAAAGTATTTTTAACTAATGACAGAGGGGTAATCTATCATTGTGGAAAAGTTGTGATATCAAATGCCTAAACAACAGAAAACTGAGTGAAGAGTATACAGGAATTCTTTGTAGTAACACTGAAACTTTTCCAAATCGAGAACTATTATCAAAAGGGCTTTTTAACAGATATAATAAGAGAAGACTCGTTTGTGTGTGGTCACCATTTGTGTGTGTTTTCGCTGTTCTCCATTTTTTGGCACATACCTGCATTTCCTTGATCTGTTTTCTTTTCAATTCTTTTTTTCTCTTTGGATTAAATATCTTCTCTCTTCTTTCCCTTTTGTCTCCAAGTTTTATCTTTTAAGGCAGAACCTCATTTTGCAGCCCAGACTAGCCTTGAACTTCAGATCCTCCTGCCTTAGCCTCCTTAGGCATGCGGCACCATGCCCAGTTCCATGTTTTCTATTTCTGTCATCTAGCTCCTGGTCATTTCTTCTGCAGTGCCTCATCCACAGTTAATCCTACCCAGTCAGTCATATTGCTTTCTGCTCACTGAATAACCAGTTACCACACATTTGAGAGCTTAAAACAGAAATCTTTTCATCATCTCACAGTGTCCATGGTCAGGAGTCTGGCATAGTGCAGCCGGGGCCTCTGCTCGGGATAGTGCAGCCGGGGCCTCTGCTCGGGATCTCTGAAGCCTGAAATCAAGGTTGTCGTCTGCCTGCATTCAGATATGCTCAATTAGGGAAAGCATCTGCTTCCAAGTCCCTTCGGGTTGTTGGAGGAACTCGTTTTCTTGCAGTTGTTTGACTGAGGGCCTGCTTTCTTTCCTGCTGTTGGCTGTGGGGTGACCCCCATTCCCACCACATGGCTCTCTCTGTCAAGGCAGTTCACAATATGGCCCCCAGGACACAGAATACTACTAACTGCTTCTCTGTCTATGCCTTCTAGTCCCAACCCCTGGGTCAGTTCTCGGGTGATCTTGATGAGTTGATTCCTCTCTACATTTCTGCAGTCTGTACCTACTCCTCTTCTGCTAGATATCAAACATTATGACTTGTGGAATGGAATTTTAAAATCATGTTGGATTTGGCAAAAAGACCACACAACATAAAATTTTCTCTTTTAACCATCGTTCAGAGTACAGGGTAGAAGTGCTGTGTATATTCACTGTGTGTGCAACACATCTCTAGAACGTTCCCATCTTACAAAATGGAAACTCCATGTCCACTGAACAAGTCTTTCTCTCCCTCTTGTTGTAACTCCTGGAAACTAACATTCTACTTTTTGTTTCTGTGAATCCACCTACTACTTTTAATTTTTTTTAAAATTTTGTGTGTGTGTGTGTGTGTGTGTGTGTGTGTGTGTGTGTCTGTATGGGTGTTATGCCTGAATATAAGTGCACTTGTGCATGCAATGCCCAAGGAAGTCAGAGGGTGTCAGGTTTCCTGGAACTGGAGTTACGGATGGTTTTTAGCAACCATATGGATGCTGGGAACCAAACCAGGGTCCTCTACAAGAGCAGCCTGTGTTCTAACCACTGGGCCATCTTTCCAGCCCCAAAAGACTTCTGGCTCATAGTTTTAGAGGGATCTCAATGGGTCAGATCAGGGAAAACACAGCAGAGCAGCTCAGTTCATGGTGGCAGCAGCGTGTGGCAGGGGCTGTTCACATCTCAGTGGAGCAAGAAGCAGAGAGTCTGAAAGGAACCGGGGGCCAGGAATCACCTTGAAAGACCCATCCCTCCTGACTACTTCTACCAGCTAGACCCTCAATTCCTAGTGTCCTCTACCCCTCAAAAATAGAACCACCAGCTGTGGAATAAGCATTCAAAACATCAGCCTTTGGGGGATATGTCAGATTAAACCATAACAGGGCCCAAGCAAGGTGCTCTGATCTAAGCAGATGCCGTGTTGGGACCCAGCGGTCCTGTAGGCAGGACAGGACCTCCAAGTGGTACCTCTGTCCCACACCAAGTCCACAGGATTCGGGGATCCCAGAACTGAATCCCAGAACGTCTCACGCCTCATCTTCTGTTGATTTCAGACTGAGGCCTTATACCAACAGTAGTATTTGTGTGACAGATGTTGAAAACTGTTGTAGAACTTGCCCTTCACCTTCCTGTTCTCTCTTGCCTCCACTCCTGGCTCAAACATTTCCTCCCATCCCCCATATAACAAGGACTTGGTGCTCCTTGGCCAATGACAATAAATATTTCACAAAACAAAGGAGGAGTAGATGTTTTATGTGCTAGTGATACCTGATGCAAAAAATAACCCAGGGACTGGAGAAATGGCTCAGCAGTTAAGAGCACTGGCTGCTCTTGCAGAGGACTCAGGTTCAGTTCCCAGCATCCACACAGCAGCTAACAACTGTCTGTAACTACAGTTCCAAGGGATCCAATGCCTTCTTCTGACCTCCGCAAGCATTGCATGACAAGGGTGCACTTACCTACATACACACAGGCAATACACTCATAAAATAAAAATGATAAAGTATTTTTTAAAAAACTCATCCCTAACTGGGCATGGCAGTACACACCTTTAATCCTTGCACTTGTGAGGCAGAGGCAGGTGAATCTCTATAACATCGAGCCCAGCTTGGTCTACATAGCAATTTCCAGGTCAGCTGGAGCTACAGGGAGACCTGGTCTCAAAATAAAAAACAAGTCACAAGGTCAGTGTTTTGTAGCTGCTGGCCCTAATCAGGGCATGTCATGTGTCATGTCTGCCTGACCTTCAGAACACAGGACACAGGGCACAGAACTTGTCTGGTCTGGACACTGATGAATGTCCATCAAGATGATCATACCACAGACACCAAGGTGAAGGTGGCCCTGCCCCAGAGACCTTGCGTCCCTCCTTGGCAGACTCAGATAAGGCTCCTCCAGGGACCTCTTACACTGAATCCTCCTTTCTCTCTCTCAGGGAGCCTTGGCCCTTCTCTGCCAGACACAACCAAAGTCTCCTTCCTTGCAGTCTGCCCACCAGTGCATAGAGTGGGCTCATTTCCGTCCACGTCCTGGAGCTTCCTTCTCACTGTGATTACAAAAACATTTATTAGAGACAAATTGACTCCTCAGGCACATTAATGGAGTCCAGACTGTGCTTGGAGAACATGGACAGACACATGCACAGTGTTTGGTGCTACTTTTAGATGAGCAATGATGTTTACACAGAATTTTCCTGAGACCACCCAACTCATTTCACATGTAGTCTTCAGCTTTCCAAGCTTTGGCCTCCAGAGGAAAAGAGAAAATTTAACAACTCAGCACCCCACCCAGTTTTGAAGACATGACTTAATACTGAAAGTATTTGCAAGCCTGCACTGCTAGTCAACATGCCTACATCAAATAAACCATCTTTTCTTATTCTGGAAAAACAGAAGGTGACTGTCAAGGCGTTCTGCTCTCTAACCTCTTACGTATTGCTGATGTCTCATTAGATACTTTCAGAAATTTGAGCAAAGGCTATAAAACGAACAATAATAACAAGAGATGAACACTTGGTATTCGGCATCCCCCAGTCTTCCATTCTATATCTATTTCATATAAATTGCCTTTCCTCTTTAGCTCTGTATTAGGCTGAAGAATATTGTTAAGAAATTTTCTGAATACTGGCTAGGTTTTTTTCATTGCATTTGCACATTATTAGTAATTTGCTTCTCATGGTAACTCTGAGAAGCAGGCAAGACACTGTCTCAGTCTGTTCAGGCTCCTATAACAAAACACCATAACCTGAGTGGTTTATGAACAAGAAAGTTTATTTCTTCAGAGACCGAGAAATCCCTTCAGATTCCATTCCAATTCATAGATGTCACCTTCTAGCTGTGTCCTCACTTGGTTTAATGGACAAGCTGGTTCTCAGTCACTTTTATAAGGACAAAGGCCCTACTTCTCAGCATCATCCCACTGGTGATTATGTTCCAACCTATGAGAGGGGCATACACACCTAGACGTCCGCAGGCAGGTCACAGCCAATGAGAAGTGATTTGTTGAGGAACCCTAGGGTCTGATGGGTTGTCCATCATCATCGCTGCTTCTTATAGTTGCTTTCTCCTTACATGGTCAGATTTAATCTGGAAATCTTTGCCTCATTTTAAATGTGGTTGTCTGAAGTTTTATAGACATACTGTGCTGGATAGCTTTTGTGTCATCTTGACACACCTGGGTTGAGGGAGCCTCAATTGGGGAATATCCTCCATAGGACTGGCCTGTGGCCATGTCTGTGGAGCATCTTCTTGATTGTTGAGTGATGTGGGAGGGCCCAGCCCACTGTGGGTGGTGCCACCCTGGGCAGGTGGGCCTATGTTCCATAAAAAAGCAGGCTGAGCAGGGGCCAGGGAGCAAGCCAGTAAGCAGTGTTCCTCCCATGGCCTGTGCTCTAGTTCCTGCCTCCAGATTCCTGCCCTGACTCCCTACTTTGGGCTCCCTCATGATGAACTGTGACCCAGGAGATGTAAGATAAAATAAACCCTTTCCTCCCCAAGTTGGTATTGGTCAGAGTATTTTGTCACAGCAATGGAGAAACAAACTAGGACACTTGCCACTGCAATTACAAGTGCATATTAATCAGGCTTTCTTGCTGTGGTTTCCCAGGATGTAGGGATACACTGATCCCTTGTATGCAGAAAAGAAATGGCACGGTAGTAGAAAAGGGACCCTGACGTTCCGAGGTCCTTCAGCCTTCTGATGCTGGTCTATGAAATGGGGTGGTGTCACTCCTTTTGTGTTGTCATGCAGTTTAATTTGCATGCCATATGTAAAGTGCTTCACACACCTTGATAAACATCTGTTGAACTGAATGTTGCTCTTCTATTATTCATAAAAGGGAAAGGGGTGAACATGGCAGTGAATGACAGACAGAGCCAGGCCTTCTTAGTGGTAAGGAACCCATAAGGTCCCCAGCCATAAAGTCCCTGTCTCCAAGCTGCTTTCAAAGTGAGCAGGTGCGTGTACACTGACTAGGGAGCAGCTCACATAAGCAGGAAGCAACAGCACTGCAGGGATTGCTGCTAAGTGAGAGGAAGCAGGCCAGTGGAGTGCTCAATTTTGGCTGATAACGGTGGTTTATAATGAAGTAGACTTCAATCTGGTTGTCTAAGGATGATTATTATTTTGACAGGCAGACATAGTGCAGAGAGACATTCTAGGTAGAGGGAGCATCACTAGGTATGTTTAACATAAGATTCAGGGCATGCTGCACTTAGCCAGGTTGGCATCAGCGGAACACACACCACGACGAGTCAGAGGGTGCCTGTGGCCCTGTAGCATCCTTATTTCCAGAAAGCTTATTAGAAATGCAGACTGTTAGCCAAGTGTGGTAGGTAGACCATGCCTGAAATCCCAGCATTCATGAGGCTGAGGTAGGAGGATCTTGTTTAACACCAGCTTGAGCTGCATAGATCTCTGCTGCATTGTCTCAGAAAAAGAAAGAAGGGGGCTGGAGAGGAGAGAGGAAGGAAAGGCAGGTGGAAAGATGGGCAGAGAAGAAAGGAAGCTGGGGAGGAGGAAAAAAGAGGAGAGGAGAGAGGGGAGGGGAGGGGAGAGGAGGGAGGGGAGGGGAGCGGAAATGAGGACAGGAAGGGAAAGGAGAGGAGAGAGGGGAGGAGAAGAGAATAAAGGGGAAGGAGGGAGAAAAGGAAGGGAGGGGAGTCAGGGAAGGGCAAAAGAGAAGAGGAGAGGGGAAGAAGAGGAAAGAGAGGAGAAATACAAGTTAGAAATAAAATCCAAGGTCCAAGGGCCCCACCAATACCACACAAAGAACACAAGGACAAAGAAGAAATAATTCAGCAGGCAGAGTTCGCTTTTGCAAAAGGGTGTATTATGTGGTCAGTCAGATCCTGCAAGCACACAGGACCCAAAGCTTGATAGGCTTTTATCTCTAACACAGGAGTGCTGTGCCATTTCCCCATTGGCTGTGATCCCACCCCACAGTCTTTCCTGGTTGTCTACTTTAAAAGAATGGGAGTAAAGGAAGGAGGAAGAGCTCCACTGCCCCATCCAGTTCGGGAATGCTTCAGGGCCTTTCCTAAGACAGAAGTCTTACAATGTGGTGGGATTAAAAGATTAGAATTCCTTGTCATAAACCAAGTGTTACAGGGTTTGAAAGGAAAGACCAATATTTAGTGTTTCTTACAAATACAACCGCAGTCCTGTCACGTGACACGTGCACCATGGGAAGCCCTGGAAGAGAAGGAGTATAATGTCAAGTCACAGGAAAGGGCAGATAGCATCAAACCCAGGAGTACAAGCATGCTGGCCAAGCAGAGGCTTCAGAGGAAGCTGGCAAGGGGGATCTAAATCTCTTTTTATTAAATTTTTTTATTTGTTTGTGTATGTGCCTGCTTGTCTGTAAAGTGTACCACGTGCATGCAAATGCCCATGGAGGTCAGAAAAGGATGTCAGAACCCCCTGGAATTAGAGTTACAGGAAGTTGTGAACTGTTCAATGTGGATGCTGGGAACCAGTATGGATCCTTTGCAAGAGTGGTAAGCACTCTTAACTGCTGAGTCATCTCTCCAGCTCCTTGAATCTCTTCTGCCTCCAGCAACATTGCTTTCCATCTGGGAGACCTGGGTGAGATCTGAATCTGAAATGACAACCCCACTCGGGCTCATGTTTCGCATACTTGTTCCCCAGGTGGTAACTGTGGAATCTTTAGCAGGTAGGGTCTAGCTGGTAGAAGCAGGTCACTAGAGGCGGGCCTCTGAAGTTTACGGCCTGGTCCCAGGTTCCTTTCTGAATCCTCTCTACCTTTCTGCTTTTGTCGCACACTCCAGCCTCTATGAACTGGTCTGCTCTGCCATGCCTTTCCTGCCACATTGCACCGAAACTCTGAAACCCTGAGCTAAAATAAATCTTTCCCCCACTTGTTTCTGTCTGATATTATGATCACAGAAGTATAAAACTATTAGACAAGGTTATTTAGATTAGGGTGGCTACCATACCTACTACTTAGGAATTTTTAAAAATATTTTATTATTTTTATTTTACATGCAAGAGTATACTGCCTTCATGTATGTGAGTGCACTCCTGTCGTGCAATGCTGCAGAGGTCAGAAGAGGGCTTCGGATTCCCTTGGAACTGGAGTTAAGGATGATTCATAGCCGCCATGTAGGTGCTGGGAATGGAACCTGGGTCAAATTTTTTAATAAAGCTTTTATTTTTATTTTATATGTGTGAATGTTTCAACTACATGTATGTATGTGTACCATGTGTGTAATGCTTGTGAAGGCCAGAAGAGGGAATTGGATCTCCTGGAATTGGACTTTTGGATGGCTATGAAACACCATGTCGGTGCTGGGAACAGAACTTGGTTAAGAACAGCCAGTGCTCTTGACCATTGAGCCATCTCTTTAGACCTTTAATAGAGATTATTTTTTAGAGCAGTTTCAGATTCTCCCAAAGTTTTTCAGAAGATATAGAGACTATGCCTCACTAACCACACACACTGCAGCCTCCCCATCATCAGCATCTTGAACTAGAGAGGTGCATTTGTCATAATCAAGGAACCCATGTGGACATACCACTATTCAGAGTCCACACTTCACACTGGGGCTCACTCTTGACATTGGACATTATGGACATTGGTTAATTATACGACAGCCTGTATCTATTTATGCCATTGAAGTGCTATACAAAATAGCTTCTGCCTTAAGAATCCTCTATGCTCTGCCCATTCCCTTTTCCTCTCCTCCAGCCTCTGGTAACAGCTGATGCTTTGACACTGTGCATGGTTTTAGTATCATAGAGTTGTGTGTAGTATTTGCAGGTTGACATCTTCCACTTAGCAACATGTATTTCCATTTCCTTCACATGTTTTCATGTGAACAGCTCACTTCTTCCATTGTCTAGATGAGCTGCAGCTTATTTTTCCAGAACCCTCTGAAGAACTTCTTGGTTATCTCCACCGTTTAGCAGTTGTGAGTAAAGATGCTATAAACCTCATGTGCAGGTTTTTTTTTTTTTTTTAATAAGTGTATAGTGTTTTGCCTGCCTGTATTTAGCAAGTACTTGCAATGCCTGAGGAAGGCAGAAGAAGGTGTCAGATCCCCTGGAACTGAAATTAGCCATCATGTGGGTGCAGGGAACTGAACCCAGGTCCTCTGCAAGAGCACCCAGTGCTCTTAACTGCTGAGCCATTGCTCCAGCCCCTCATGTGCAGGTTTTTATTCAGATTACTTTTTTTTTTTTTTAGGTTTTGAAAAGGAGGTGATTTATTAATGGTAGATGGCAAATATTTTATTTCTCATTCAAACTCTGACAAACTAATCAAGGTAACCTAGAGAAAGATTTTGTGTTAAGAAAGATTCTGAAGCATAACGAGGCCTGACAGAAAAAAGTGCTTTGATTGATTAGTGATGCCTGTCACTGGTGTGATTAGGGGTGTTAGAGACACATATGCTGTGCATTTAATATCAGCAATTTAATTCTTGTGTGCATGTGTGTGCATTGCTTCCTGGAACAGTCGTAGTTTTTTCAGTACATATTAAAAGAGCAAAAGGGAAAAGGGGCTCTGAAACCCATATCTGGTTACTGGAGACAACACTGTATATCTATGCTCTGAAAGCACATAGCTTTTAAGATGTGCTAAAAGGAAACAGCCTAGCAGATAAAGAAAACAAGTCACTGATCCCTAGGAGTCTTCTCTCCAAATTTTTATTTTGAGAAACTTAGAGCCATTGAAACTGTAATAGTTAATAAATGTCTACATGCCATTTTTAAATGTTCGTTATTGTTAATGCTTTCACTCCTTGCCTTTATTTAGAATTATTTGAGGGTAACTTAAAAACTCAAGACTTAGGGCTGGAGAGATGGCTCAGTGGTTAAGAGCACTGACTGTTCTTGTAAAGGACTCAGGTTCTGTTACCAGCACATGGCAGCTACCAATCATCTGTATCTCTAGTTACAGGGGATCCAACACCGTCTTCTGGCCTCCACTGGCACCTTACATGGTGTCCATCCATGCAGGCAAGGTACTCATACACAAAAAATAAAAACGAACAAGCCCTTAAAAAAGATACAGTATTAAAAATTCAACTCTTAAGTAATCATCTATCATCTTTTCTTTCTTTTTCTTTTTTTTTTTTGGTCTTTTTGAGACAAGGTCTCCCTGTAGCCTCAGCTGGCCTGGAACTCACTATGTAGACCAGGTAAACCAGGCTAGCTTTTGAACTTACAGACATCTGCTTGCCTACCTCTGCCTCCCAAGTGCTGGGGCTACAGGCATGTGCCACCACGCCTGGCAGCAGACATACATTTTTTACCCATGCACGTAAATACTGCAATTGCTAGATCAAACTGCATGGGCTTCTTTTAGGATTCGTGACAGCTGTGTGCTCAGTAGAACCGCTGGCATTTAGAAAATGCTCAGCTGAGCTGGAGTGGTGATGCACACCTTTAGTCCCAGCCCTCAGGAAACAGAGGCAGGGGGATCTCTGTAAGATTAAGGCAAGCCAGGTCTACACAGCAAGTTTCAGGCCAGCTGAGGATACAGGGAGGCTGTTTCAAAAGGACCAAAAACAAAAATAAAAAAAAATAAAAGACTCAGCTAGTAATTCCGATCATCAAGCTTGCCCTGGGTAGATGAAGGTCGAATACCATATGCTGAGATAAATGAGGTTTTGAAATTATAGTTCTGTCAGGACTGAACTAAAAAAATCTAGGCTCATCCCCACAGGTTCCAGCACTAAAAGTGCCATGTTTGTGCTGGGACGAGTGCAGCATCAGCTAGAGACAAGGCTCCTGAGGGAGGACTGTACCTGCCTGAACCCTGGGTGGGACAGATGAAGATGAGGTGCTCAAGGGTCTGGGACAGCTGCATGCTTCCTTCATGCACTTCTTTTTCAACTCAGATGCCACCAAGACTTCTGAGCCAAGGGGCAGGACGGAACACTATTATCTAGGCAGCCTGGCCTCCAGTTGAAAAGTATCAGGGTGCCTGGCTTCCCCAGGTAGGCTGTTCTTTCCTCCACTTCATCCTCAGGGCAAAGTGTAAACAGCTCTGTGGGAGAAGAGGAGGCTGTGTCAGCACACTTGTCCCTTTTATTCATTCTGCTGTGGAACTTTCACAGGAGGGAAAACAACCCTCAGAAGACCAAAAAGAATAAAAGCAAATGCCTTGGCGTTTGGGTGTTTGCAGTGTGGAGGCCCCCTTGCCCCGGCACTGGCTCTAAGTGCAGCTTCGCATTTCTGTGACAAAAATGGGACTTTGTTTTGCAGGCACGGGCGTCTTCAGAAATAGCTTGAGATTAGCAGGGATTCCCACAGGTGAACCTAGAGTAAAGCTGGGCAGAAATGAAGATAGATCCAGTCAAATGACCACAAAAGGTGGCTCTTCTAGATGCTTCCAGAAGGGATCTGCCTCTAGCTTTCTCCCTTGGCCCTTCCTCATCCCCATCCCATTCCCTAGCAACCCTAACACAAGTGTATGAAAGCTGCTTTCGGATTTCATTGCTGTTGAACAGTGTTCATCTGGCTGTTTAAAAAATATTTTTGCTGACTTGAGAATTTCATGTAGCGCATTTTGATCTTATTCAGACCCCTCCCCCGTCTTCACGCCCATCTTACTGCATCCCCAACCCCCAACCTCATATCCTCTGCTATTACTTGTTATTTTTAAGGCCTAGTTGTGTTTCCCAAGTGCCCTTGGGTGCGGGTCTATCCTTGGAATCTGGTCAATCTACCAGACTGTTTTGTAAAGCTATAGTTATAAATCTTTCCTAGGTTATTTAAGAAGTAGTCACCCCTGGGATCCACATGTTAAGACACACTCTGCTGAAGTCTTCGGGTTCATTCGGATGTGTCAAGAGGCTTGTTTGTCCTGTCCTGCTTTGTGATTTTAAAACATAATTTCAATCAAAACAAGAAGTCCATACCATGTTTCAAAACAGAAGGATGTCCTGCACCAAGGCTCCAAACAAGGTTCACAGAAAACAAAGTGTTGGGATCTGCTCGGAGGCTGTTTCCCTTCTCCTGGGGGCTCCTCTGAGCTCATCCTTCACTTTTCTTTTTTTCTCAACAACACTTTATTCTTTTCATGCATCTATAGTTTCTTCACATCATTGGGGGGGGAGTCCCTTTTGTCTAACCCAACATCCTTTATTTCTCATAAAGTAAAGAGCCTTTCTCTGTTGGTTAGGGAATTACTCTTAGTAACCGGTATCCTTCTTGAAGATGGGGTGGAGTAGAATACCTGTCACAAGAGAGCAATAAATCATTGTCGTCAAACAGAAAGCCATTTTGATATCGAAGAAAGTCACATCATGTTTGCAAAGTTAGAAACACTGAAGTCAGGAATTGTAAAATGAACATGGTCGAATGCACGTGCACACACATGCACTCACACACTCTCCTGGTTAAAATTGCTAGTTTAGCTTTTTAACTGTATCTTTTATAACTCATCAGGTAAATTACTGATAATTAAAAAATCAATAATTTATTTTTTTTCATTTTTTAATGCTCAAAATTCACAAGACCTTTTTGGCATTTAAGTTTTAAAAACTATTGAGAAGACAGGGACGAGATGATAAGAACGACTGGGATACGGAAACGGGTTGGGTGGGACTCAGCAACAGAGTCTGAAGTACTCATCTTCCCATCTCCCAGGTTGCCCAAGTCAGTCAGTCATTTCTGACCCTCAGTTTAGCTGTATAGACATTTTCTCTTATGTGCTTGGTTATAGTTCTGATTTTTTTTCATCTTGCCTTTGAACAATAAGTTCCTTCAAGGGTCTGGAGGACAAATGTGAACCAAGAAAAGCCAAATGCTACTTTCAAGTCCTGTGTATCTAAAATGAGTAGGGAAGGGCCTGGAGTTGGCTCAGCAGTTAAGAGCACTGACTGCTCTTGCAGAGGACCTAGGTTTGATTCCCAGCACCCACATGGCAGCTAACAACTGTCTATAACTCCAGTTCCAGGGGAACCCGACACGCTCTTTTGACCTCCATGGGCATTGCATGATTTGGGTGCATTTACATACACGCAGGCAATACACTCATACACATAAAATAAAAAACTTTAAATGAGTAGGAGGTAAGTATATATCAAGTACATGAACTCAGATGCTTCCCCAGGCCTTGGCAAACACTGAATGCTGCTGAGTGCCAGCCACAGTGGTTTCTACGCGATGCCAGAAGTGTTCATTCCTTGGCAATTTCAAAATTTACAGTTGTTCCGTCAAGGTTTGTTAACATCCAGATATGCATAAAATGCTGTGGGGACACAGAAACAGAGATAAGTAGCTGGCTCGGTGGGTAAAGCACTTCCTATGTAAATGTAACAGCCAGAGTTTGGAATCCCAGCACCCACATAAATGTCAGGTACACATGGCAACCTGCCTTTAGTTCCAGTACTCAGAAGGCAACAGGGACCCCTGGAGCAGGTCAGTTAGCTAGACTAATTGAATCAGCAAGCTCTGGGTTCAAATGAGAGACCCTGCCTCAATATATGAGGCAGAGAGTGATCAAATAAGACACCTGACATCAACCTCAGGTTCCCCACACACGTGTGCACACTAGCACATATACACATGCAATCACATACATGTGAACATGCATATGCAGATGCACACCACAGACACATGCAGTACAACAAATAAATAAGAATTACCTATGTCAAATGGCACAATATGTCATGAACTGCCATGAGCCATGACAGGGAAGACACCAGCACCCTCTGCAGCCAGTGGTGCCCACCAGCAGTGATGACAAGGTCACAAACAGGGGACTCATAATATTTATTAGATGTGTGATTATTGACTTTTTCCGTACATTTGATTGATATCATAGCTCTTCTGTTAACTAGTAGCACAGATCTATCTTTAATTCCCTTATGATTCTAAGGTAATAATGCACTCACATGTGGGCTCTACAAGGAGCTCAGCCATCTGTGTCCATGTTCCACCTCAGATCTTTTTTTTTTTCTAATGTACTAGAGACCAAGCCATGTACTATACACATGCTCTGTCACTGAACTCCACCCTCAGCCCATCTACCACCATCTTGTAGAGCAATTCCACACCCAGCTACATATCTGCTGACTTGTCTGTGGCTCACTAGAATAACTGACATGAGCTCAAAGCATGATCTCCAGGTGCTTCTGTCTTATGATGAAAGCTGTGCCCACCAAATGGCTCTCTGTGGCTTAAGAGTTGAGGAGTCAGTAAAAATCCCCAAAGAAACATACAGATGAGTTTGTTTCGAACAGCAGTGGCCAATGCTCACCATGGTACTGGAATTACATCATCCTTAACCACATGCCTCCCGGGTTGCAGTCAGCCGCAGTGAACCACAACCACAAAGCACACAGCTTACACACATCCACTGGGTGCTGAAGAAAGTGAACAAAGACTAAATCACAAAGTTGGTGTTTAGGAAATAGCGAGTGCCTGTTTCTGCGGACCGCAGGTGGATGGCAAGAAGTCAGTGTGTTCTGCAAGACAGGCACAGTTGCCATGCAGCTCTGTGTGTTGCCTCCTATCTGTGTAGTGCCATCCCAAGTAGCTTAAAGGACTAACTAAGGGTCCCAATTTAGAGTCATTGCCTACCTCAATCCATGCTTTGAAAACTAGGACACCAGGAATAGTTCATTCATCCTCAGTGTGAGCTCTTCGCAACATCTAAATTAGAAGTTTTCCACTTTAATCATTAGAACTCTTGTAATACAGTGTTTCTGTTTCTGTTTTGCATGGCTGTCCATTTGATTAAGTATCACTGACCTCAAGGAAGGCAGCAGGGGTCTGGCTGAGAGGAAGGACTGGGGGGAAACCAGTAGCAAGTAGAGGCATCTGAGGGAGAACACTAGGAATGCTTTGGTGCTTATAGATTTTGAAGCAAATTGCTCTGACTTTGAAAATGAATGGCTTAGAGAGAGGCTCCCTTGTTTATTTACTTTCTTTCCTTTTCCTCTCTTGGTTCCTCAATAGGACAGGATACTCACCATAGTTACTCTTCCTCAGTTTGTTTTTTACTAAGGAATGTCTCTACAGTTCAGTTCTGTGTGAGGGATCATCTCGCCTCTCTGGTTGCACTGTTGGGTGTGTTGTGCATAGTAGTGCTGGGGAGCAGGTCACCTGAACTGCTAAGTTCTCAAATATTTCTTCTAGGAATGCCTGAGCTACAGGTCAGCGATTTCCTTCCCTGTTTAACTCTATCCACGTTTCCCTTATCAGCATTTATACCACATGTTCCTTTCCGTTGTCCATTTCGGCTTTTCTACCTTACTCCACTTCTTGGGTTAGAGTAGCAAATAGTCCCATAAGATTAACTGGTCAAGACTATAAAATCTCTAGTCTGTCTGTTGAAAGACCCACCTTTCTAGCTTGTCTCATCAAGCACCTGATCATAGATCTACCCCGGGAAGACCAGTTCACCTTAGGTCACGTTGAATAGATGGACAGAATATCTAGTGTGTTAATGAGATAGTGAACTTTTCCTGCACAAAATCCTGCCTCCTAGTGCAGACTTTTTGGACCCAATCACAGACATGTATGTAGGTCTCTGTAAGTCTGCCCACTTTTCTGAAGAATCTCTCCTTTTCTTCTTCATATCCCTTTTCTGAACATGCTTTTCTAAGCATGCTTTCTTTAGTGCTTTGGGCTGCCCCTAGCATCTTGGATTTCTTCCCTTTTTCTCTAAAGCTTCCTTCTCCCAGCCATGTGGTTGTGAGTCAGCCACGTGTCTGACCCCCATGAAGGCTCTAAACCTGCCTGGCTTCATGGCTTTCTTTCCTTCTCCCCTCCATTCTCCTCCTCAGTGCAGCTGCCGAATTTACCAGCTCTCCAGCCCTGAGGATTTTTCTTTAAAATTCTAATAAAATTGTCCTAAAGCTACCATTTGGGTCCATTCTTGCATTATTTTATGAATGAGCCTAAGACCCCTCCAGGGGATGCCCCTTCTCCCCTGTATCACTTGCCCACAATGTTCTCAGAGATTTATGCTTCCTGCTTCTAGGAATCCTGGGGAGAGCCAGGGCTGCACCAGAGTCTTCTGGAACTAGGTGGATCTAGGACAGACCTGGGCCCCATCACTTACCAGCAGTTACCTCTACCGAAAGGTTTTTCTTTAAACTTTGTCTATTTGCTTGAGACAGTCTCACCATAGCGTTCAGACTGCCCTCATTTGAGACGGGGTCTCACCATAGCGTTCAGACTGCCATCATTTGAGACGGGGTCTCACCATAGCGTTCAGACTGCCCTCATTTGAGACGGGGTCTCACCATAGCGTTCAGACTGCTCTTAAATTTGAGACAGGGTCTCACCATAGCGTTCAGACTACCCTTAAATCTGCAATCTTCCTGCCTCGACCTCCAGTGCTAAGATTACAGACTTGAATCACCACACCTGGTTCTTAAACTCTTGTTATTCCAGTTTCCTCCTCCTCGTGATTTAGAGATTAAATACTATCTGAGCTCAGTGAAACAAATAAACCCATTCATTCAAAAACACTTCTAAAGCTTGAGGGGTGGGGAGGGGGTGAACAGGCAAGGAACCACTCAATTTTATGAGATTTTATAACTCTGCTTTAAGAATCCACAAACTCAGAAAGAAAAAAAAAAACCCATACCAGTCCAGTCTTATGATTAATCTTAAGCATTACCAACTCAACCAGTGATGCTAAACAAACATCAGTCCTAATTCCTCTATACAGTGGTTTATATCTGATAGTTTTGAATCAGACATAGGTCAATCGACTGTGTATAATCAACTTCATTCCCTCCTGAAGCCTTGCTGAAATAAGAGTAAAGAAACAAAATATATATCCACAAAGACTTAAGAGAGAAAGAGAAGCCTTCCATGGGCAGGAGAGGTCAGCATTGGGCTTTAGAAGTGAGCAGACTGATGAAGCGCACTGACGCTGCAGAATATAGGAAGCGACCATCTGAATGTCTGTGGAGAGAAAGATTAATGACTGGAGGTTCCATAGAGTTCCTGACCAGAGGCCACTTCCTAGCGCGTGAAAAAGAAAACAAGATCATCATATTCACTATTTTAATCAGTTTTCTGTCACTGTAACAAATACCCGAGAAAACCAGCTTGGAAACAGGAAAGGTCTGCTGTGGTTCCAGAGCTTTGGCTCCTTGGTTTGTTAGCTCTGTTGCTGCTTTTGGGCCTATGGCAAGAGGAAACACTTATCCCTGGGATCAGTGACTGGGAAAAAAGGGGATGGGGAGGTTTAGGTACCAGCATTAGTCTCAAGGACACACCCTCAGTGACCTAATGTCCTTCACTAAGCCCCATCCCTTAAAGGTTTCCCCAACTTCCAGTAGTACCAAGCTGGAGACCAAGGCATTAACACAAGGGCCTTTCAGAGGTGAGAGGTGCTTAAGATCCAAACTGTAACCCTGAGCATCTGGTTGACCAAGTGCTGACCATGTACCATTCACTATTTCTAATGTTCCACATCACTTCATTTGATCTTCAAAAAGAAAAAGACATTATTCCAGATATTAAAACATATTTTAAAACTATGATAATTATGAGGTTTTACTAGTAGGACTAATTTAGCTGAGCATATTAGACTAAATAGTATTGGACTAGGCATATTAGATTGGAAAAATATAGAAACTGACCCTTATCTATCAGGATGAAGGATAGAATAAAAATGGCATTTCAAGCCAGTAGGGAAAAAATAAACTGTTCAGTAAATGGTGTTGAGCTAATAGACTATATACACACTTGGAAGTTATAAGTTCCAGATGGGTTAAGGACAAATCTAATATTGAAAACATGTTTTGAAACTTGGACTAAGAAAGGCCTTTGTCAATGAGACTCACTTGGCAGCACGCTATGTGACTCTGAGCACATTATTTAGCTTTCTGATACTCTGCGATTTTTCTAACAAACAAACAAAACCAATAGGATGGAGATAAGCATTCACCGGGATGATAACAGCAGCATCATTACAAAATGTACTCTGAGCTGCTGGTCTGGATCTCACTGGTGACATTAAGCTATGTGCTTTACTTGATGCATCTAGATCTGCATACCCCGTCCTGAAATTTTATTTGTTTTTGATGCTGATTACAGCACAGCTGAGTGTAATCTGCAAATCTTCCCATGGTCCTATATCTCAGTGACCCCAGAAATGATTT
>NW_008336953.1:3909831-3938008 GCF_000622305.1 Nannospalax galili | reverse complement strand
AAAAAAACCCTCCTTTGAAATGTTTTTTAAATTGATTTTTATTTATTTATGTATGTGCATATGTCACATGTATGCTGATGCCCATGGAGGCCAGAAGAGGTCATTGGATCCCCTGGAGCTGGAGTCAGGAGTCACAGGCAGTTATGAACCTATATTGATATGGGTGCTAAGAACTGTCCTTAGGACCTCTGGAAGAACAGCAAGTGCCCTTAACCACTGAGCCATCTTTTGGAGGCTTCCAACTCTCCTTTGACATTTTTTTCACAAGTTCTTATCTACCATCACAACTGCTTGTGCATATGATTGTATTCCCAAGCACAAAAACAGCCTAGACCGGGTGAATTCCGGATAGTCAGTGATTCTTCTTTTTTAAGGACCAGATTATTGGTTTTATCTAATTTAGTGGTCTACCTTCAGTTGAAGTCACATGACTATTTACCTTCACAAGAGGCTCCAAATCTGCAATAACAAGAAACACTTTAGAAATGGAAGAAAAATATTTTAAGGTCTCTCTCACTCCCCATTCCCTTGTGATCAGATGAAGGCATTCAGATCAGATGAAGGCATTCACTAATAGAACAGTTCTATTCACGTTTGGGCTATTTTTTTCCCTTCCCAGAGATCCAATCCCCTGACAAAGTAACTCTACATCTGATAGAGATTCCCAGTTGCATGCAACTGAATCCAACTCAAACCAGCTCCAGAAAATTCCTCCCAGCACCGGCTTGAAAGGCTAAGGCTGAATATAGCCTGGGGCAGGTGAGCTCTCCGCCCTGACTGATCCTATTTGATGGACTCTTCCGATGACTTCGCCAGGATGAGGGAAGACCTCGCCAGGATGGAGAGACTGCTAGGCTGACCAAAGGAATGGCTGTCTGCATCATAACCAAAGACATTTCCTGGTACAGCACGTCACACCTAGGACTGTCTTCTCCCGGAGTTTATTGCTCAGATCAACGTGTTGCAACATCACCACATTCTTGCTTGGTCATGAAGCTGACTGGCTGAGACCATCGGCTTCAGCTCCTCTGGCGCGTCTGTCATGAGGCAGAGGACAAGTTGTCGGCTCCCCTTTCCTGTTTTGTTCCCTTGTGATTCTCTTGTGAGTTTCACTTTTAAAGCAAGGATTTGCTCCTTTGTTTGCTGGCTTGCTTGGTTTTTTTGAAATTTTATCAGGACAGAAGAATATACTATACTTAAATATTGGGAAAAAGAAGGATAAATTCCAAGAGAATTTGAATTTCAGAACTCGCCTGAGGTTCTTGGAACTGCTGAAATGTTCTACAGCTTGGTCATCCATTCATGCCAGAAGATCCATAACTGTCTTTTTCTTTTTGAGACAGCATCTCCCTGTGGCCATAGCTGGCCTGGAACTCACTATGTAGACCAGGCTGGCCTTCCTCTCACAGAGATCTGCCTGCTTCTGCTTCCCAAATCCACGGTCTATTGCAATAGCCCTTGTCAGCAGATGAGGGGCTGGATTTCCGGTGACCAGGAGTAGAGGAGGCTTCAGTCTCCCAGGGAACTGGAATTTGATTGTTTTCCATGAGAGCTGGTAACTAGTGCTTGTTGTTAGCAAAGCTAAACACACTGCTTAGTCATGCCTGTGGCTCCTGAGCTCCCTCATCTCAGTAAAGTCCATAAATATATATTATATGATATATATATTACATATGATAAGTACCCTCCACATTAGGTTTATCTATTCTCTCTCCAGCTGTCCATCCCCCTCCACACTCAGTCTCTCCCCACAGCCAGTCATTAAAAGGCTTTGTCTCAAGAGCCTGGAGGAAAGTGGCTCTTGGTAACCATAGGCAACCATGAGCCCTTGCTAGCAACGTGTGCTGTATTTGTAGGGCGCAGTCTCGCCACTAACCAGGGAGATGAGAAAATGTGCTTTAAAGGTTTTCTTGTGCAGTAAAATCACGGTCTTCCCCTTCTTTCCTTCTCTCCCCATTCCTTCCCTTCCGGTAGAATGATCAATCCATGGGTGAAATGCAGATCATCGGAGGCGAGGATCTCTCAATGCTGGTTGGAAAGGTTTGTTCTTGTAATTTTTGGTATGTGTCGACTTCTGGGGACATCTGTGTGACCCTCATGTAAGGTCAGCACTCCAAAAGCATTTCAGTCACACTCAGGGGCTTGCTAATTCATGCAAATGGATGTGTGAATCCCTTTAGTGATTTCTCCAGTCCAGAACCCTCCCTGCTAGCACACGGTGCAGACCAGATCTTCCCAGTTTCCAGTTCCAGGCTGATTTCAGACAACAAACTCTGGCCGTTGCCCTGTTTCTTTCCCACCCTTCTAGATACCTCCTAAAAAATGAAAGTTTCTCTTTTGTCTGCTTTACACTTAGCACTGCAGTGAGACATGTAATTGGGTTTGTTAAAATGTACAAAATAGGGAAGGAAAAGAGAATTTCTTAAGAGCGCATTTTTTTAGCCCTTTGCTTAAGGGATAACCCCTGCCCCCAATAAAAAGAATGAAACCTAGTAAATTATGGGGAAACATCCAATTTTAATTTGGAGTCCCAAATCTGCCCTTGACTAATTAAGGAGTGAAAAGGCTATTTGGATTTTAACATAAATACTGAGATTCTAAGGAAAGCCTGTTTTATTAAGCAGCCCCAGCTCTGTGGAATGTAATTTGAAATGCAAATTTGCTGGGAATGAAAGCTGCTAGGGACTGCAGAATTGTTTCTGTCACCTGTCCTGACCTAGCCTGGATTCACAGTCCCGGAACTACCTCCACTTCCTGAGTAGGATGGATCCGTCTATTACAGGGTGGCTGTTATTGTTATGCAATCCCCAGATGGAGAAAAAGAACAACAGCCACATTTAGTAAAAATATGTATCATAATACTGGAAACACCCGCGCCACATGGTCTCTGACTACGAAAGTTTCTTCCCCATACTCTGAGACAGCACCTTTGAGTACAAATGTTAATAATGGTAAATTTTGTTCCATGGCAAGTAGAATTAACTAGTTACTGTGAATCTGTCACTCAGATAATTCAATGTTAACTACTACATTCCTGCATGAAATGTCCTAGAAAGCTAAAATACTCAAGGCGATTTCCAAAAATTCATAACTTGTAACACCCCTGGAGTGCTCTTTAAATGATAAGGCATTTGGTTGTTTCCGTACAATTATTACTACACAAGGGAAAAATCTTGTTTGTGCTTTTGCTGAAAGCACTGTCAAAGTGAGAACTCTCAAAAGATTCCACAGTGATGCCAAGAAAAAGTTGTGCATGTAGATTTGTACAACACAGCCACTTCCCATTAGGTTGTGAAGTGATTCCTTCAAAGACCAGAGCTTCTCTCTTAAGTGCTGGTGGGGAGGGGAGGGGGAGGGAATGGGAAGGGAGGAGAGGGGAGAGAGGAGGGGAGGGGAGAGGGGAAGGGAGGGAAGAGGGGAAGGGAGGGGAGAGGAGAGGGGAGGAGAGCATAGCTTCTGAACAGATGAGTGAGCAGGGGGCATGGCAGCTCTCTGGCTTCAGACTGCAAAGACATCCCCCCTCACCCAGTGAGTACAGGGCTTGTGTGGGGGGGGGGCGGGGGGGGTACACACACAGCAGGCAAAGAAAGAAGTTAGCCAGGGTACATACAAGTAGCATCCACTTTCTGCTGACCTGACGGTTTCTTTCAGGCTACTGTGTGTTGCTTAGTTGTGCCTCTACACTCCTGTGTACAGAGATGCATTTCTGTATCTTTAGACATGTGTCAAGTAGAAGCCCTTGTAAGATGAATCAACAATGACTGGCCAGGTTCTCACCTGTCAAACAAGCTTGATTCTGAAGACTGTAGTTCCCCTACAGAGGGGATGCCTAGGTGAGCCAGGGCAGATCACCCCAACTCCCATAAGCCTTCAGCTGTGTCAGGGTATTTGTCCACCTTTCACCTCCCTGGCTACCGTCCAAATCTTGACCCTGCAACTCAAAATATAGTGTAGGCAAGCAAATTTTTCAGTGAAGGGTCGACTGCTAACTATTCTAGACTGTGTGGACCAGCAGTCCTTGGTACAGCTACTCAACTTTGGTGTTGAAGCAACCACAGATAATACAGAAACAAATCATATGGCAGTGCCCCAGGAGGTCCGAAGAGGGTCTTGGGGAGCTGGAGAGATGGCTCAGCAGTTAAGAGCACTGGTTGCTCTTGAGGAGGACCCAGGTTCAGTTCCCAGCACCACATGGTGGCTCACAACCATCCTAACTTCAGTTCCAGGGGGTTCCGACACCTTCTCCTGACCTCCACAGGCAGATGCACTTACACACATGCAGGCAATACACTCATACACATAAAATAAAAATAATAAATAAAATATTTTTTAAAACTTTATTTACAAAAACAGAGACAAGGCCAAATTTGGCCCATGAGATAGCAAGGTAATCACCACCTAGGAGCTTTTTAGAAATGCCGAATCTCAGAAGCTCCTGAGTTAGTAATCCTTTTCAACATCCCTGGATGATCTCTGCTTACTTTAAGACTTGAGAGGCACTGGATGTCCCCACTACTCATCCCAACCCCCTTACCCCACCCATCCTCCAGGTGTCCTCAGAGCCTAACCAATCTCTTTGAACTTCAACCTTCAACTAATTCCTGCCCCTTCAAACCATTCTCCACAAAGCAGCCCAAGGGACCCTCTTAAAATACAAATGGGGCCAACTGAAACCTTCCAGTGGCCTCTTAATTAGGAGTTGCCAGACTCAACAAAAACAAAACAAAAAGCAAGTCACCCAGCTATATTTCAACTTCAAATACTGTATAAAATTTCAGTATAAATAATGCTATACATACTTAGTATAACTATGTTTTGTGTGATATTTGAGACATATCTATACTAAAAATTTATTCACTGATTACCCAACATTGAAATGTAGTTAGGTGTTTGCATTTTCTCAGTAAGCCTTATTTCGTTGCTCAGAAATGCAATCCAAATTCCCTACTGCAGGGAGACCTTCTGATCCGGCTGGCAACCCCCATCACACTGTCATACTTTGCTAGCCTCATGGCCGTTAGACCTCCACTAGCTAAGAGCTTCCGGGCGACCCCTTGGACAAGTTGTGGCTTCTCCCCTGAACCCACATCCCTCCTCACTTTTGGGTCTCAGCCCAATGTCTGCTCCTTACAGGATGACCTCTGCTCACAGTGTGGCGCGAATCCTCTACCATCCCCTAAGCCCCAGTTAGTCTCTACATGCAAGCCCCATTTCCTTAGAGCGCTTTCCACAACTGACAATATAATGCTTACTTAGGGGCTTATTTTTATTTGCCTTTCCCCACCAGAGAGTCAGTGTGAAGTGGGCAGGGACCACCTTGTTCACCATCCCGTCCCCAGCCTCGGTTACACAGCCTGGCCTATCACAGGTTGGAATAAGTTGCGGGGGGGTATCATCTTCCATAGAAATCACAAAGTTTTTGGTTAATTTTGAGGGAAGACATGACAGAGAGAGATGTTAGATTTAAGTCAAATTGGCAATTCTTCGGGGGGCAAGTGATAGGGTTCAGTGTGGAATTTATCTGGTTAGTTCCCAGAGAATGGTTGGTGGGCAGGGGAGGGGTGGTGGTGACTGAAGTTAACGCAGGTAAGAGCAAAAGGACGTGTCAAATTAGAGAATGGTTGGTGGGCAGGGGAGGGGTGGTGGTGACTGAAGTTAACGCAGGTTAACTGGATTTACTTTAGGGCTGGAGGAGAAAAGTGTGGCGTGGAGAGGGCTAAAGGGTGGGCAGTGTGTTGGAAGAAGCTTAGAGGAAGTGAACGCTGTGTGGGGCGGGAGGAAAAATGACGCTGGGACTTAGCAAGCAGTCCCAAGCAGCAGAGCGCTGGCCTAGGGTTCACAAAGCCCCCCACCCCACCCCCCCACCTCCCCGGATTGATGGCCAGCACTACCAAAAAACGAGTGAAATTTTTTATTTACCTTTTGGGATGTCCTTCTCCTTTATGGATGAGGACACTGTATGAGTCAGACTTTTCAGTGCTGTAGAAAAGATGAGAAGACAACTAAAAAGAGGAAGACACATACATTGGACTCAGTTTCAGAGGCTGTAGTTAAGTCCTTTGGCGTGTGTGAGGGGAACACCATGATGGAAGGTGTGATGAAGGAGGGCTTGCTCAACTCATGGTAGCAAACAGAGAAACAGGGAGGGAGAGAGGGAGGGATGGAGGGAGGGACGGAGGGATGGAGGGCCTTTCTCTCACCTGTTCTTCAGTCTTACCATCCAAGGAGAGTTTGTAAGAACTATCAAAAGAAATTCCAGGGGGCTCGAGAGATTGCTCAGCAGTTAAGAGCACTTGTAGATGACCTGGGTTCAATTCCCAGCACCCAGGGGAATTCCCAGTTCCAGGAGTATCTGACGCCCTCTTCTGACCTCTGTGGCATTACATGACAGGGGTGCACTTACACAGGTGCACATGACACATGCAAACAATACAGTCATACACATAAAATAAAAATAATAAATAAAATATTTTTAAAGAAAGAAATACTCCCCACTAAACAAAAGTTTCAGAGGACCTATAAATCCATCATGTGGGGAATGCTCTGAAAGAAAAGGTTCTTCACGTGACTCATGTGGCAGCTGTCTGTAACTCCAGTTCCAAGGGATCCAACAGCCTCTTCTGTCCGTGGGCATTGCACTACATGGGTGCACTTACCTACATGCAGGCAATACACGAGTACATATAAAATAAAAATAATAAATAAAATATTTCTTTTAAAAAAGAAATTCCATAATCTTCCCAGTCATGCAGGATGTACACTAGCCAGAACAAATTTAGAATAAGGCCCTCGTGGTGGCGCACACCTGTAGTCCCAGCACTTGGGAGGCAGAGACAGGCGGATCTCTGTGAGTTCAAGGCCAGCCTGGTCTACGTAGTGAGTTTCAGGACAGCTGGGGCCACAGGGAGACCCTGCTTCAAAAAGACCAAAAAAAAAAACAAAAAAACAAAAAACGCCCTCAACACTCAATGAGTCCTTGTTTTAGTGGTTATGGGAAGTCTAAAACTGTAGTAAACGCCCACACTGGACAGCAGGCTGTTACCAGGTCACTCTCATGTTCCTGTCAGACTTTCCATCAGGCAGTCAACAAATGTGCATGCTCTAACCCTACAGGAACTTGCACTTGCCTTCTCTCATTCAGCCATCAGCACCAACTTCCTGAGTCTTTCCACCCCAAAACCCCTTTCTTTGGACTTAGAAAAAATCTGAAGAAGGAAGGAGTCTTGGAATTGTAATAATCTTAGAGAGGTGGAGGTGTGGGAGTGACACAGGAGAGAGGCATGGTGGGAAGCTGGGCAGGTCTGCACCTGCCTGACTACAGGAAGCAGGAACAAGGAAATGACAAAATATCTGATGGTGGACATTGTTTGGGTTTGTAGAGCAAATTGAGTGTCTCAGTGAAGAGTTGGATTGGCTGATAAAAGTACAGAGGAGTCAGAGGTGTCTGGGCAGAGGCAACATCATGGAGCTGTCAGGGATGAGCCTGACCAGGTGGAGGGAACTGTGAGAAGGAGGAGGAAGTGGCAGGAGGAGGGGTCAGCAAAGCCCGCTGGAGAGGTCACCCACAGGATGAGGATGTGGAGGAAGAGGTGCAGCAAAAGGGAAGGGAAGGAATAGAAAAGGGCTTTAACTGAATGTGTTTATGAAAGAACTTGAGAAAACACCTGCAAACAGCCCGCCTGCTGGGTGACTTCTGAGGCCCTCCAAGACCCGAGAGCTAACACAGGAAGAAAAAGCAGACCCTCTCTCTCTCACTCCCTCCCTCCCTTCTCTCTCTTCCTCCCTCCCTCCCTCCTCTCCCTCCTTTCCTCCTCTCTCTCTTTTTCCTCCCTCCTTTCACTTTCAGGAGAGGCTAGCTGGCTGAGTCATGGTTCTAAATAGGTCAGTGCTGCGAATAAAGGGAGCCCTCACCAGTTCAGTTCACTGGCCTCTCCCATCCAGTGGTAAAAGCGTTTACTCCCAGTGCTTAAGGTGTCTGCACAACGCATTGCATTCTCTGGTTGATTTTTTTTTCAAAGTTGATTTAATCCTGGCGCTTATAAGATATGTGAATCCATTTAAGCAGGAAGATTTTATTCATTTCCAAGAGAAACCTCTGAAAGGGTGGAATAAAGTCAAACCCAGGAAACAGGCCCAGATCTGGCAGGGAGGAAACACAGCTGTGCAGGTTTTCAGGACAAACGCTCCCCAATCACAAATAAGTTTCTAATCAAATGCCAGAGGGAAGCATCGCAGCTTGCCAAAGTCTCGCCTTGGCTGGCTTCACTCTTTAAATCATCCCTTTTTATTACCTCTGACTAGGCTAAGAACAGCGGTGGCAATGCCCCCTGACGATGACGCTGGTAGTTTTGTGAACTAACACATAAAATGAAATGCTCAGCAGCATTTCTCGGTGAGGTTTAGATCCACACTGCTCCTCATGGTCGGCACCCCCATGCAGCCTACCTTTGCCACGCGGGTCCCTCTGAGCGTGATCACACCCACAAAACCTTGTTGCTGCTGATGACTGGTTTGTGTTTTTCTAAGCTTAAAAGTAGGAATGGCCTACTTAAGAAAACTATTTGTGATTATACGATCCTTGTCTTCTTTCTTGCTCATTAGGAAGCTCAGTGTGATTGACTTTGCTCAGACCGCTCGCTGAAGAGAGAGCCCCCCCGTGGAATTTTTGCCTGCAGCCTCCGCTGATTTTACTGCCTTTCTGGGAGGAAGTGAGTTAGGTGTGATGAAATGACTAAGACAGTAATTGGCAAGCATCTCAGAGTCAGTGATCGGAGTTATCAGATGGGAAATGTTTGGAAGCACAGTGCGTTCTGAAAAAAATTCCCAAGGTTGCCCACTCAGAAAATGGGAATTTTAGAAGATTGCTTTGAGCAAAATTAAAGCAGTAGACAGTAACAAAAGGTCGGTTAGGGAGGAATTGCAGATCATCAAGGAAAGATGGAGGCGATGTGTCATGAGTAAAATGAGCTATGGAAAGTGAAAGAAATGAGTCAACTCCCTCATTCATTCTGCAGTTTTCCTTCCTTCCTCTCTCCCTCCTGCCCTCCTTCCCTTTTGCCTGTCCGTCTCTTCCTCCCTCCTTTCTTCCTTCCCTCCCTCCCTCCCTCCCTCTTTCTTTCACAGGGTCTTCCTATATAATTCAGTTGACCTCAAATTCATGATCTTCTGCGTCTGCCTCCCAAGTGCAGGGATTGCTAACGTGCACCACAGCACCCAGGGCACTCGCCTTCCTGGCTGGCCTTCTACTACCTGTCAGTCCCCATGTTCTGTGCTGATCAGACAGATGGAATACGTTTGTTCCTTAGCTCTTGGATCTGATCTTGGTCACATGAAAACATAAATAGATGTGTTGTGTTCCCTTAGACACTAATGCAAGTGCTTCCAAGGCTGAGAAAGTCACATCTTCTCTACCTCAGGCCTTCACACCGCATCATCCCATGATAGAAAGCAAAAGACAGGAGAGGGAATGAGAGGGCAAAGGGTCTAGCTTGCTTTATAGCGATCTGCTCTTGTGACGGCTAACCTGCTCCTTCAGTGGTGACAGCAATCCATTCTTGAGGGCAGAACACATGATCGGGTCACCTTTTATTGTCCCCACCTTCCAACAATTAAGGTTCCAACACATGAACTTCGGAGAACACATTCAAGCCACAGTAAGATCCAATGTGTGGTCTTAGACTGAACAAGCTACAAAGGTGTGATTAAGCCCAACTGGAAGAAATTTGAATATGTAAAACATTTTGGTTAGATGTGACATTTTGGCTTTATATACTAGAGAATGCCATGATGTTTAATCTATTTTAAAATACAAAAGAACGGGGCTGGAGAGATGGCAGCAGTTAAGAGCATTGACTGCTCTTGCAGAGGACTCGGGTTCAATTCCCAGCACCTACATGGTGGTTACGAACGGTCCTTAACTCCAGTTCTAGGGGAATCCGAAGCCCTCTTCTGACCTCACGGCATTGCACTATATTTTTTATTTTATTATTTTTATTTTATGTGTACGAGTGTATTGCCTGCACTGCATATAAATAGGTGCACCCATGTCATGCAGTGCCCATGGAGGCCAGAAGAGGGCATTGGAGCCCCTGGAACTGGAGTTATAGATGGTTGTTAACCACCTTGTGGGTGCTGGGGAGCAAGCCTGGTTCCTCTGCAAGAGCAGCCAGTGCTATTGACCTCTGAGCCATTTCTCCAACCCCCTCACTTTTAAATTCTTTAAACAGTTATATACACATTAAAAGTTTAGAAAAACTTAGGGATGGAATGTAGCATGGTGATAGAGCACTTGTTTGCCTCTATTTGAGGCCCAGAGTTTCATGCCCAGCACTATCACCCAGAAAATGGAGGAAGAAAGAGGGTTAAGGAGGGAAATTTTCTGTGTTCAAACATGATTTGAATATGTTTTAAAAAATCAAATTAGCTATATAAAAATGTTACTAAACATATCAGCCTGAGGCTAAAACACTTGCCTAGCACGAATGGGGCCATGTTCAGAGTCTCAGTCTTCCAAAAAAGTTTTTTAATGTATGTAGTTTTAGAAATGTAAAATACATGCTCATATGAGAGACATAGTAGGGGCAGCCAGCAAGACACTAAGAGTTCAAGGTGACTGCCTCTGGGGAGCCAGCTTTGGAGAGAGGAGAGGTTTAGTGGGAGAAGGTATTTTTCTTTAAAGCTTTTCGAACTTAAGATGTGTTATGTGATGTTGACAGTGTATCTCAGGATCAGTCCACATTTATCGCACTTTCTACCACACTCTCCTAGAGTTGTGGTTGAACTTTTCAAAGATGACTTCTAAACTATCCAGAAATAAAAAGGACTTAATTACTTTCAGTGCTTTCTACTTAGACAAGAATGCAAACCAACATATTTTAGAAAACAAATTATTTATATAATTGAACCCAAAGGAGATTGTCAACCAGGAAATTCAATTAACCACAATATTTTCTAAGCATCCTACCTGGCTAATAGGCTTGGTCCAGCCTCAATCAAACTAAAAATGAATGTCTCAACTAACTTGGACTGATGGTAAAGGCTATAGCAAACCATGTTCAAAGTGCTCTGTCAGTGTGAATCTCAGGGCATGCGATGCCCTGACTACCGTATGACAGCAGCAACTAGAGGATGCAACGGCTTCAAAGCTGGACAGTGTAACCTTTCATCTTGATGACAAAAATGTATGTTTCTGGCAAACAATTGATAAAAATGGCAAACCATGGGGGCTGGAGAGACAGCTCAGCGGTTAAGAACACTGACTGCTCTTGTAGAGGACCTGGGTTCGATTCCCAGCACCCACACGGCGAGTATGAACCATCCTTAACTCCAGTTCCAAGGAAATCTGACACCCTCTTCTGACCTCCACAGCACTGCACAACACGGGTGCATTCACATACATGCGGGCAATGCACTCATACACATAAAATAAAAATAATAAAGAAAATATTTTTAAAAAAATGGCAAACCTAAGGGAAAAGCACTTCCAGAAGGCAGTTTTTACCCATTTGACATATGGAAATGTAAATTTAGTCTGGTTCTGGTCCAAGTGAGTAGTTAACATTTTTATCAGATATAAATAAGAAATTTACTGTGTAAGATTTGATCCTGTATTTAAAGTGTTCTACAAATCAAGGGTAAATGAAAGATCATCTAAAGAAACCCCCAGGGGGCTGACGACATGGCTTAGCAGGCAAAAGTTCTTGCTGCCAAGCCTGAAGATCTGGGTTCAATCCCTAGACCCTATAGGACAGAAGGAGAGTACCCTAAAGCCAAACCTTAACCTAATGTTAGCCCTAAACATAACACTAGTCCTAACCCTAACCGAGCTGTAAATTTATCCCTAATCCCAACACTAAACATAACCTTAACCCTAACCCTAGCGAACCCTAAACCTAATCCTAAACCTGAGCCTAACCCTACATGTAACCCCATCCCTAACCCTAACCCCAATCCTAACCCTAAACAAAACCTGAGATCCAGGACAGAGAGACCCAACTTCCTCAAGTTGTCCTCTAACCTTCACATTTGAGTTGTGGCATTCATGTGCCTACACCCATACATACACACACATTTAATTAATTTACTGTAACTAATTAAATGTAAGGAAATTTTTTTAAAATTACTTTCAGGGAATATTCTTTCCACTTAGTTAATTGGAAGAACGCAATAATAAGTGATAATTTGATAGGACAACATTGATTACTACTAATCCAATTAACTGGTTGATTTTAATTTGTTACTAATCTTAACAATTGTTATTCTTTGAACAAATAATTATTGAGCATCTACATGCAGGTAGGGTCTGGAAATGCGGTAGTGAAAAGACAAAATCTCTACCACGTGGAGTTTAGTATCAAGAGGGAAAGAAGCTGTCTAGTAAGAAATAAGGAGGGAACATAGTGTTGTTTGTAGGGGAAAGGAAATGGTGACCTTGTGAGCCTGTAGCAGCCAATCCCACCAGGTCAGTACAAATTCACACCAGTCCCCTCAAAGCCCTTCCTTTCCCCACGCCCATCTCTTTCCTTGGAGTTGAAAATTGAGGAGTAGATACCAAGTCCCCAGGCATTTGGGTGGCTACATGGGAATGGAACTGTCACAACTCAATGTGTGATCATCTGTAGAGTGCGTCCGTTAGCAATGCCGTTTACTTGGCTTGCTTTGCTGTTGAACTTGGAGTAAGTTTGGCATTCCAAAGAAATGCATCTTTGGGGGAGGAGGGCTGTGGCAGAAGCATTGAGTTGGGTGACTTTATCCTGGCTGGCTGCAGAGACAGGAAGATCGCACAGAAGCCTGCTACTAACATGCACGGAGACCCTAAAACTGCAGCACCTAGTGACTCCACAGGGATGGTTCAAATGAACCTGGGCTCCTTAGATTACCTCTAATTGTTTGGATTCAATGGATGGGGAAGGACCAGCTAAGCACACTGTGAAATTCTAACTGTAAGCAAAATATATGTTTATCTTGTGGGTCAGATTCTTATCATATTCTGACGCGCGTGTGTGTGTGTGTGTGTGTGTGTGTGTGTGTGTGTGTGTCTGTGTGTGTGTGTATGTGTTTTTCAGAACGTCATTGTTGAGGTAAGCTGATTTTTTTCCTTGTCTTTATTTGGAAGTTAAAAGCCTCTAACAGTGGGTTTTAAAATGCTGACCTTGTCTATCAAGTACTGAGTCCCCACTGTATGTGGCCCTTCAAACTTTTTGAATAGAAGCCAGCCCAGCCATAAGTCAGTGGTTTCCACTAAATCAGATCAATGCTTTTCGATGACTAATTGGTAGTTGGTTCTGTTTCACGTTTGGTTTCACATACATTTCCCTACATTGGTTCTTACATGGATTTATGAATCATACAGTTGTAGAGAAGAGAAAACTAGTTTCCAGAACCAGTAAATAAATTTACAGTTACATTTATATAACAGGAAAACCAAGGTTAGAACGCTCTTGGCTTAATGACCTCTAATGCTTTTAATCAATTCTCAAGTACTTTCAGCCTGAAAATCATAAATTTAGTCAATTAAAAATGGCAATGTAGACCGGGCATGGTGGCACACGCCTTTAATCCCAGCACTTGGGAGGCAGAGGCAGGCAGATCTTTGTGAGTTCGAGGCCAGCCTGGTCTACATAGTGAGTTCCAGGACAGCTGGGGCTACAGGGAGACCCTGTCTCAAAAAAAGACCAAAAAAAAAAAAAAAAAAAAGAAGGCAATCTAAGGGAAAGTTATGATTTAAAAAAAGAGAAGCAGACAAAGCTGTCCTCTGAGGACAGTGGACCCCCACAACAAATAGTCACATTTCCCTCAGGAGTGCTTCTGTCTACCAGCCAGCAAAATTTCAGGGGCACTTTTTGTCCTCCGGCTGTTGTTTCTCATTTTTCTCATTTACCCAATGTGGCCTTCGGTATGACCACACAACCCATGAAGGAGACCCTCCAGCCAAATGAGTCGCCCGACCCTGGCGAATCTCAAACCTGTTGTGTTGATGATCAGCTCCTGACAGCTGAGTTCTGTCCGGAGGACAATAAATCGCAGCGGCCCATTCTGTGCAATTGTGCAGCAGCCGCTCATCAACCGAGGAGACCCCAGGCTTAGTGCAGCCCTGGAGCTCAGAACGCAGGGCTGTCGCCAGCTGCTGCCCAGACACATTTCGCTTCCCAGCCACCGCATCCCCCATTGAGCAGGGAGGCGGGAGGCCGAGGAGCTACTTATCCATTCAGTATATTCAAATGTACATCCCACATCCATGAAAATTCATGCACCTCTTGTATTGTGTAACCTAACCTGGGGCCAAATTTAGTCCCTGAATGTGCATGCACGAGTCTCCGTGTACCCTGGAAAGAGGGCTCTGCACACGGCTGTCCAGAGGTTGAACCGAATCCTTCAACACAGCTCAAGGCCACAAGAAAAAAACATTCACTAACACAGTCTCCAGCTTCCTAGAAGAAATGCCTGCAAAAACATAACCGATTCTGCTTCCTGTTGGTTAGCATTTGTAATTAACATGCATTATATTAATAAGGAATGTCTTTCCACGTGCAGAGTGTTATGCTGTGCAAATATGCTTTTGTTGACCTTATCTGCTTTTGCTAAGGATGTTGTTGGAACTGGGAGGACCATGAAAGCTCTGCTCAGCAGCATCGAGAAATACAAGCCCAACATGGTGAAGGTGGCCAGGTGAGTCAAGACAGCACAGCACTGGGCTCTGTTCTAAGAAAGACCAAGAGGGACCCTAGCACAGGCTACTGGTCCAAACCACTCGTCCTGTACCTGCCAAGCTATGGTTTGACCAAACAAACAGCCTGTGTGATTGCTAGCTCAAGACGGGATGGGGAGAGGAAGCCGTTGGAGGGGAGCCTCTCTTCACCTGCCTCCATGAGCGGCCTCCGGAGCCCTGTGCAGTTGCCTGGTTCTCAATCATGATGCCTTGCCGCAGCTGCCAGGGCAGGAAATAAAGTAAGGCTGTGAGGGTGCTCCATAGACCTGAGGGGGAAAGTACATAGTTCAATGATGTTTAATTCTTTTCCAGTTCACAGACTATTGAGATGACTAAAGTAATTTTTTTGTTCTTTAAACGGCAGTTTGTTGGTGAAGAGAACAGCTCGAAGTGATGGCTTCAGACCCGATTGTAAGTGTTTCAGGTTTGGGCTGGCTCTTTGGTGTTGGTGTTTTGTGAGACCAACAGTCCCACAGATTTCTCTCCTCCACCTCATGAAGGAGGCTAGAACTCTGGGAGTCTTACATCTTCCTATTTACATTTTTCACAGCAACTCCATTCTATACAATGGCTCCATTTTGTTCCTTGTTTGTTTTTAGGAATCTCACTATAAAGCTCAGGCTGACCTGAAACTGGTATCTACCCTCCTCTCTTGGCCTCCCCAGTGAGCTGGGATTACACACCCAGATGCATAGGATATTTGTGTTGTTAGGTTTTATGCAATTCATCACTTTGAGGTGGGAAGACTTACTCCCTTGGATTGATTCAGACATACGGGATCCCTGACTGACAGCTATTCTCACCAATCAAAGAAGCACTTCAGAGATCAAGAAGGGTTCTCCTACCACCTTCCAAACAGTGTACCTTTAACATGCCTGAATTTAAGCACAGAGAAGGGGAAGTCCGAGACATCTCCCTACCACCTCCAAACAGAAGTCTAGACACAGAGCATGGGGAAGGAGACCTCGCTAGATACCATCATCCTTCACACTTGACTTCCGACTTAAGCTCTCAGGGGCTTTCCTTATCCAGGGCTCCATCCCCTCCTTCCCACAATACAACTGGCTCCTTTGCCAGGAAGGATAGACAAGCTGCTGAATTATTTATTATTCTAACACGAGAGGTGATTTTTTTTTTCACTTGCATAAGGCAGACTTCAGCTAGATTTTTCTAACTTACATTTGCTCTAAAACCCCTGGGAAAATTTAGTTCCAATTCTCATCGGCAAGCTGAGCAAACACTAGACAGAGAAGCTCAGTATGGAAGGGTCACATGCCAAAGAACCTTCATTCTAAAGGCAAGTCCCCTCTGCTGGATTACTGGCTGCACACCAGGTCACTTCTGGGCAGAGAGAACCAATAGCATGCTCCTGTTGGTTACCAGCTTTGGAAATCTAATCTGTCACTATTGTTATATGAGGTTACTAAGAATTTTTGTAAGGAAATTATATGATACTCAGTACTAAACATTGAAAAACATGGGCCTGGAGAGGTGGCTCATTGGTTAAGAATATATACTGCTCTTACAAAAGACTGGAGGTCAGTTCCCAGCATCCATATCAGGTAGCTCACAACTGCCTATAACTCTAATTCCAGGAGATCCAACACCCTCTTCTGGTCTCTGTGGGTAACTGCACTCACATGAATACACACACACACACACACACACACACACACATAAGAAAAAGAAATCTTTTTTTTAAAAAATAGACAAAGACATTCGTGGTGACACATGCCCATAATCCTAACACTCAGGAGGCTGAGATAGGAGGATCATGAGTTCAATGCCAGCCTGGACTATAAAGAGAGAGCTCATTTCAAGAAAACAAAACAAATAAAATTTATCAGTTATAAATTTCTTGTGTCATCTGTAACAATAACATAAAACAAGACTGCTGAGGCTGGAGATGCGGCTCAGTCATAGAGCACTTATTTAGTATACACAAGACATTTTTAAATGCTATTTTATTTATTATTTTTATTTTATGTGTATGAGTACAGTGCCTGCATGTATATAAATGCACCCATGTCATATGATGCCTGTGGAGGTCAGAAGAGGGCATTGGATCCCCTGAAACTGGAGTTACAGATGGTTGTTAGTTGCCATGTAGGTGCTTTGGAATAGAACCTGGGTCCTCTACAAGAGCAGTCTGTGCTCTTAACTGCTGAACCATCTCTCCAGCCCCAACACACAGGCATTTTTTAAAAATGATAGCAACTCACACTGAGAGGTTACAATGTGCCAGGTAATGTTCACGTAGGTATATGGGGATTATTCCTTTAGTCTTCACAACAGCTCTCTAGAGGGATCTGCTACTGTTACACCCATTTGACAGATGAAGAATGCAGCAAGGTTTCACAGCTTGCCGGGTCCACATAGCTGATAGAAGAGGGCCAGTGATGAGCCCAGGTAGTCAGATTCAAGGAGCTGTACTCACCAATGAATGATGGGCCCCTCTGGTTCCTGAGAGTCCGACTGACTCGTTGCTGATTTTTCATTCCATTACATCACAAAGTTCACCCTCTTGCACCGGCTTTGAGCTTTGGTTTTCCCAGTTGGAATCACGACACACTGAAGGGGTTGCACTACTCACCACACGGTCTAGTACTGTCACAAGTAGGATTTCCCTGGTTCTAGTCATGCTCTTTTAGCATGACAGAATCTATCTCTTCCTTCTCTCTGGGTTGCAAGACTACACGTTCTCTCAGATATTGATGTCCTTCCTTCTAACCTTGATTCTACCCTTTGAATTTGTTTTTCTTTTTTTAGACGGTCTTGGTGTGTAGCCCTGTCTGGCATCAAACTTAAAATCCTCCTGCATTGGTTCGGCAGGATCCTCCATGCGAAAGTATCTTGGGTCATAAAGATCAAAGCAGTGGCACATAGTAGTGTCTGTGCTCTTAGCCTCACTGGCTGTACCAAAGTGCAGTTTTATATGAGTATGCATACATATCTCTCTTCTATTGTATTATAATAAATGCACTTGCAAGATCCCAGAATACTGGGGGCTGGAGAGATGACTCGATGGTTAAGAGCACTGGCTGCTCTTGCAGAAGACCCAGGTTCAGTCCCCAATACCACATGGCACCTAACGACCATCCATAACTCCAGTTCCAAGGGCTCCCACAGTTTCTTCTGGCCTCTGTGGGCATTGCACGACACAGGTGCACTTACATACACACAGGCAAAACATTCATGCACATAAAATAAAAATAAATAAACAAAAATTTAAAAAGATTCCAAAATACTGAACTACCACTGGGCCAGGCACATTTAAACTGTCTAAAGATCTCTGAGGAGAGTTATTGTCTGTTCTTTAATAAAAACTCATCTTCCTTTCAATACAGTCTTCCTTTGCAGAACCCAAGTGCCCTGTGCTGCATTTAAATCATTTCCTCTAATTCTGCCCTCAGCGCACACAAAGAGTTGGTTAGGATCCTCTGCATTGTAGACGCAAAGATCAGCATTAACATAACCCTAAGCATCATCTCTCTCAAGCGGAACAAGCCCATTGCTTCTCATTTTGTGTCCCAGGATTTCTTCCCTGCCTTCAACCAGCTGAGGACAGTGACACCGTGGGAAAAGTGCTTCCCCCTGCCGCAGCCTCACTCCTAGCTATGTACACAGCGCTCTGACGCTTTCTGATTGAATGATCCTTTTTGCCCTCGGAGCCTTTCTTTAGGTATTATGTCATTACATACTGCTAGCTTTGAGCAGGACCTCAAGGCTAACTCACACGCCCTTCCTGCCATCCTTGGGGCCTCCTGAACCCTTTCTCAGCTCTGTCTACTTCGAGGCTCACTTTTCCACGTGCGTGCTTGCTTGCCTTGTGTCCCCAACCAAGCATTCTGGTCCAGGAACACTCGGGGCTTGTCCTGCACACTGCCTCCACAACTCACTTAGGGCCCACCATTCAAGTACCACAGCAGTGTATGTAACTGTATAGCGATGTGCTCTAAACTGCGTTCCTTCCTTTCTTTCTGCTAAGATGCTGGATTTGAGATCTCAGATGTGTTTGTAGTGGGATATGCCTTAGACTACAACGAATACTTCAGAGATCTGAATGTAAGTGTTGCATGCAAAACCCTAATCTCCTTTGCCTAAGAACTTAAGAGTAGCATCAATTTAACAAACTGCTGAAATAGTAATAGTAATGACTGACTAAACTTTGTGTTAGGAATCCACTGAGCACTTTATGAGGTACTCATAATTCATTCTCACACTACAAGATGGGGGTTAGGGTGATGGCGGGACATAATGCTTATCTGTATTTTGTCCTGAAGAAAGGAAAGAACACTGACTCCACACTGATTTTTCTCTGTACTCATCGGCTATACCCAACCAGCCACAATAAACAAACAATACTCTGTATGTCAGTTCACGTCAGTGCCTGGAATCTGACAGATTCCAGTTACGATTGCCATGCAGCTCTGAAACTACTCCATGTCAGGGAAGTATTCTCAGCACACAAAAAGACCTCAAGCACAGTGCCCAGCTGCATGACCCTGATCAAGCCTGAGTGATCTGGAGGTGGTCATCTTACCCAAAATGGCCAATCAGTGTCTCATTATCAGAAATTAGAAACTTAAACCAAAAGCCACCAAGACAAAGTTGGGATACAAGGACTGTCATGGTGATGCCCAGCACAGCCAGTGCAGCAGGTTACAGGTTCTGCTGCTGCCCCCCATCTAGTCGTTTCGCTGCTCAGCTCCTTCACAGCCCTAACAAATTTCTTGCTGTCCAAAAAGGGTCCAGTAAGGATCCAGGCTGTGTTTCCCACTATATTTTCTCATTTCATTCAAGCAACTGTCACGTCACTGGTAGAAGACGTCTGGCCCCACCAGGGGCAGCCATACAGTGGCCTCAGCATTTCTACTTTTGGGGGATCTAGGAGCCAGATACAGACAAGAGCCCCAAGCTAAAACAACAGAGAACCTTTTGTCAAGCATGGAATGAGTCTCTAGATTCGTAAACACATATAAACAGACACATTCGGTTAGATGAACAGTAACCTATGAGACGCCATCCTGCTACGACTGCATCATATTTTCTGTACATTATATTTTGTTTAGAAGCTGATGCCAAAGGGGATGAGGGAGGACCCACAAAACACATGTTTGTTTGACAGTGTCATAAAGGTGTCTAACACATTATATGCTGATTAAAAAATAAAAATGCAACCAAGAAGCTGATGCCTTCCAATCCTTATTGTTTCAGCACATATGTATCATCAATGAACACGGGAAAGAAAAATATCGAGTGTAAAGAAGCAAAAACTCCAGCCGCTGGATTTCCAGATAACATCGTTCTTCCCACTCTTTATATTCAGGAAACCAGCATGTAAAGCCCGTCTCCCCGGGCATCTTCGTGATAGAAAAGGAAAAAAAAAAAAAAGGTTTAAGAGAACTTGCTTCCTTTTCTGAGATTATAACATAAAGAATATATGTTCTAGTTCAGGAAGAGAGAGCAGCACTTGTATTTGACTTGTTCCAAATTCAACACTGTATCTTATGACTCATAAGATCTGCCCCCCTTCACCCTCCTGAACTATGCCTTCCTTTGTTTCAATACACTCTACCTGGTGACGCTTCCCAGAGACACCCCCACCTAGTTACCCAAATATTTTTCACCCAACTTTTTTTTAAGACTATTTTTACAGTATTTTACAGTACTAAGAAGCTGCAAGCCTTGTAGCTTTAGCCCTGAGCCCCTGCACTAACAACACAACTAGGCTCCCATACTAAAAACGGAAGGTGGGACAGCTTAACAAGATCTCCTGTTTGCACGTTTCTGGCAGGACATTATTATCTGCTTTGACAAAGCCTTTGAGAAGTGCAGGGTACAGTGCATCTTAATGATGTTATGAAATGAGCCTTCACTGGCTGCTCTTGAGCTGTGCTTCCGGTTTGTGATGACAGCATGTCATGTGTGCATGGATGTGCTCAACTGTGCTTAATACTCTGAATTTTAATTGGAGAAAACACAATGGCAGCAAGGCCCGTGCTCCTGAGCTGAATCCCTTTAATTCACGTGGGACACGGGCAAATGGCAGAATTGAACGAGAGAGTGTTTTCAACAATCAGCACTAAGCAAGTGCAAATTTTTCCTCTTAGTTGCATGGAAGGGTAAGACACAGTGAAGTATTGTCATAAACATGAACAAAGGCTAACTAGTTTGTTAAGTGTCCTGAGACTTCTCACACAGTCCACGGTGTCATAGGAAGCAGCCCTCATATACAGCTTTTTAATAAATAACACTTTTTTCTGTTACCACCACTGTATCAGATGTTTCCTAATTTGTAGGTTTTTTAAATTGAAAATAAGTTCAAGAGTCAACAGAGCTGTTTTTCTCACTCCCTAAAAGGAGCAAGTAAAATAAATAACTAACAGTCTTTGTTTGGTTTTGAACTGTATGTGGTATACTGTTGTAATGTTCTGGCCTCCTTTAAGCTAATGAAAAAGAAAGAAAGAAAGAAAGAAAGAAAGAAAGAAAGAAAGAAAGAAAGAAAGAAAGGAAGGAAGGAAGGAAGGAAGGAAGGAAGGAAGGAAGGAAGGAAGGAAGGAAGGAAGGAAGGAAAGCAAACTGACTACTATGTTTTATAACTGCTTACCTCTTCTCTCCTACCCTCATATTTTTATAGACTTTTAGTCACTGAAATGCCTATGAGCCAGTAGCTTAAATGTACTGCTGCATGTACCTAGCCTGTGGTTAACCTGGACTAAGTCCCAAATATGCACTAATAAAAACAGATATTAAACTGGGCTACATCTGTTGCTTTCTTTTCTTTTCCCTCCTTAAATTGTTTTGTAAGAACAAGGAATTTTACTTGTGAAAGATTTCCCTGCTTATGTGAGTCCCAGTCGAAGAAGAAAACAAACCACACCCAGCTATCCCACGGGGAGAGTCACCATGGGAACCCTTTCTGGCTTTGTTCCCTAGAAGAGTTGGTACCCAAGTTACTGTTTAACAATTGTGCAGAACTGAAGTACTAAAATTAAGGTTCTGAATATAATTTTCCACTAGCCATATTTACATCAGAAAACCCAGAAAAAATAAGACACACATTTGATGTTACAGCAGAAATAAATAAGCCATAAAGTTTATGGCATGAAAATTTTTTCTTAAAAATCCTGAATTCTAGGGGCTAGAGAGATCACTCAGCGATTAAGAGCACTGACTGCTCTTGCAGAGGACCCGGGTTCGATTCCCAGCACCCACATGGCAGGTACCACCCATCCTTAATTCCAGTTCCAGGGGAATTCGATGCCCTCTTCTGACCTCCTCAGCATTGCACGACACAGGCACACTCACACACATGCAGGCAATACACTCATACACATAAAATAAAAATAATAAATAAAATATATGTATTTTAAAAACCCTGAATTCTAGTAAGCATTATTATCATTTGTGAGGATTATGTTTATTCAGATCAGAAAGGAAATTGATCCACTTCACAAAACTTCGAGGGTATGTACAGTTAGAAATAAAATAAAAAATAAATGCTCAAGAAGTTTCATCATTCCTGCAGTCTGACAGTGAGGAGCAAGAATACCATCCAGGAAAAGTAGTGCTTCCTTTGCACTGAAACACTCTGGTCTGTTTACTAGACTACTCCAAAAGTACAAAATCTTATTACCCGACTATCAAAAGTGTAAAATCATATACCCAATTAACAACAAATCCATTTACTAATTTAGCGTTTTAAGGGTGATTAGCCCGGATTGCCTGCCTTTGTTGCTTTCCATGCTGTAACACCACACTCTAACAAAAGCCATTTAAGAAAGAAAGTGCTAATTTAGTTCAGAGGTCCAGGTTACAGTCCATCGTGGCAGGGCAGCTGCAACGGCTAAGGGACATGACCACACTGCATCCAAGGTCAGAAACAGAAAGATGAACGCATAGCTCACTTTCTCTATTTCACACAGTCCAGGATTCCCTGCCTGGGGATGGTCCCACCACAAATAAGATGGGTCTGTCCACATCAGATAAGAGAATCCTCCACAGGATGCACAGAGATTCCATCAAACTGACCATTGACATCAACACACAGCTAGGGCTGGAGCCTGCAGTGAGCCCTGGATCCTGGGTTGACTCCAGGCCAGGATCCTGACCAAGCCAGGAGCCTGCTGACCACTGCAGTGGCCCTCTGGGAAGGGGTTTCTTTTACCCAAGGTGCTTTTGTTCTTGATGTTTGAAGTGCATGGTTTTTTCTGCAAGGAGTAGTTTTCCTCAGAAATGAAAGGCAAACATGAAGATAGGTTGGGGTGCAGAGATCCTACATTTTCCAAGTGGAAGAGAGAAGCCCAAACTCACGTCAGTGATGAGTGCTAAGAAATGACTGGCTGTGCGTGTGGCTGTGCGTGAAGAAGGTGAGTGTGCAAGGCCGGCAGGAAGCCTGGCTTTGAAAAGAAGACCTGGGCTGGAAGGCTGTTTAAGGGGGGTTGGGGTGCACCCCAGTGGTGTTGAGCTCCGTGCTGAATTCAATCCCCAACACAGAAAGAAAAAAGGACAGGAGAGACTTGTGCTCCCGTTTGCCCCAGCAAAGAGCAATCCAGGGAGCAGGAATTAGTTGTCAATTACTTTGTAACAAAACATCCCCAGGCAGAATAGCTAAAGGACAGTAGGCGTTCATCTGTCAGGTCTTGTGCACATGGGGGGATGGATGGCCTTCTTGCTTCTGCTCTATGATGTCCAGTGCTCTGGATGGAACACCTGAAGTTTGAGGACTTTGACAAAGTGATACCAAACTGCCTAGTGGGGCAGCCATTAACTACACATGGTGATTTAGTTAGTGCTAAATAAAACCAGAACTATACTTCCTCGTTCGTCCAGCTCTGCTGTCATTGTGTGTCACCCACTTGGCTAGGACAGACTCGGGTCATTCCCTTCTCACAGAAGACTCTATGGTAACCCCAACCTGAACGTTTGCTTATTGATGTTGGCTATCAGCTGCAACCTTAGCTAAGTCGATCAACTGGAACTCTCACATGTGACCTTTGTAGAAGGCCCAGGCTTCCTCACAACATGGCAGCTGACTTCTAAAGGCAGAAAGGGGAGAGGTAGGGAGGGAGGAAGCCAGGGAAGGAACTATATTGCATTTTATGTAACAGGCTCCCTTCTCCCACAGTTTTTAAAGTTAAGCATTACAAAGGAAGGAAACAGACTACCACAACTTAATAGAATAGCAATATCACACAAACTCAAGTGGAATGTCATATATACTGCTGCAACAGCCTTCAGAAAACCCAGTCTCCCACAAAAAAGTTATGTGTCCTGCACATTTCCTATTAATAAGATCAGTGAAGTTGATTATTCAGTGGTCATAATGTGAAAACATCTGCTTATGTATATTTTTGTGTGTATACAATGCATATAATGCTTATGTATATTTTTGTATGTGTATATATATAAAATTGTATAAATATGAGATATATGCATCAGAAAATGGAAAGAGATCCAACCAAAATTCAAGGGGCTTCTACTTCAATGAGATTTCTAGTTCAGTGGTGTGGAGCATGCAGAGACATTCCTTCTAAGGTGAAGGTTAAATCCTTCCACCTGGCCCCTCCCTCCACCAAGAAAGAAGCCCAGCGCTTAGCGGGCCCAGTTGGGGTTTGGAGGCAGTACGTTCCTCCCTTGGGTGTGCTAATCCTACCCATACAGTAAGTCACTCACTTGGAAAATAGCTAATTTTTATTTATTTATTTTTAATTTTACGTGTATGAGTATTTTGCCTGAATGTATGTAGGTGCACCACATATATGCAATGCCTTTGGAGACCAGAAGAGGGTGTTGAATCCCCTGGAACTGGAGTTAGGGACAATTGTAAACCACTGTGTGCAAAACTGGGTCCTTTGCAAGAGCAGCTAACTCTCTTAACTGCAGAGCCATCTCTCCAGCCCCTAAGGAAAACTGTTAGTTTTGAGTGGGGCCTGGAACAGAGCAGGGCTCTAGAGTAAATCCCGCCTACTGTACAGGCTGCTCTAACACTTGGTCCATACGATCTAGCATATTGTGTGTTACTTGAAGTGTCAGTGGCATATAGGGATGCTGTTTGAGGTCCCTGTCAGGTCCCTAGGGGTGACTCACAGTGCAAGCCCTTGGTATTTTAGAGAAAGTCTCTACCATCACCTGCAGACCACTATTCTTTTGAGAGACCACCCTTGGCCTGTAGAACCCTGAGACCCTCTTCATTCACCCACTACCCCCCAATCCCTCCAGACCCCCACTAATTGCTCTTTTAGCTTCTGTAAAAATGCTTGGCTGCTGCTTTAGACATGCATAAGGTAAAAATGGAGACTCCTGGCCCCACAGGTAACAGCACATTACACAGCCCTGAGAATAGCACCTACCAATAAGAAACTTACAGGGCTGCATCTTATACATCCAATCGGTTTAAAAATATGTTGGTGCGCACGGGCTTCTTGAACCAACCAAAATGTATCTTCGGTATCTCCCCCTCCCCCTTTGTCTAAAACCTATAAAAGGCTCCACTCTCCCTTACTCTGGGCTCTCAGCACGGATCCATTGAGTTGGTGAGGTCTGAGAGCCCGAGCTTAAGCCCGAATAAACCATAAACCTTTGCTTTTGCATTTTGGTATGTTGGGTCCTCGGTGGTCTTTTTGGGGTCCAGTGGATGAGGTACAACAGGCTTACTGTTGAGTTCTAGTGGAAACTGAATGACAACAGGCTACCAAGTTACCATAAGACCTGAGCTGCTTCATGAGCTGGGTGTTATCTGACCCACCAAGCTGTAAAGTTGGACATGCACAGCAGCATTCCATCATCAAACGGAAGTGGTGTTACAGGTTTTTTAAGCTAGAGTCACCCAGAAGAAGGAAATGAGTGAGGTTCCTCCCTTAGACTGGCCTGCAAGAATGTCTGTGAGGCATTTTCTTAATTGTTAACTGATGTTGGCGGGTCCAGCCCACTGTGGGGGGTGCCATCCCTAGGCAGATGGGCCTGGGCTATGTAAGAAAGAGAGCTGAGCAAGCCAGGGACACAAGCCAGTAATCGGTGTTCCTCCATGGTCTCTGCTTCAGCTCTTGCCTCGGGTTCCTGCCTTGAGTTCCTGCCCTGACTTCCCTCAGTGATGGACTGTGACCTGTAAGAGGAAAGTACATATGTGATTGAGTTTATAATCTCATGCCCAGAAACAGTAATCACCAAGTAAATTAGTAGACATTTTTAAAACAAGCTAACAAATGCCAATCAGCGCAGCTTTACAATGGAAGCTGCTCAGCTTCCTAGTATTGAGTGACAGTTGGTTGGCTGAAAAAGAAATAATGGGTCTTTATTTTAGCAAGGTCCTGCCTTGTCAAAAATATTCCTCAATAGCCTGAGAAAATGGCTTGCACCACAAAGCTACAAGTTCTCATGGTTGTTCTCAGAGGAACCTGCCACAAATGTAATCTGGCAGATAGCAAAGGTTCTAGCCTCAGGCCCACCCAAATCACATGAGAAATTTGGCTGCAACTGTGTGTCCACAGCTTGGATCAACTCATGTGATGCTTAGGTGAAAGTGGGTGTCTCTGTCTTAGACATAAAGAAATGAGGATCAGAGAGGCTGAAGGATTCACCCAAAGTTGTACAGCGTTGTTCCAAGCCAGAAACTGAATCAGTGCTATTCGACTGCTGAGTCACCACGTACTTTACCCCGAATCCAAGCTCTAGGCAGATAGTGTTTATACAACTTGTTTGTTTGTTTGTTTTTGTTTGTTTGTTTTGAGACACTGTCTCCCCATGACCCAGCCAGTCTGCAACTCACTATGTAGACCAGGCTGACCTCCATCTCACAGGTCCACCTGTCTCTGCCTCCCAAATACTGAGATTAAAGGCCACCACACCCAGCTCCCAAGATTAAGATTTATAAATATAGAGAGCTGGAGAGTTGGATCAGTGGTTAAGAGCATGTACTGCTCCTCCAGAGGACTCGTTTGGTTCCCAGCAGCCCCATCAGGCAGCTCACAACCACCAGTTCTAGCTCCAGAGGATGAGACACCCTCTTCTGGCCTCTATGGGCACCTGCACATGTGTGTACATTCCCCCTGTAAAGGAAAGTTCCCAGTGAAAAATCCTGCATCTTGGACTGAACTTCCTGCAAGGCTGACCAACTAATTAGCACTTCAATGACTATGGAGGGTTTGGGATGTTGCAGATGCATAGCCTGTTTACAGTTCATCTTGGGTCATCTTTAGTTCCTAAATAGCCACTCCTTGCCCACCTCTGTTTCTGACTTAACATCTTGTGACTAATGGATAAAAAACTTTAGGAATGTGTTAACAGAGCCATAGCTCCCACCAACCACAAGGCTAAGTGCCATCAGACAGCATCTGAGGCCTAGAGCTGCAATTTCTCTTTGCTGTATCTGCCTACTTACTGTTTCCACCAATGTATTTGAAAAGCGTCTTGATTTATAACTTTTCTTTATTCTGTCACTATAGAAACTTCATGAACCAGCTTCCACGCTGGAACATGGAATTTGGGGTAACCTGAATCTCTGTTCCCAGGCCATGGTCACTCATATTTGGCTCCAGAATAAACTATCTCTTATCCCCTTTGAGATGAGAGTTATGCTTTTGCGGCAACACCCCACACAGACTCATACACATACTTTAAATTTTTAATTTTAAAGATTAAAAAATGTTTAAAGATTAAAAAAGCAACAATTGCAAATTGAAATGTAGAATATATAATTGATGATCACATCAGCAAGTATGGAATATTTATGAACAAACTTGAGAGATCTAAGAGCTGTTGTTAAAGTACTTGTGTACTACAGTTACCAAAAGTGATAACAGAAACTAAAATCATCTAAGTAAATTCAGAGATAAATAACATTGTGTTTCAATGTCAAATGATATAATATTTCTAAAATGGTAAAATTCTTCAACTTACTGGTGCCAAAATAATTGAAAATGTACATACAAAAAAAAATAGCTTCGGGATAATAAGTAATAGATAGATGATAGATAGATAGATAGATAGATAGATAGATAGATAGATAGATATAGATATAGATAGATATAGATATAGATATAGGTATAGGAGATAGATAGATAGATAGACAGATAGATCCTATACTGTTAACCATTGGTATTCTTTGGGAGAAGTGCTTCCCATGAAAACGATGCAGAATGAATAGGGAGTGGAAATAACTTTATATTATTTTATGCATGGTGTTTACAAAGGTTTGCAGTATTGGGGCTGGAGAGATGGCTCAGCAGTTAAAAGCACTGACTGCTCTTGCAGAAGACTCAGGTTCAGTTCCTAGCCTACTGAGAAATAAATAAATGATGATAAGTGATGATAGATAGATAGATAGATAGATAGATAGATAGGTAGATAGATAGAGGATAGATGATAATAGATAGATGATAGACAGGGATAGATGATAGGTAGACAGATGATTGATAGAAATGGATAGATAGATGATTGATAAATAGAAATGGATAGATGGTAGATGAT
>NW_008336953.1:3860670-3909813 GCF_000622305.1 Nannospalax galili | reverse complement strand
ATAGATAGATAGATAGATAGATAGATAGATAGATAGATAGATAGATAGAAGATAGATAGATAGATAGATGATAGAAGATAGATACATAGATATAGATGATAGATGATAGATAGATAGATAGATAGATAGATAATAGATAGGTAGGTAGGTAGATAGATAGATAGATAGATGATAGATGATAGAAATGGATACATAATTGTAATAGAATTGTGTGTAAAACTTGAAACTGTAAAACTTCTACATAAAACTTTGTAACCTTGGTTAGGCAAAAAAAAAAAAAGAAATAAAAAAAGGAAAGATAAATCATCATAAATAGGATATGGCAAGGTGTGGTGGCTCACACATTTAATCTCAGCACTCAGACAGGCAGAGGCAGGAGGATCTCTGTGAGTTCAAATCCAGTCTAATCTGTATAAAGTGAGTTCCAAGCCAGCCAGGGCTACAAAATTGTAAGAATGACATTTATTAATGGACGTAATCTGGGCTGACTTTTAATTAACCCCAGCAAAACCGTATGCTATTGGGTCATCTCTTGGAACTGATGACGGGACATCTCCTTGGCAACCTCAGTTTGGTACTTCATCCAAAAGATAATGAGTAAATGTGGGTATGCTTCAGAATTACCATATCAAAGTGCTGCAAGGGTACCCACCCACTGGAAACTGTGGAGGCTGGGAAGGGCTGTGACCTTAGAGACTGCAAACCAGGGATGAAATGCCTGGATGGTCTGTGGAGATTAAGGGTAGAGCTGAACTCAAACTTGTACTTCTTCAATGAAACTGGAGAAACCATTTTGAATAAATTATGGGTGTGACCTGACCTGGGGACACAGTGGGAGAAACAGGGTTGCAGAGACAGTTCCATCCACACAGGTTGAGGAGACAAGAGAGATCGATAGGCACAGTTCTGGGAGACAGACAGTTCTAATAGATAGCTAGGGGGACTAGTGTCCTCTAGCATCAGGCCCACTCTTAAAAATGTAATTTAAGAGTCAGTCTGTTTGTTCAGGTGATTCTGATGTTGATGTAATAACAAACACTGCACATAATAAGACCCTGTCTCAAAGAAAAAAAAGAACATGTAAAAACTAATAAGTTATACTCAAAGATATAAACTTCTGTTCTTCAAAAGACATGAGAATATAAAGACAAAGTGGACTCAGGAAATATTTGCAAATTACATATTCACATATCTGATTAAGTTCTTGTATTTAAATATATAAAGAGTTACCAGAACTCAATAACGAGAAAACAAGTGACCCAACTTTTAAGATGGACTAAATTTGGATGAAAGAAGACATGCTCATATCAAATAAGCTCATGGAAAGATATGCACCTGGATTAGTCACTAGAGAAATGTAAATTAAAACCAAAATTATATAATACCGTGGTCCCATTGCAAAAGTGAAGTGTTTTCATAATTTGAAGCATTAGAATTATCATACACTGGTGGTGGGAATCTAAAATGATATTATTTTGGAAAACAATTCAGTCTTTTTCCTTAAAAAAAAAATACACTTACCATATGATCTAGCCAAATACTTACCCAAGAGAAATCAAAGTATATATCTAGAAAAAATGCTTATACCTGAATTCATTTGTGATACCCAAACCTAGAGGTATTTCAAATGCCTATCAGTCTGGATAGATAAGGGCATTATGGTATGTCTATAAAACAGAACACAATTCAGCAATAAAGATGAAAAAGATGAATGAACTGTGCTTTGTGCTAGAACATGCATTGAGTCTAAATGATTGTGTTCAAAGAATAATTGAGTGCAAAGAAGCAGGCTACAATGAGAAGACACTGCGGTGCTCCCACCATATGAAACCTGGGCAACACAAACCAATGTCAAATGACAGTAAGCGGCTGCTTGGCACGTGTTGGGGAGGAAAGACGGTGAGGGGAGAAGACAGAATTACCACGGGGCACATGGAAACTGTCCATGCTGACAAGTCTTGATTCCAGTGATGGCTCCTAGGGGTGTGTATGTGACTAAGTCAAACCCATTAAATCTAGCAGCCTATTGCATATTGATTATCCTTCAATAAAACTGCTGGACAGGGCGATCCCAAATCAGTTTATTCAGAAGCATAACATGTGACGTGCACACTAAACTGTCATTCCTTTGGAATTCCAGAATTCCCTCTTTACCCTCATTACCTTAGAATATATTTGACATGTGATGTCAGCTGGCATGTGGCCAGGTGACAACTACCAGGCCAGGCATGTATTAAAGGCCAGTAAGCCTTTGTGTCTGGGTTTTAGATTAGAAAAAGAAACATAGCCGGGCGTGGTGGCGCACGCCTTTAATCCCAGCACTTGGGAGGCAGAGGCAGGTAGATCTCTGTGAGTTCGAGGCCAGCGTGGTCTACATAGTGAGTTCCAGGCCAGCTGGGGCTACAGGGAGACCCTGCTTCAAAAAGACCAAAAAAGGAAAAAAGAAAAGGGCACATAAATAGATGCTTCAGTATTTTATGATGTTATGTCCTTTCTTATGTAGCATGTCTACCCATCTTGATAAAGAAATAACGCTGACAAGCCCTCATCCACCCAGAAGGGCAGGAACTGTGTCCTCATCTGTATCCCCAACACTCCACACAATTGAATACATGAAAAGCATTTAGCAAATGCTTGTTGATTGAATGGCATAGGGCCACTAGGGCAGTTTGGAACATAGGAACAAACTTGATTCACTAGTATACCATCAGTAGTTCTGGCAATAACAAATTTTAAAAATGCAAGCCAGGCGTGGTCGTGCACACCTTTAATTCCAGCACTTGGGAGGCAGAGGCAGGCAGAACTCTGTGAGAGTACAGCCAGCCTGGTCTACATAGAGAATTCCAGGTCAGCTGGGGTGACAGGGAGAGCCTGTCTCAAAAAACAAAATAAACAAGGGAGACAAGCTTTAAATGCAGATGCAGCCAAGTGCGGCTGCACAGGCAGGAGGAACGCAAGTCCAAGGCCCACCTGGGCAACTTCATGAGACCCTGTTCTCAAAATGAAAACTTTGAGAATGTACTCAGCACTTGGATAATACGTGAGAAGCCCTGGGCTCAGCCTCCAGATGAGAAATTGAAATAATAAATAAGCAAATAGGCAGAGAATAGACAAGGAAATTATGAGGGACATGGAGGCGGGTCTGCAAAGAAAGAATAAAGGAGCTCGGAGGAAACCTCAGGCCGGGTTAGAGGTTTGGGGTATCAGCTTATGTTCAAATGTTAGGAAGTAAAAGCTGTCTGTTGAAAGTCAAGTAAAAAGACTCCTGGCATCCATTGGAAAGAAAGAGATGTCATAACCTAGATTTATGCTCATAGAAAGGCATTTTTCTCAATTCTCTGTAGAAGTAAAATACTAAACCACAACATTTTAAAAAAACAAGACATGAGCTATAAGCGTAGCTCGGTAGTAGACCACTTGTCTAACATACGCAAGGTCCTGGTTTCCAACTCTAGCACTGAAAACAGAAAAGATTTCTCTGAAATGTGCCCTGGGGTACAGCGTGGGGACAGCTATGACAGAATGAGGGCCAATGGGGGCCTGTCCCTTTAAGACAGTGGTCACATCCTCCGCCCCCCCCCCCAAATGGCGGCTCTCTCTGGGGCACAGAGTAAGCAATGGTCAGTGCTGTGAACTGACAACTTTCAATTTATGATTCCTGGCCCTCCCATTTCATTTGTCGCAAGTACTATGTGGAGCTAAATCACAAGAAAGGAAACTTCTACCAGCCCCCAAAACTTAGAAAAGAATTTTTCTTGGGATTTGCTCAGGGGCTTTCTCAGGAACCTCTGGCCTCTCCCCTATCCCTCACAGTGGCTGCCCCCACCCACCCCCCTTATCGCCACTCTTAATGAAACTCCCCTCCAGATTTAAAAGGAATACCTCTTCTCCCTCTTGAGCCTCCCCTCTCACCCCTGTTACGTGGTTTTCAGCATATTGTACTGTTTTCTGTCTACTGCTGTCTCCCTCACACCTCCAGGCTCAGTGACGGCCTCTAGGCCATTTCTTATAAATCGCATTTCTGAAAGGAATTGTGTGTCAACTTCCTTTCTAGCCGGCCACTGTACTTCTTTTGTTATACTTAGTATCAACCTCCCAGAGTCTTTTCAACTCCACTAAACCAATCAAAATTTTTATGAATAAGCAAAGGTCAAAGTCATTTTTCTCTAATGTTTAAAATATGGGTGCTGATATCCATTGTGAGTGTTAATCTTGTAAAATGACTGAATTTAAAGTCACCTAGGAGATAAACAGGAATTATCTGTGGGGGTGTTTCCAGCTAGGTTTAGCTGAGGAAGGAAGACCCACCCTGAACGTAGGTGGTATCGTTCTGGGGTCCGAATGCACTGAGGGACTCAAGCAATCTTCCTCACTTTCTGCTTCCTGGCTGTGAAGGCAATGTGACCAGCATCTCCCACTCCTGCCACGTGCCTTCCACACCATGATAAACCCTTCCTTCCTTAAGTGGTTTCCTGTGAGGTATTTAGTCACAGCAATAAGAAAAGTAACTGATATATCTAAACACACTTCATAAAGTTAGTTTTAGGATTACCAAAAGCTAAATGTCTCCCAAGACGTTGTAGGTTGATGGGCTCTAATTTAGGTGATTTTTTAAAAGTCACATACTATATATAACTACCATTTACTTAGCTAGCATCTGTCTTCAATATCATTCACATTTATGGCTTAAATAGTACTTTGAATTCTTAAATTGTTTGGTACAGAATCTGTATCTCCTCATTTTGTAACGTTTATCACACAAACCACAATGTGCTTTAACTAATGAAGCTGCTAAACTCTGCTCCAATATAGCTGTGCCCTGGGTGACTCATGATCATTTAAAAAAAGATTCAGTTCAACAAGATCCAGTAGCTTATATAAGGAGAGAGCATGTTCCTTACAATTGGTGGTTCTTCTGGATGACGTGTTTCGGCACCTGGCAGCTATCCATTTCCCTCAGAATTGCTGCTCTTTGCTCAGTCAAACATTGGCATCTTCATTTTTCTCCCTGAAGATGAACACATGCAGGAACTTGGTCAAATACTGCAGCATAAACTTTTGCAATGACTGATTCCTAAATCTCTGCTGCTAATCTGCACATAGTTGAGCCAATCTTAAGAGAAATGAAAACTACAAATAATTGGAAATAAATCCAAAGAAATAGAGTCTCTGTGTTGTATACTTCTGCTGAGGAATAATAATTCCTTTTTCCCTTTGGTTTGCTTCGGCTTTGGTTGTTTTCTTGAGACAGTCTCACTCTGTAGCCTAAGTTGGCCTGGAACGCATTGTATAGCTAAGGCTAGCCTCAAATTTATGGTTGTCCTGCCTCAGCCTGCCAAGTGCTGGGATTACAGTTTATATGCCTGGTTTAGAATGCTATTTGTTTTATGGCAGTTTATATTAAGAAATATTTGTGGTCTCTCTGGTACAAAGAAGATAAAGATCCTATTTTCCAAAATATATCTCTAGATAAACTTTTTTTCTACCCAGATGTTTTTCACATCCTTCCTGACTCACAGTCCCTCAGACAGAAATAAATGATGCATAACATCCATATGCTAGAGGACCCTAAAAATGTCCCTAGACTTTTTTCATATTCTTGTTTTAGTCTAGCTTCTCGTTATTCTTTGGAATGGGACTAGAGAAAGGAAGATTGTTGTTGGCAAGGAATTGCACACATTTGCAAATCCTTTTTAAAACTTCCTACTGTTAATAGTTCAGGCAGAAAAGAAATAGCATTAGCTCCAGCCACTGTTCTCCCTACAGTCCGCAGGGCAGGGAGTTTGGTGAGGAAGAAAGCCAAGGAGTTCAAAAAACATCCTGTAATAAAACTGGGCTAACAGTGAGTTAATAATTAGCTCAAGATATTAGAAGACTCAAAATGACTTTGAAAAAAGATGGAAGTGTTGACATCCAATATAGGATACTCTTCAATTACTACTGATTATAAATCAGATGTCAAACAAAAACTACTTTATACTTATCTTTCCATGAAACTATTTTGGCTTACTAATAAATGGATGAGCCACATCTGGTGACTTGAAGGATTTTAATAAATGTAAGATTCCTACATTCTTTTGCAATATTTATTCCAGAATATTTCCTTAAAGACTAACCACTATCAGCATGTCCAACAGGAAAAGAATTTGGTTTAAAATAATTTGTTTTGTTTTTAAAGGAAACTAACATATACGTTGGAGATGCTTCCAGCAAAATTCTTCGAGGTCTTGGCATAGTTTCAAATGCTGGTGATTTCGTAAAGCATCATGGGCAACTCCCTCCTACTTCCTCCACCCCTGGCTGAAACTTCAAATATGCTCATTCTTCTCTGGGCAACACAGTGCCCAGCCTAAGCAATTACTCTTTCCTTGCACCTCTATGCACCTGTCAAGGGCATGAATGAATTAATAAGTGAAATATGGAATGCATATATGATAGAATAGCCAATACCCAGCACTGTAATAAAAAATGTTGCTGGGGATATCACTCAGTTGACAGAATATTTGCTTAGCATGCACAAGCCTCTGGGTTTGATTCCCCAGTACCACAAAAGTGGGGTTTGGTAGTGCATTGCAGTAACCTTGGCACTCAGGAGAGTAGAGGCAGGAGGATTAGAAGCTCAAGGTTCTCCTCCGCTACAGAGGACGTTTGAGGTCAACCAGGGCTACAAGAGGTTCAGGAAGACTCATGAAGAAGGACAAGGAAAAGGGAGGAGGGAAGAAGAGGGGAGGGGAGGAGAGAAGACAATGGAAGAGGAGAGGAGGGAAGGGGAGGGGAAGGGAGGGGAAGAGAGGAGGGGAGGGAATGAGATTCTGTTACATGCTGCAGCATGATTAACCTTTGAAGAAATTATGGGGAGTAAAACAAGTCAGTCACAGAAAGACAAATAGTAGGTGATTCCAGTTTTACAAGGAATCTAAAGGCCTATGAGGTACCAGCAAAGTGAAACAGAAACGCTATAGAATAGTGGTTGCCAGGGGCTGATTTCAATGGCTACAGAGTTTCATTTGTTCAAATGAAAGGATTCTAGAGCTCTGTATGTAAGTGTACCTAACACTACTGTACTGCCCACACTGAAAATGTTTATCATGCAAAGCCCATTCTATGTTTGCTATCAGAACTATAAATATCTCCTCAGAAAGTTTTTTAGTTCCCTAGGTTTATCTTATATTAAATTTTCCTGTGGTGGGGAGAAAAGAACGGGAACCTGTTGTCTCTGAGCATCCTAAACCCTGTGTGAACTTATGTTCCTTTTGCTGAGTTTCAGGTGTTAAATAATTTGCCCTGTCAAGATCTGACCGGATTTTATAAATTCCCAGATTTCAGGCAGGAGGATATTTGGAAATAAAGTTGGAAAGTAATTAAGTGCCATATTATTTTTTTCTTAAATTTATTTGTATTTATTTATGAGTATGAATGTTTGCTTATATGTAAGTGTATCCACGCGTGTAATGCCTGCAGAGGCCAGAAGAGGACATCATATCCCCTGGAACTGGAGTTATGAATGGACAGTTGTTAGCTGTCTTGTGAGTGCTGGGAATAGAACCCAGGTCCTCTGCAAGAGCAGCCAGTGCTCTAACCACTGAGCCATCTCTCCAGTCCCAGAGCTGTATTTCTTTAAAAACTATAAAAACTGCACTTATCTCATGTTCTCCCTCATCTAGAGAAGTGCATCTGCTTGGTATTCATAAAGTGGGATGGAAACCCACTTTTAAAGAGAAAAGGACTTGAAAGTCGGGTCTGGTGGCACATGCCTGTAGTCCCAGCACTCGGGAGGCAGAGGCAGGCGGATCTCTGTGAGATCGAGGCCAGCCTGATCGATATAGTGAGCCAGGCCAGCTGAGGAAATTAAAATTAAATAAAAATAAAAAAGTAAGAAAGAGAAAAGGACTTGGAGAGAAGGGAGGAGGAGTACAGGGTATGGACAACCAAGTGTCCCAAAGTATTCGGCTTCTCTGCTCCTCCCTCTTGCCCTGCAGTCCGTCTCTGGTGTGTGGGTGCTCCAGGCAAAGTCCAAGTGACTCAGATCAGTTTCAGACGCTCCCACATGCAACATTTAAGAACCTGGCATTTAGCTCATTTCTTAATCTGCTGCTGGTGCATGCAGACTTGAGGCAGTTGAAGAAACCCCTTTCTCTACTGAAGTCTATGCGAACACAGGAGGCAGGAAGGATGAGTTGACCCTCACTGGTGATTCTCTACCTTCACTCCAGTCGCTGGCCTCCCCACATCTCTGCCCTAGGCAGACACCGGTTCCTGTCCTCCTCCTCCCCATTCCGTTGGTCTCCTCTTCCTCCTCCTTCCCCTTCCTCCCTTTCTCCTCCTCCTCTCTCCTCCTCTTCCCTGTCCTTTGTGTTGGGGCTGGAATCCAGGGCCTTGGGTGCTAACACGTGCTCTCTCCCTGAGCTATACTCCTGCCTTTTCATTTTGTGAGGGAGTTTGGTGATTTCTTCATTTCCTAAATACACTAAGCAAGTCACTGAGTATTAGTTTTTAGGTTCTTTGGATTTATGTAGTCCCCCTGAAGCTTAAAATACAAGGTTGGGGCTAGAGAGATTGCTCAGCAGTTAAGAGCTTGTGCTGCTTTTGCAGAGGACCAGTGCTTGGTTCTCAGTAGTCACACTGGGCAGTTCACAATCACCTGCAACTACAGCTCCAGGGAGATCAAATTCCTCTAGACTTTGTGGGCACCTTCACTCACATGCACATACCCCCCACACAGACACACATGCACATGTATAATTAAAAATAATCAAAATCTTATAAATAGTTAAGGAAGTTTTATGAGACAGACTCCTAGACTTACAAAAAAATATAAAATACAGATCTAAGCCAGGCGTGGTGGTGCACATCTTTAATCCCAGCACTCAAGAAGCAGAGGCAGGTGGTTCTCTGTGAGTTCTAGGCCAGCCTGGTCTACATAGTGAGTCCCGGGGCTACAGGGAGACCTTGTCTCAAAAAGACCAAAAAAAAAAAATCTAATCTGTGTCACTTCCAGTTCATTCATTTGTATTATTTAAAGGACTCTTTAGAACAGTCCTTTAATATCCTAGCTATAGACCTTTTAAAGATTTGTGTGTATCTCAAGATTGTACTGAATTTGAATGATCATCCTGACAACCAACTCAATACAAGATATTTACCGAAGCAAAAATTACATTGATTTTTGCCTTGCTTACAAAAACTAAGCAACAGTCATTTGAGTATATTATTTTCCAAAGCACATTCTGGAAGTGATCTGGAAGCTTGTTCACAAAGCGCCTACTACATCCTTGCACATCACTCCTTTGACCATCTCCGGCCTAGGACTCTTGTACCCAGGTCCCTGCAGAGCAGTGCTTGAGGTTCCTCGCCTGTTGGATGCTAGTGCTCAGGGGGCAGAGGGAGGTCCTGGCTGGTTGGCACCTCAGCCCACCTCATCTTGGCTGACACAAGTGCTGTCAACTTACCTGACTTCTGGACCCACACAGCCCACAGCCAGAAGCTCCATGGCTCCTTGGTGGCCCAGCTTGTTCCTGGTTTTCTGCTCTGTCTCTGTTATTCACTGAGACTCAATCTCAAGTCTGATCAATGTGACTGGCAGGATCCAGCTCATCCCTGTACCTCACTGTAGGCCATCCTGCTCACACAAGCACCTTCTTCCCAGCCCAGCATCCTAAGAGATGGTCTGGACATTTACTTCCTGGATGGTAGGAAACTGACTAAAATACCCTTCAATTTCACAAAGCTTCTCATTCTCTGTGTTATTAATGAATCATTTTGCCGCTCACCTTAAAATGGAGGAGCTAAACTAACCTCCTCATCCCATCATCAATGAATAGACTGCGATAGGAGGCAGGAGGTCAAGGACAAAGGTTTTGACAGGCAGGCCTGTGTTAGAGTCTAGGTTTCTCATTGACTAACAAGTGGCCTAATCCTCTGGGCTTCAATTAAGTGAAAATTCCTACCTCTTAGTGTTGATGTGAGGATTAAGTAAGATAAAACCTGCAAAGTTCTTGCTAGGTAGTGTTAGTCAAGAATTTATATACAGTATGCAAACATATGACTATGTATAAATACTTCAAGCTGACATTTTTCCTATTGTCTCTGAGTAGTCTCAGTTCTTAAATTGCACAGAATATTTTAAACAACTAATGAACATTTCTATGTCTGGTGCTACATTTGGGATCTGAAATGTCCTGAAAGGCCCATGTATTAAAGGTGTGCTCCTCAGGTTGCCACTAATGGAAGGTTCTGGAAACATTTAAGAGGTCCAGTGAGAGGCTTGGGATAATTGGGCATGTATGTCTGAGGAACTGTGGTACTCTCTCTTTTACTCTCCCTCTGTATCCTGGTTGGTGTGAGGTGAGCGGCCTCACTCCATCACATGTCCCTCACTGTGATACACTCTCAGCCACCCACATAGAAGCAATGGGACCAACTGCTCATAGACTGAAACTTCCAGAACCAAGAGCCAGGTAAACATCTTCTTTTTAAGTGCTCATGGTCAGGCATTTCATCATAGTAGTGAGACGCTAAGGGTCATAACAGGTAATGATTTTGTCATGAGAATACAAACCCTGAACTTTTGAAGATGTCTTTATTCAGTTATGGTTAAAATAGTCATGAAGATGTTTTAATTTGAACAGATGGTCTTTTTAAAAAAGAACAAATTGTTTTGGCAACCATCTTTGCACTGATTATAATCTTGAAAATTTTTAAAGAAATTTCAGTTTTTAATCAAGAAGCCAGAATGTTTTTGGAAAATCATTTCTACACAGAGAAGAAGCCTTTCAAGAGATCCGCTTTCCCTCTTAACACAGAGCCACAGTTTCACAAACACTCTATAGCAACCTTTAAGCCAGGCACCAAAAAAAAGCGTGACAACCAACAGGGGAATAAAAGGAATTTCAGTCCCATCATACGAAACACAATAGAACCAACAGTTAAGGCCCAATAGATCCTACCCTTCTTTTCCAGTTAGAAGGAAAAAAGAAAACTTTGAAGCCAAATTTTTCTGAACTCAAATAGTTCTGACTTCTGCAACTCTGATCTCTCAGCCTGGATCCCCATGGTTCCTCCCTAGCCCTGTTTTATTCATCTGGGAACTCAGGTAGACAAACACCACTTACCCCACAGCCAGAATGCATAAGTAGTTAATAAAACATAAACTACTAGTAGTTGTAAATTTTAGGATGCTTATAACTAACATAGGACAAAGTTGTGAAAATCAAGAGCTGGCCTGGACGCTCACCCTCCTCATGAATTGCCCTTGTTACCAAGGCAAAGCTGTTAAACTGCCAGTATTTAGAAATGGCCATAGCAGCCAGGTGTGGTGGCCTCCCAGCACGCAGGAGGCAGAGGCAGTCAGATCTTTGTGAGTTTGAGGCCACCCTGATCTACGAAGTGAGTTCCAGGCCAGCTGGGGTTACAGGTACCAAAAAAAAAAAAAAAAAAAAAAAAAAAAAAAAAAAAAGAAAAGAAAAAGAAAGAAAGAAAAGAAGACCCATAGCAGTCAAATGTCTGTGGAATTTCTACAGGGTCCAGAGAAGAGTTTTTCAGTGTGAGACACATTAGTCAAAGTCGTATGATGAAACAGAGGGACATCCTCTGCCGCAGCACACTGTCCATCCGCTCTAACACGGTCAGGGGAATAACAGTCTCCCGTGGAGGGCCACACCTTCGCCCCCAGAATCTGTGATGTTGCTGCTGTACCTGGCAGAAGGGGCTTTGTGGGTGTGTTAAATGGAAAATTCTAGCCAGGCGTAGTGACCTATGCCTTTAGTCCCAGCACTCGGGAGGCAGAGGCAGGTAGATCTCTATGAGTTCAAGACCAGCCTGGTCTATATAGCGAGTTCCAGGCAAGCTAGGGCTACAGGGAGACCTTGTCTCAAAAATATAAAAATAAATAAATAAATAAATAAATAAATAAATAAATAAATAAATAAAATTCTGCTATGGGGAAGCTATCCTGGATTATCCAGATGGACCTAGTGCACTCATAGGAGTCCTTATGAGAGGAAGTCAGGAAACTCAGAAACAGAGAAAGAGAAAAGATGACAGAAAAGAGTCAGAGTCACTGACAGAGGAGCCAAGACGCTACATAATTAGCTTTGAAGATGGAAGAAGGTGACATGAGCAAAAATACAAGAGGTTTAAACAGACCGGAAAACACAAGACAAGGAGGCAGGTTCTCTCCCGGAGCCTCTAAAAAGAACATCGCTCTCATGAAAACTTGGTTTTAGCCCAAGGAAAGATGTTTTGGATTTCTGACTCCAAAACCATAAGATTAGATAGAAAAAAGATAGATAGATGATAGATGATAGATAGATAGATAGATAGATAGATGAAGATAGATAGATAGATAGATAGATAGATAGATAGATGATGGATAGATGATAAGTAGATAGACAGATGATAGGGATAGATAGATAGATAGATAGATAGATAGATGATGGATAGATGATAGGTAGATAGATGATAGGTAGGTAGGTAAATAGATGATTGATAGAGATAGATAGATAGATAGATAGATAGATAGATAGATAGATAGATGCTAGATAGATGCTAGGTAGGTAGGTAGATAGATGATAGACAGATAGATAGATGATAAATAATAGATATTGATGTTGATTGATAGTGATATATTCTGTGTATGTGAATGAATGCAGTATGTGTTTGTGTGTGCTCTTGTGGACATGTGTGTGCATGCATGAAGGGATTAGAGGACACCTCAGGCGTCATTCTTTAGGCACCTTCCACTTTTTTTTCAATCTTTCAGTGGCCTGTAGGACACCAGGTAGGCTTGGCTGGCTGGCCTACAAACTCCAGGGATCTACCTGTCTCCACCTCCCCATCACTGGGATTCAAATCATGCACCATCATGCCCAGCCTTTTTTGTCTGTTTGTTTCCTAAAATGCTTTTTTAACTGAATGTTTGTGATTTTCATATAATATAATTTAATGGTATTTAGATCTTCTCCTCTAGCAATTTGCTGATAATTTCGATCCCCTCCCCTATCCCTCTCTCCCCTTATTTCCCTCACCCAATTTAATGTACTCTATTGTAAGTATTATATATATAATAGAATCTAATTTGTGTCTCCAAATGTCCTTCAGTGTGGGTCCATCCACTGGAGCCTGATTAACCTACCAAGAGTCCCATGCTTAAAGAGACTGTCTCTGCCCCCCACAGGCCCCAGCAGCCATCTGTTGCCACAATTTCCTTAGGTGGGGTTAGAGCTTCTTACCCACTTCCCCATGTCTATATGGGATTTTGTCTGGTTTGAGCTTTTTCGGGACTTGTGTGTGCTGTCATTGTTGCTGTGAGTTCATATGAGTAACTGACCAGCTGCCTAGAAAACTGTTTTCTTGTGGTCATTCACCATCTCTGATCATCTTTCTGCCTCCTCTTCTGCAATGATCCCTGATCCTTGGGAGGCAGAGTTTGGCACAGGTGTCCTATTCAGGGATAAGCACTCTGCAATCTCTTGTTCTCTGCAGGTCAACCAGTTGTGGATTTCTGTGTTAATCACCATCTGTTGTATAAGGAAACTTCTCTGGTGAGAGTTGTGAGACACATTAATCTGTGGTTATCACTACAATCCATTATCAGTTTACTTTGATAACTATTTAGTAGAAAACTAGTATTATGTTCTCCCTATGCCTGTGACCTGTCTAGATTCACGTTCCTAAGCCTGATATCAGTGTCAGGTATGGGCTCTATCCTAGGAAACAAACCTTAAATCCAATTAGAGAGTGGTTGGCTACTCCCATATTATTTGTGCTGCTGTTACACCAGTGATGCTCAGCTTTTTAAAAACACGGTTCTGGCGTTTGAACTTAGGTCTTTGTGCTTCCAAGCCGGCGCTTCACTGACTGAGGTATCTCCCTACCTGAGGGCATCACTTGTTCTTCAGGGGCATCACCAAGCCACTGTTGGGAAACCAGGTTTAACAGAAAACGAAGGATTTCAATAAAAAAGATGCTTAAAATATATAGCTATTTCCCAATCTATCAATTTCTAAATTCCAGGTGTTTGATAGTAAGACATGCTCCTTAGGAAAAGAATGTTGACATCCTCCAATTATATTATAAATGGTCCAGACACATATTAAGTACCTCATATATGCTTTGATACAACTGAATTGGTTTATCTGGAATAAATTAACTTAATGACCTGGTTTATTTTAATCTAAACCCAACCTCTGCCGCAGAAGCCTAGAGCACTTTACATTCTGCCCTTCAACAAAGACAGGATCTCTTTCTTATTAAAATGCAAGCTATTGAGCCATAAATGGTGGCACAAGCCTATAATCCCCAAACCAGAGAGGCCCAAGCAGGAGAATCACGAATTAGAGGCCAGCCTGAGCTACATAGTGAGACACGGTCTTACCCCTGACTCTCTGCCCCAATAAAAACACTTCCCTTGCTAAAGTCTCTTTGAACTGTGTCGGACCTGTCTTGGTGGGGTCCAGAGCACAAGGATTAGGCTTCCTGATGGTTCTCAAATCCTGCTTCAGCAGCCTTTGCCTGTGACATCTACTGGTGAGTAGAAGCATGCAGCGAAGACCACTGACCAAGACAACTCCGCTGGGGACAGCAGTTCATTGGGAAGGATCAAACCGCTGGGCTGCCTCCAGACAAACAGCAGCCAGCAGCAGAAGTCAGGCAGCCTTTATCTGCAGTTAGGTGCTTGGGTAACTTTCCATGATGTAGGCTGTGCAGTTTAGCTCAGGACTGGTTGGTTTCCCAATAAGCAGAGGGACTTTCCCGGGCTAAGTTTGGACCCACTATTTTAGAATATTGGGAGCTGTGCTGCCATTTTAGGAGTCTGTCAGGAGCCTAACAGTGAAAGCTAGCTGAGTTTTGGCCTAAGATGGTCTTTCAATGTGGTAGCCAACCATGACCACAATAAGAACCCTCCATTGTCTAGGTGAGGTGGTACATACCTGTAATCCCAGGACTAGGTGGGCCAGAACAGGAGGAGCTCAAAGCCAGTCTGGGCTATATAATGAAAACCAGTCTCAACAAGTCAAGGAACAGGCTAGGATTTAGTCTTAAATGCCCCCCCCCAAAGGCCCACAGGCCAAAGGCTTGGTTCCCAGACTGAGCACTATCAGGAGGTAGTACAACCTTTGAGAGTTGGGGTCTACTTGGATGAAGTTAGGTCATTGGAGTCATACTCTTGAAGAGGATACTGAGATACAGGGCTCTTCCTCTCTCTCTTCCTTCCTGCCCTGCCCTAAAGTGAGCAGCCACTACCACCACCATACAGGGTGCCTTCCCAGACCCCAGAGCAAGGGCCCAGGGAACATAGGCTGACACCTCTGAAACCATGAACCTAAACAGCTTTCTTCCTTTTAGTTGATCTTCTTAAGTATTTTTCTACAACTATAGAAAGCTGACTGGTACCATACCTAAGTGAGATAAGGCACTGGAAAAGCTGCCTCAGATTCCAGCTGGCAGAGAAGAAAGAGCAGTAAATAGACAGCCTTTCGCCTCCTCAGTCAGCAACAGGACAGAATGAACACCATGTCTATTCACTCACTTGAATATGCATAAAATATGTATTGATTATTTACTGCTCCAGAGAAGTGCTGGCTCCAAGCTCTTCAATGATATTGAGAGGGTGGATTTTTCTGTGGAACTATTGTTACAAAATACACTTGTTAAAAAGAAAAAAAAGTCTGCCTAGGGTGTGCCTGTCATATCCCTGGAGCCCATCCCTGGAATGCAGCAGAACACCATCACCCTTATACACTGATTTATGTAGCTCAGTTAACAGCCTCGGGATCACTGGTGGTGGCTAATGTGGTCTGCTAGGAGAGCAAGGAATTTTGTTGTTTTGCCTGTAACTGGCCTCATCCCTTAGCTGAGGCAGATTCTTCCATGTGTCAAATGGCAGACAGTCACTGCCTTCAGGTATGGGAGGAATGTTGTAAAAGTTGGTTTCTCTTCATGAGGTCATTCTCTTTGCTTGTTGGTACACGGTCTCTGGCCCAGCCATGCAGACCTGTTTGCTGCCTATGATCTAGGCTCTTCCTACTGTCTTGACCTCCGGCATGAATGGCATCTCTCCATAGGATGCCTTTTACTTTCTCTCTCCAGATTCTCAGGTCTCTCTTCCATCTCCTCCTGAGTTAACACCATTCCAAACATTATCTCTGAAGACATGTTTTCTCTGTTCCTACACTAAGGCAAGATTTCTACATCACGCCCATCAGATCTGGCCTTCGTCTCTTGTGTGTCCCTGGGGAAACAGCAAGCCTCAGAAAGGGTGAAATGGTATTTTCAATTTCTTTCCCGCCACATCCTTACCAACGCAGGCCCTGGGAGACATTGGGATTCTCAGCAACTTAGCCAAGTTCACACTTTGAAAGTTTGGATTTTAAATGTACCTCTGAGCATTGTGCTGTTTACTGTTTCTCTATAATAATAGGGCTCGCTCTTTTAGAAAGAGTGGGCCTGAGATGGAATCCCAGGTCTTGAGCCTTCTGAGGACATACCAGTTCCTGTCTCTCAAGCCAACTCGGTTCCAAAGTACCACAGGCACATCTGTTCCTATGCTGTTCGCTCCAGCCTACCCTCTCTCGACCCACTACCACTGCCACTGTTGAACCCCTCCAAGATTCTCCCAACATCTGAAACATTCTTGACATATGTTAGATGTTGAGATGACAGCAATGTGATGTGCTCACCAGTGAGCAATCCCCTTGGTACATGACTTTCTAAGCCATAATCTGGAAGATCCTTTTTTATGTTTAATAGTCAGCCCTGAAAGTTGGCAGGCTTGCTGGGATTGCAACTCCAAAGTCAGTTCATCTCAGACTAACACTTAAAACACGCCTGCAAGAGTTCTTAAGAGACTTCTTTCCTGTCCTCTTGTATCTCCCCAACACTTCCCAACCTCAGAAGCCTCTGATGGAAGGGCTGGCCATTTGTCCCAGATGTGGGGTGATGGTGGAATGCCACTTGGCAACATGATTTCCTAAGAGGTTCTGGGTGTGCATTTCACAAGGCTCTTGAAGTGTAAGCTTAGCCAAGTCACCCAGTGCCTAGGCTTCTCACCTGGACTGATAATGCGACCCTCCTCATAGGGTTCTTGTGAAGAAGATTCTGGGGATTACAACTGGGCCAGCTTTGCAGCAAGTGCTCAGCTGATGCTGGGTGTTCTCTTTGGCATTGTTATGTTAGGGAGCCTGTCATAAACCACTCCCCTCCAGAGCCTTCACTCATATCAGGATGGGAGCTCAGGCAGGGCAGGGAAGAGAGCCATGTAACTGTTACAGACTTGCTGAGCAGCAGAGAGGCCTGGGGTGCCTCCTGCCAGTATTTTTAGCAGTGATGGTGAATCATGAGCATTTAGTTTCAGAAAGACTTAAAACTGAAACAACTTCTAGCATCTCTACAGTATTTTTACCACACTATCTTATCTGGGCATTAAAAAAAAAAAATACAGTTTGTTTTTCTGCAGGAAAAACATAAAAAAGAGCCACTTGTTTACCATGTCTCTTCCTTCTATGAGTGTCTTTCATGAAGGGTGGGCTTCTAAAACCATGGCCTCCAGTGGAGGCACTCTTGGTCAGGTGGAGCTGGCCTAGCCTAGCCCAGTGTTATTGCAGGAAATGAATGCATTGTGTTGACGGCTATTTGTTGCCCCATTGTTTCCCTGGCACAGACCTGTGTGGGACTGTTTGTCCTTCAGCACACACAGCGGCCTTTGTGTCCTCTGCAACATCCTACATGCGGCTGTGAACAGTTGTGTCTGAGCCAGTTTCTCGGCTGTGGAATTCACTCAGAAAGGAATTGTGAAGCACATACCAAGGCAGGGCCCTGCTTTTCTCTGGGAATGTCCTGTGCCTTCCAACATTCCTCCTCCCACTTGGCCAAGAAAAACAAGCAAATAGAGGGCTCCTTTGATGTATGTACCCCTGAGCTGTTCAGAGGTGAGACTTGGGGGTCAGGGAGAGTGATTTCCAATCTGTACAAAGAATCTCCATTCATAACTTTCTGCCCAGAGCAGGGACTAGTGATGCCCACACACCCAGGCATGGCTTTGCCCTAAGGAAGCAGAGTTTAATATACAAAGCACTCTTGGTGGCACCATCGTGGAGGTCAAATGGTGTCCCTGTGCAAACAGTATCAAGGGATGGCCTGCTTGGCCATTTGCCACCATTAACTGTAAGCCTAATCTACACTGTGTCTCTGAAAACTGTGTGGTCCTTTTACATTCCATTTAGAACATCCAGAGGAAATCTCATATTTAAAATCACCAGAACAGGAAATACTGGCTCCTAAGGTGTATTAGTTACTTTTCTGTTACTGTGATAAAACACTATGACCCAGCCAACTTATAGAAGTAAGAGTTTATTTTGGCTATGATTCCAGGGGGAGAGTGTAAGTGATGTGGAAAACATGGTAGGAAGTGACCAGAGCAGAAAGCAGAGAGCTCATATCTTCAGGCAGGAAGCAGAACATATCAACAGAAGTGGGACAAGGCTAAGAGCTCTCAAAGCCAGCCCTCGGTGATGTGCTTCCTCCAGTAAAACCACATCTAAAGGTTCCATGACCTTCCCTAAAATGCACCATGAACTGGGGTACCATAAACCAAATGTTCAAATACTTGAGTTTATTGGGGACATTTTTCTTTCAAACCTCCACACGAGGCTAGAAATGGGTGTCTAGGAGGCTGTGTGTTCATAAGACAACTGCAGCTACCAACTCTGTGTGTTTGAATGTGACTCTAAAGCATGGATTAGCCATAGCTGTCCTGGGAACACTGGCATTTCTTCTTAAGCACAGTGCTTACAGTTTTAGTTGGAAAATGATAGTGTCTGAAGACTTGGTGGTTGTTATGATATAGATATGAGGTGTCTCCCACAAAAGGCTCATGTGTTAAAAGCCTGGTCCCTAGCTGGTGGTCCACGAGAGGTGATTGGTTCACGAAGGCCCTAAGTTCATTAAGGATGACTGAAGGACACATGTCACGGGGTGTCACTGTGATGGATAAATCTCATCCCTGGTCCTCTCCTACGTTGCTCTCTCTGCCTCCTGTCCACCATTAGGTAAGCCACTTTGCTTTATCACATGTTCCCTGTCATGATGTCCTGCCTCACTATGCATGGGTCTAGGAACTACAGAACAAAGTTACCGTGGACTGGAACCTGAGACTGGAAGTCAAAATAAATCCTCCTTCTTTTGGCTATTTTTCAAAGGTATTTTGTCAGAGTGACAAAAAGTAAACCCAGGATTGAAGAGATGACTCATCAGTCAAGAGCACTGACTGCTCTTCCAGAGGACCTGGGTTCAGTTCCCAGCACCCACATAGTGGCTCACAACTGTCTGTAACTCCAGTTCCAGGGAATTCGATGCTGTCTTCTGTCTTCTGTAGACATTGCATGGACATGGTACACATACATACATGCAGGCATTCACACATACACATTAAAAAAAAAAAACTTAAGGGGTTTGAGAGACTACTTAGTGGTTAAGAGCACTGGCTGATCTTGCAGAAGACTCAGGTTTGGTTCCCAGTACCCCCATGGCAACACAGTTTGGATAAACTTTGAATGTTTTTTTTTTTTTTTTTTTTTTTTTGAAACAGGGTCTCCCTATAGGCCCAGCTGGCCTGGAACTAACTATGTAGACCAGTCTGGCCTTCCGCCTGCCTCTGCTTCCCAAGTGCTGGGGCTACAGGTATGGGCCGCAATGCCTGGCTTTTTTTTTTTTTTTTTAATATTTATTATGTATATGCATGTTTTGCCGGCATGTATGTAAATATACTACATGCAGAGGCCAGAAAGTGTTTGATCCCCTGGAACTGGAGTTATGGACAGCTCTTAGCTGATTTGTGGGTGCTGGGAATTGAACCTGGGTCCTCTGGAAGAACAGCAAGTGTTCTTAACCACTGAGCCATCTCTCCAGTCCTGTGAATGCATTCTTATCAAAATAAATCTCTTACACAATCTACCAAAACTTGCCAATGAATTCTGAGTAGATGTCACAGGGTGTATCACTTAGGCAAGCACAAACATGTAGATACAAGTTTCTAGCCTTCACTGTTAAATGTGACTCTGCTTCTCATTACCAGGATGAGGGGGAAATGGACTTAACTCACCCCCAAGCTTTTCCTTGTGCTCTGAGGCCTTCTAGGGCATATGCTCAACTTCCTCACAGCAGCTGTGGCATTAAAGGCCTTTATCCAGTTTCCTCTTCTGCTAGCATAAATAGCCTGCTGACTCTGGCTGCTCCTGAAAGAGAGTGCTGTCTTTGACCACAGGTCCTGAAGACTCCAGTTCTCCGCAAAATCCAAGGCTTCTCTCTGTTTCCAGACCCTGGATGCTGTGTGGGGTTCTGGCCACCAGCAAAGAAGAGTATAAGAATGTTGTGGAAAGTGTGTCCCTAGGAGCCACTTTTCCCAGCTGTCCCTTTTCCATGCTTCTCTTGACAACTGAATTTCTAATTTTATTCACAGCTCTTTCTTCTCAATTCATATTTGAAGCTTGGACAGGCGATGGAGCCAGTCACATAGAGGGCTAATTGTGTTCCCTTCCCACCCATCACCCTCACCAAGTAATCTTGGGTTCTGCCTTTTTGCTTTGAACATTGAAAAAACAGAACAGAAGAAGAGGAGGAGGTGGCCGAGAATGTGATGGGTTAAACTTTAAAACAGAGCTACTAAGAAGGCTCTCAGCAAGACACTCCTCTTTTTTTATTTTTTGAGGATTTCATACATCTTGATCATATTTAGACTCCCTCCCCCATCTTTACCCCCGCATAGCCCCTCCACTGATTCTCACACATTCTGTCATGTATGTTAAAGCCTATCAAGGCAGGGTTCTGTCCCCAAATGTACCTCTATGTGAGTCCATCCACTGGAGCCTGGTCAACCCATCTAATGCCATTTCCTTAAAGAAAACCAAGTCTCCCTCTCCCAGTAGCCATGGGTTGCCAATAGCATCTCAGCACAGGTTGAGGCTTCCCACCCATCTCCCATTTCTATGCTGGGTTTTTGTCCAGCTTGAGCCTGCATAGGTTTATTCTGCTGTCACCATTGTGTAAGTTCGTATGAGCAAGTTCCCACCTGGAAAGTCTGGAAAGCTCTGTTCGCTATGATCATCCACCACCCCTGGCTCTTACAGTCTTTCTGGCCCTGCGTCCACAATGGTCCCTACGCCCTGGGAGGCAGAGCTTTGATGCAGGTGTCCTACACAGGGTCATGTACTCTGCAGTCTCCTATTCTCCACACGTTGTCCAGCTGTGGCCTCCCGGGCTAATCACACTCTGCTTGCATGAGGAAGCTTCCCTAGTGAAAGTTGAGAGATACATTAATATTTTTTTTCTGCATCCTGTTCTGCTGTTTCCTGAGCCTTGGGTGTGGAGGCTGCATTGTAGACGTGTCACTCAGGCCTGGGCTTCTCACAGACACTTATCTCTGCATTTGACCAGTTAGGGACACACCTCTTGACCTAGCAACCATAAGCTAAAGTCTGCAGGTGACTGAACTGTGTATTAAGGAAAGGAAGATATACTAAATTATTGTACTTACCACTCTTTTTGTTTCATTTATTTTTTAAAGATTCATTTTATATTGTGTATAAATGTGTGTCCGTACGTTGATATGTGCATGCGAGTGCAATGCCCTCAGAGTCCAGAACTGGAACCTGTGAAGCTGGAGTACAGGAAGTTGTGAGCTGCTGATGTGGGTGCTGGGAACTGAAACTCAGGTTCTCTGCAAGCACAGCATGCACTCTTAACTGCTAAGCCATCCCTCCAGCCCCTTGTTTCATTTCATTTCATTTCATCTTAAGCCTGGGTCTCACTAATAGCCTAGGCTAACCTCAAACTTGTGATCTTCCTGCCTCTACCTTCCAAGTGCTGAAATTACAGGCATGCACCACCATATCTAGCCTAAATTAACTTACTTCCCTAATATAATTATTGTTCATGTTTTCTAGTGGAAAACAAGTTTAAACAAGGAATTTTATATTTTTTGACCGATTTAAAAAAATTTTTTTTTGTTTTTGAGAATTTCAAAAATAAAATATTTTTATGGACAAATGTGAAACACATTTATATAAATTAATCAGTTATTTAAAGCATATTTATATAACATCTAAATTGGAGATCCTTAATCATTTTGTTTACAACTTCCTGTGATCCACTCAAAAGGAGAAATTTGAAAAGCTAAGCACATTCTCATTTGTTTTAAGGGTATCATTCAAAATTTTTCAACAGAGGTTTTAATGATGTCCAAGGCTGTCATTTCCAGTGGACTGTAAGTGATAATATTTGAAACATAAACAGCATGTCACATTTACATGTGCCTGATAGACTCTAAATATCTAGACAATTTAGTGCCTATTTCTACCCACTAGCATATGTGAAAAGTGCGTTTAAGTGCCAGACACGATGCACATGCCTTTAATTACACCATTTGGGAGATAGAGACAGGTAGATCTCTGTGAGTTCAAGTTCAAGGTGGTCAGTATAATCTACATAGCAAGTTCCAGGCCAGCCAAGGCTACATAGTGAGAGCCTGTCTCAAAAAAAAAAAAATTTTTTTTTGTTTAATATTTGGAAATGATATAACCTTACTTTTTCTCCTGGAACTTATATCCATTCTATTTTTCTATAATACTGTATCCCAATGAAATTGATTTTTATTCTTTAAAGTTGTTTATTAACCATACTGTCACATTCTGTGCAATGAAATTGGTTCACGAACAGTGTTTATGACTAGAATTTGGAAGGAGGTTGGAAAACAGATTGATGCTTTACAGGGCTGCAGCTCCCCTGAGAAAGTATTCAGTGGTTTAGTTCAACATCGTATTTTCTGTGACAGAAGCAAGGCATGCTGGTGTCTGGGACAAAGGTGTTCCCACCCATTCATCTTTAGAACAAGCATCATCTTATTTGGGGAGGAAAAAGAGGCATGTAGAGATAGTGCTTGCTATCAAAGCTCTTTAGGAGACCTTGAAAGTGTATAGCAGCACTACAAGTGTGCCCTGGTTGATTTAGAAAGGTTTATCCCTGCTGTCATTAGGCAGTCACAGACACTAGGGGACGGCAGCCCCAGGAAGCAGCAGCTGCAGCCACCAGACAAAGACAGATTCCAGAAGGTGTGGGAGAACGCACCCAGAAGCAGAGTATCTGTGGGCAGTAGCCCCACAGGTGGAAGGCATTGCTGTCTCTGTACGGTGTTAGCAGGCACGCCCAGCTCTGAGGTAGCAAGCATTCGGTGGTCAGTGGCCCCAGCAGAAGCTGGCAGTACAAGCAGCTCAGGAGAACAGTCTTGACAAAGTCCCAGGGTCTTTGCTCAGTGAGAGCTTTTGTTGCAAATTCCAAGGTGACATCTCCTAAGGGAGACAAAGCAGGAGAGAAAATAGCCAACACTTGAAGGATTTATGGGCAGACCCACAGGAAACACCAGCCAAGCTTTTCTCTTAAAATTGTTGTGTGCTTCCAAGAGTCCCAGAGGTACACAACAGAAGAGGGAGCCAGACCAAGAAAGTATTGACTTTTAAAGTTTTTTAACTTATTTATTTTTATTTTATGTACATGGGTATTTTGCCTGCATATATGTAAGTGTACCACATGCATACAGTGCCCACAGAGGCCAGAAGAGGGCATTGGATCCCTTCTAACTGAAGTTACAGAAGGTTGTTAGCCACCATGTGAGTGCTGGGAACCAAATCCAGGCTCTCCACAAGATCAGTCAGTGCTCTTAACTGCTGAGCCAACTCTCCAGACCTGAAAGTATTGACTTTTTATCTATAATCACAATCTAGGAATTTTCCAATATGGGAGACTGCACTATCAAATCAAGGGGAAATAGAATTCCTGTGGGTCACATCAGGACAAAGGGTAGAAATTGTAAAGCAAAGCAGAAGTGAGCATGGCAAAGCCCAGTTCCCAGTTCTCACACTTGTGGATGGAAAACCCAGGCATTGGCTGATAAATAGCCCCTAGTTCCATTGATCACAAGCTCAGTGGAAGGGCACCGGGTGGCTGATTTAGTTATACTTTCAAAGAATCCGAAGCTATATAAATGAGAAGTATTTAGATGTGCCAAATGTTTTACTGATGTCTAAAACAGGAGTCTCCTCTGCTCTGAGCAAAGTGGGGCTGGGGGGACAGACAGGAAGAGAAGCTGTGCGTTAGAGAAGATTTATACCACCAAAGTCAGTAAAATGAGCCCAGAATAGAAACTGCCCAGGAAAGAAGTCATCGTGTCTGCTTCTGTGTTCTGCTTGTTGTTTCTGGCTTCAAACAACACTGAGTTCCAAAAGCATTTGGCTCCTGGAAATAAGTCAGCACGTGAATGCCTTCCCAGAAGCCCCCAGACACCACCACACACTGGCAGGTGCCTCCACAAACCACGTGAAAACAGCCCCATCAAGCCCTAGGCTCTACACCAGAAGCCAAAGCTGTCAAACCTCTCCTCTGAATTTCAACAGATCTCCCAACGTTTGTCACAGTCCAGAACTTGACGTAGTTCTATATTACTTTTTAGGTCCTTTCACAAAATATTAGCATCTTCTTTCTTTGTATCCTCTGTATGACCCAAGACACTGGCCAGGGCTTAGTTAATACAGTTAAATCCATTTAGATGCATGTATGTGATTCAATTGCTGAGCAGAACAAGCCATTATCAAAGATCATTTAAGATAACCCTGAAAAATTTACCCTCTGCAGGTCCTTCCACGAGGAGTGCCGTTCGGTCTAATCTCAGCAGAGCCTGTGCATTCTGGTGTGGCAGGATCAGACCTCTCTTGTTATGGAAAACTGGGAGAAGTGTCTGTGGACTGGTAATTGTATGTGTTTGAAAGAGAGCAGAGAAAAGGAATAAAGGGCAGCTGAGGCTTGAAGAGCATGAGTTTGAGGCAAGCCTGGGCTACATGGTGAGTTCCAGGCTATCCTGAGATGCAAAGCAAGATACTGTCTCAAAAGTAAAGAAGGAAAGTGTTGGGGTTGTCACTCAGTGGCACAGCACATGCGCAGGCTCTGGATGTGACCCTCAGCTCTGCAAGAAGGAAATAGCAGTAAAAGGATTCTCAGCTGTGCCAAATAACTTTTACACATGCTAACTCTATACTAGGACACAGAGAAATAGTCATTTTACGGGTGAAGAAAGTGAAGCTCATAAAGATGTGACAAACTGAATCCGGCATCAAACTGGAACACGTCGTCGACAGACTGGATCCTGGGATTTTTCCAGCACCCTTGGAGAGAGAAGTCAAGAAAGGTTAGGGCAGCTGCTGGTACTCACTCACCTCTGGCTCTGTGGCACAGGTCGGACCCCCATCCTCCACCTCTTCTCAGTACTGGGCAAGGCTTCGGTGCTGCAGATCAGTGAGAGTCAAGCGTCTCACCCAGTCCTGCTAGTTATGTCCTTCCAAGCATTCCACATCTATTTATAGAAAAGGAACCAGATGAGAAAGAGGACTTCCTGAAGAGAAGGAAGAGGAAATGTGGGGCTGTTGGTGTTCGTTTAGTGCAAGGCTTCTCCTTGATCCATCCTGCGCCAGTGTGGAGTACAGTGCAGGGTTTTGTTAGGCCAGCTTGAACGTCACTACACAAATACTGACAATTTAGATACCTCCAGAAAAGAGTCCTTTATGTGCTATTTGAAGCCTGGTTACTAGGAATTAGCTCTGCATCTAGTATTTGATCGATAGCTGTAACCCCACCTGTTCTGTTTCGTTTTGCCTTTAATGGGCTTGTTGAAAACATCCTGTCACTTGAGATGACAGCAGTAATCATAACAAGCCTATACTGCTTAAAATGGGCATTATTCTCATTTTATTTTCACAATGTATCCTCAGGAGTTTGCTCTTACTGTAACCCCATTTCACAGATAAGGAATCCCAGACATGAGAGGTTAATCATCTTGCACAAGATCACAAAGTCAACAGGATACAAGCCTAGGTGATTCACCTTTCAGGTTAGATCTGTAACCTGTCACTCAAAATGACCCACAGGTCCATATTCCTTGCTCAGCCCAGGCATGTAAACAATAAGTCTTTAATGGTTAGCAACCAAGGAGGGTAAGACCTCAGGCCAGCCTGGAGTCGGTTAATACTGTCTGCATTGTTTCCTACCAGGAGGAAGTCACATTTGTAAAGAAAAGAGAAATTATGTGCTCCTCTTCTTTGCCTGATGCCGACATGTCCCTCCATAACTTCTCGGACAGAAAATGATGGCTGTCTAGCTTCAAAGACTTGTTCTGAAAGCCCTTTAGATTTTTGGTTAAATATAATGGGTTTAATAAAAGTCAAATAAATCTAATAAAATATCAAAAATAAAAAATAAAAATTTGAAATATCAGATGAATGATACGTTAAGAATACAATCTCTTAAGAATACAAAAAAGAAAAAAGAAAAAAAGATGAATGAGATGGCACTCCGAATGGAGAACCTAATCATTTAACTATCTACAAAGAGGTCCAACAAAGAAAACAGTTTGGCTGCCAATACCCCCACCATCACCCGACCCAAGCCCTAGAAAGCCACATCTTTTAGAGTCACCCAGGAACATGAGAGGTTGTGGGTTGTGTGAGACATGAACTGAAAATATGGGTATAGTAATCTCTTATCTGGGGTTTCCATTACCTATAGTAAGTGTGCTCCAAAAATATTGCATGGAAAATTCCAAAAGAATAAACAATAAATTTAAAATAAGTTTGACTTCAGTAACTCATTATAACTTCTGTTTTATAATGATTAGTTGTTGTTAATCTCTGACTGTCACTACTTTATAAATTAAACTTTGCCATAGTCTGGTATGTTTAGGAAAAACACAGTACATACAGGGTTTGGCACTTTCCCTGGTTTCAGCATCCACGGAGCATCTTGAAACATGTTCTCAGGTGATGAAGGGAACCACTGTGCTGGATGAAGTCTGCACACACAGTACAGGTTCTCTGATTTTCCCCATGTTGCTAGACAAGCCATCTCCACCACCACCTCTAATCATCCGCTCACACAAGAACCAAGCATTATTTTCAATCTAATTCTCTAGTATTCGAGAGGCTGATGCAAGTGGATTGCTGCCAGTTGGTGGTCAGCCTGAGGTATAAAGTTCTAGGCCAGAGTAGGCTATGGTATGAGACCCTGACTCAAACAAACAAAATTTAAAAAGAGAATCTAAAAATGTCTAGAGAGAAAAAACGGTTTACACAAAAAGTATAAAGAATTAAAATGTCGCAGGCATGGTGGCTCACACTTTTAATCTCAGCACTTGGGAGGCAGAGGCAGGCAGCTCTTTGTGAGTTCAAGGCCAGCCTGGTCTACATAGTGAGTAGCCTGCCAGGGTTACATAGTGAGACCCTATCTCAAAAATGACAATAAAAACAACAAAAGAATCAAAACGACACTGATTTTTTTTTTCACAATAATAGAAACTATGGGTCACTTTTGGTCTTCAGAAAACTCTGAGGGAATGTTTTTGCTTGTAGATTTCTATAGCAAGCCAGTTTTAACCAAATGTAAAGATAAAAGATAATTTCAGAGCCAGGCATGGTGCCACATGCCTTTAATCCCAGCACTCAGGAGGCAGTGACAGGCAGGATCTCTGTGAGTTCGAAGCCAGGCTGGTCTACGTAGTGAGTTCCAGCTCAGCTGGGGCTATAGGGAGACCCTGTCTCAAAAAGCCAAAAAAAAAAAAAAAGATAATTTCAGATACTTAAATACTCAAATGTTTTGCCTTTTGTACACTTTTGTTTTGGAAAAAAAATTATTGAATAATGCTCTCTGAAAAATAAGAAATGTCAGTCTGAGGAAGTAGGGGACCCCACAGAGTCACATTGCAAAGGACTGATGGACAGGAGCCCATCTCTGCTGCACCAGGATGAGGAGGGCTCCAGGGAGAAGACTTCCTAGATCAAAACAAGCCAATAACACTGTCATCCAAGCCTCAGGCACTTGATTGTGTGGGAAATAGACCCAAATGGCATATTACAGAGCTATTAGAAGAATCAAAATTGATGAATACACAAATTATGAAAACGATATTGACTGGTCAATAATTCTAGGGGCATAGTGAAACTTGGAACAAGAAAACAAACATGATCCTGTTATTCTGTTTACCTCAGTTTAAACTAGAAACTTACATGGCCTTAGTAATGCAAACTCTCCTAATTGACCCCCAAATTATTGTGTCAGTGAGGAAGAACGGAAGGTTGGGAGAGCTGTGGTCTGAAAAGTTATCACCTCATCTACGACAATAGATAATTACATTTCAAAAATAATCAAGTCCAGGCTGGAGAGATGGCTCAGCGGTTAAGAACACTGTTCTTGCAGAAGACCCAGGTTCGAATCCCAGCACCCACATGGCAGCTAACAACTGTCCGCAACTCCAGTTCCAGGGATCCAACAGCCTCCTCTGTCCTCCGTGGGCACTGCACTACATGGGTGACTCACCTACATTCAGGCAATACATTCATACACATAAAATAAAAATAATAATTTTTAAAAAGTAAAAAAAAAAAAAATCAAGTCCAAAAATGGAGGCATAAACATATAAAGTATGGGGGAGGGGCAGGAGAGATGGTTCAGCAGTTAAGAGTACTAGCTGCTCTTACAGAGGACCCAGGTTGAAATACCAGCACCATATGGCAGCTAACAACCATCCCTAATTCCAGTTCCAGGGGATCCAAAGCCCTCTCCTGACCTCCATGGGTGTTGCATGACACGGGTGAGCTTACACACATGCAGGCCATGCACTCATACACACAAAATAAAGATAATAAATAAAATATTTTAAAATTAAAAATTAAAGTATGGGGGAAGGAAAGACTGGAGATGTAGTGCAGTGGTAGAATGCTTGTCTCACAGGCACAAGTGCCTGGATTTGATTGCTGGCATTGCAAGAAAATAAAATTATGGAAGAAGAGCCAGGCATGGTGGAGCATTCCAGAGACTGAGGCTGGAGGATCATGAGTTCAAAACTAGCCTGTGCTATAGAGTCTTACTCTACCTCAAAGAAGGTTTTTTTCAATTAATTTAATTATAGAGGAAAAAGCCTAGGAAAGCATGTTGAAGTGGACAGGTTTTGAGAGCAGAATTAATTGGGAAGCATCATCTGCTTCCTTAATTTTAATTTTTCTTACAACAGAGACTGATTTTGTTGCCCAGTCTGGCCTGGAACTCCTGGGCTCAAGTCATCCACCCTCCTCAGCCTCCTGAATCTACGATCACTGCTTTTTAAAAAACATCTTAGTGGGGAATGGAGGGAAGGGTTGGAGCGATGGCTCAGTGGTTGAAAGCACCTGCCACTCTTGCAGAGGTCCAGAGTTCAGTTCCTAGCACCCATGTCAGATGACTCACAACCATCTGTAACTCCAGCTCTAGGGTGCTCTCTTCTTGCCCCATGGTCACCTGCATGTGTGTGTGCATACACACACACACACACACACACACACTAAATCTTTTTTAAAAATCATCTGTAATTACTATTTGATTTCTTCTATTTATTTTGATTTTATGCGTTTGAGTGCTTTGCCTACATGTATATAAGTGCACCCATATCATGCAATGCCAATGGAGGCCAGAAGAGGGCATCAGATCCCCCTAGAACTGGAGTTAGAGAGGCTGTTAGTCACTATGTGAGTGCTGGGAACTGAACCCAGGTCCTCAGCAAGAGCAGCCAGTGCTCTTAATCACTCAGCCCACTATTTGATTTTGAAAAACGCATCCATGAAGGATAGGACTCCTATAGGGAACCTCACCCACCCATGGCTCAGGGACCATTGTGGAAGAAGAGGCAGAAAGACTGTAAGAGCCAGGGCTGGTTCATGATTACAGGGAGGTGGAGGCTTCCAGGCCACTGGAGGCTTGCTCGTGTGAGCCTACAGCAGTGGTGGCATCAAACTTAGGACCCATGTCAGCTCAGTGAAACAAGGGCCCTAAGGGGAGGTGAGAAATAGGTGGCAGGCCAGCATTCGATCAAGAACTGTTTGAGACTGGTTCACGCTGGGTGAGGGAGAGCATAACTTATATATGACCACTGGATGGGCTGACTAGACTCCAGTGGACACATTTATACTGAAGGACTTTTGGGTATAAACACCTGAATAAATAGGGCTCAGCATATATGGCAGAGTGCAAAGGGTCCAGTCGGGGGATACGGGGAGGTACGGATGAGGGAGCGGGTCTGGATTTGACTGGGAAATGTCGCATGAAATTTTAAAAGCTCAAAAAAATCACACAAAAAAGAACTGCAAAAAAAAAAATGAGTTCACAAGTTACTTGGCAGTGTGAACAAGCAATTCTGGATGTCTAGGGTTCCCTGATTTTCATAAAGATCACTACACAAAATGAAAAAAATCAGCATCAAGGACGAGGGCAGTAACCAGCAGCTATGATTGGTTTCATTACCGAAATCATCACATGGCACATTGGTAGCGAATTCAAGAGACAAACTTGAGGAGTTTATCCTTATCTCACATGTCTGTGCATCTAACAGTAGCATGTCATATTTGTGATATACTTATAATAGCATGTATATGCCATAAATATTCCAAAGTGCTGACAGCACTTGTTATTGTGGTGATTGATGCTAGTATTGTGAGTAACCTTGGATTTTACAAATGCTATCATTGTTATAATTAGAAACAAAAAGACACGCAAATGAGCTCTTTCTTAATGACTGTGTTTTCTGTTTACTTTTTCTTTTGCGCTTATAAAATAATAACATTTAGAATTGGAAGGGGCAGGAGATTCAATTAAGATGGTTAACTGTGCATAGATGCCTAAAAATGACAGGAAAATACATTACATATTTAAAACAGTAAACACAACTGGAGAACAGCAAGAGATATTCTTGGTAGGCCAGAAAGAAGGAATTCCTCCATCTCCATAAGAGAAGGCCAGCAGGACTGGGTCCACAGAGGAAGTTGTTTTTCAAAAACCAAGGGCATTTTTATCTCTTCATCGGTAGAGACATCGGATCTAAAGGTTTAATAATTCTCTCATTTAGAATCTTTTCTCTTTGTAAACAGAAAGGTCTGTTGTAAAAAGGAGAGATAATTCTAGAATGGTTTAAGCCTCCAACCCTAAGCTGGGAGCAAGAAGGGAGCCCAAAGACAAATTTGGGGGTGGATGGTTTCCAGAGTACATCAGCAGCATAGCATGCATAACCTCTGACCTCTCCTTGGCAAAAAGAGGTGTCTGCCCTCTGAAGGAGCAATGAATACGAACTTTGGAAGAATGCTTTAGAACCATCCAGAAATAACAGAATCATACTCAGAAGACTGCTGACACGCCCCATCTGGCTGAACAGGCCCCACCCTCCCTTGAGAAGGCTGAGAAACAGAAAAAGTCATTACAGACCGACTACAAGAAGACTTCAGCATGAAGATGAGGTCCCAGGTGAGAATGGTCAATGATTTGACAACAGCTAATCACCCAGAGATCGATACCAAAGTCAGTGAGCAGAAGGCTCCTGGGTTAATATCCTCAGAAAGAAAAGGGAGGATTTTTGTATCCTTGAAACTGAATGGGAATTATTATTTTTTTTTACTGTGTGCTGGAGAATTTTTCCCCCTTTATGCCCATAGTTCTTTGTATAGCCCTCCTACTCCTTTAACTGCCCCCTTTTTACATATTTCTCCCTTGGTAACACCTTTACCCTACTAATCTTCTCTCTCAGGTTCCTTCTTTCCCTTTACCTCCCTGTTTCTGAATGGGAATTATTTTAAGGAAACTATTAGAGACATCAGAATAAAAACTATGACGCTTGCACTAAGGACCAATTGGATCTGGTCTGTTTCCCTTTGTACTGCATTCCTGAGAGTCTCTGCATAGACAAGGATCACCCCACCTTATCGAACATCTACTCCATTGCTGGAAGGCTCATGTTTTAAAAGTTGGCAGTTCTCTCCCTGTAGAACCTTGCCTCTTTACTCCTAAACCCATCTGTCTTGGACCTGCCTTTGGAACAAAATCAAGTCAGCTTCCTTTTCTTCAGGAATGTTTTTCCATGATCCCAGAACCTTGGGCGGAGAGGGTGCAATATTGTTAAGCATCTTAGTACTGAGCACGCTGCAGTCTCTCGTTCTCTGCACATTAACCAGTTGTGGGTCTCTGTGTTAATCACCATCTGCTGTAAAAAGAACCTGACTGTCCTCCAAAGACTCAGGTATCTTTGGGGAAAAAGGAGAAGAAAAATTCTAAGAGCCAGAGGTGGTAGATGAACACATGGAAATTCTGTTGTCTGGACACCACAGGGCAGTTGCACATGTAAACCCGCAACAGTGCTTGTGACAGCATGCAGGAGACCCATGCAAACCCAAGCCAGACAGAAAAACAAACAACAACAACAAAACCCAGCATTGATGGGGGAGGTGGGAAGATGCTCCAGCCCTAGCTGAGGATCTGTAGGCAATCAATAGCTACAGAAGAGAGAGAGTCAGTTTTCCTTACTGGTATGATGCCTGGAAACCAGGCCAGACTCCAAGAGATAGACCCATGCCCAAGAACACTTGGGAAATGCAGACTAGATTTGACAGGCCTTGAAAGAAGAGACAAATAATAATAGACACGAAGGGGGTAGGGATTAAGGTGAGGTTGGAGGAGGGGATATTAAGGTGGGGCTGGAGAGATGGGAGGGGGTCTATGATCAAAACTACATTGTAGTAAATTCTCAAATCAATCAAAATATACATATTTTTTTGGTCTTTTTTGAGACAGTGTCTCCATATAGTCCCAGCTGACCTGGAACTCACTATGTAGACCAAGCTGGCCTTGAACTCACAGACATCTGCGATCTGCCTCTGCCTCCCAGGATTAAAGGCATGTGCAACCACTCCTGGCAATAAAAATATTTTTTAAAAAAGAATGTCTTCCAAATATTTGCAAGCACTTGGGGTGCTTCAGCCTTAGTCAGCTTGTCTCCAAGCTAAATAGTTGGTCAGCTCAGTCATAGACTCCTCGTCATTTTCAGATTGTTATTGCTAACCTTTCCCGGGAGCTCTTTCTAGATTATTCTCAGGATCTACACTAGGTGCTACTTAGAGCAGGCCTGCAGTTGCACATATTTCAGATGTTTTCCTTAATTTTTTTACAGTGCTACTATTACTTCCTCTGATTATGCAGCTACTATTACTATGTAAGTTAACATGACTGTGGTTCCTTCCCTGAATATCTCCAGGAAATGAGTAAGCAGGTATGTTTCTCTAGTGTTTAATATTAGGCTCATCTATTTACTAAATATTTATTGACCACAAGCTATGCTCCAGGGACAGTACTAAGTGCTATTGGGACTTCTAAGATATTTGGAGCAGAGTCTCTACCTAAGGAAGTTTACCACTTAATAGGAAACTGAAAATACATGTATAAATAACTTCCAAGGTACAGTATGGAACAGACAGGAGAACAGAGAGGACGTAGCATACATAAACTAAAAGCAGAAATGTTTACCAATTAACAATATTTCAGAAGGCTGGGGTCAGAATTCCCAGCCCAGATTCCTTCTCTGTATTTGGATCTTGTTTTTCCAGCTTCCTGTTTTGGGCGTGTCCTTAGTTCCAGGGCTCAGTGAGGAGGGCTTAGTTGTTATTATTCTCTCCTGGGCTTGAGGATCTGCAGAGGCCTGGCTTGCAGAATCAGCCCACTCAGCAATCCCACTTCTTGGTGTGAGTCCCCCACCCCCAACTGAAAGCAGGGAGTTGAATGGACATCTGTGCATGCATGCTCATAGGAGCACTGGTCCCAGCAGTGGAAGCAGCCCAAGTATCCACTGATGAATGAATAGACAGACAAAATATGGTTACACATACAATGCAGTATTATTCAGTCTTAAAAAGCATGGGAATTCTGACACATGCTACAACAGGAATGCCCCTGAAGACCTTATATGAAGTGAGATAAGCCTGTCACAAAAGGACAGACATTAATGAGTTATTCATAGAGATGGAAAACAGGGTGGTGGTTGCCTGGGGGCAGGGACCAGGGAGAGTGGGGAATTAGTGTCCAGTGGGTATGGTTTCAACCAGAGAAGATGAAAAAACTCCACAGATACGGTGATGATAGTTGTGCAACAGTGTGAATGGACTTTGTGTGCATGCATGTGTGTGGTGCATGCATGTGTGTCTACATCTGTGTGCAGGTTCACACACTTGTACATGGGATGTGGAGGCCAGAGGAGGAGGACTCTGAGTCCTCCTTCATTGCTGTTCACCTGACTCCCTTGAGATGCCGTCTCACTGAACTTGGAGCTTGCTGTTTTTCATGGAGGCTGGCAGCTAGCAAGTTGCACAGATCCTCTTGTGACTGCCTCCCAGCACTGGGGTTATAGGCACATGTGGCCACATCCGGCTTGTAACACCAGAACTCTCCGGTCTTTATGCTCACACGGCAAGTACCTTTACCCACTGAGCCATCTGTCTTGCCCTATGACTGAATTTGACCCCACAAAAGTGTATACTTAAAATACAGTTAAACAGCAACTTTTTAAATGTATATGTCTATGTGTGTACGCACATGTGTTGTGTGTGTGGCGGGGGGGTTGTCCACAGAGGCCAAGAGAAGGAGTTGGATCCCTTGGAGCTGGAGTTATAGGAGATTGTAATTTACCCAACATGGGTGCTGGGAATCAAACCAAGGTCCTCTGGAAGAGTAGCAAGTGCTCTTAAGAATTGAGCCATCTCTCTAGACCCTTAAATGGCAAATTTTATGTTATGCATATTTTATTATAATAAAAAAGAATCATCCTGCCCTTGGCCTTTGGATGATGCACACCTTAGTCCTTCACCTCTTTTGCTGGCTCTGATCTCACAACATTGTACTTGATTCTCCGTTGTGGTTGACTTGAAGGTACTCCTGACAGAACCAGTTCATGACTGCAGTGACAGGGTATTAGCCAAGGGAAGACTATATTTAGAGAAGGAGGGTGTCTTCAGGGCCACAGCCAACAAACTGATGCTGGAATCCTTTGTGGAGTGAGGGTAACATTCCACACAAGGGCTCACCTTCCTATACATCTTTATGGAGGAGGCCCATTAACTAACCAGAAGCTTCTTTGGCTGTTTCTGAACTGAATTTGAAAATGAAAAGTCCCCATCCCATCCCTGCCAATCCATCACTTTCTCTAGAAGCTCAAGTTCAAGGAGATGTCCTCCAGCATTTGTCCCTCCATCTCCAGGAAATGATCCCACACACAAGGCAGCTGCCTCAGCACCTGGTGTTAGAGGGCTCAGATTGGTGAACGAGCCATCTCACTTGGAAAGACTGCAGTATTTGTATCATAAATAGCACTCTATTAATTTATGATGACAGGGGTTGTTTAATTTGAATTATTTATGATGCTTTATAATCCACTAGAGACTGCCCACAAGTCACTCAGTAGGATACAACCCTGAGTAACTTGAGAGCTTGGCCGGCCTGCCGCCCAACCGTGTAAGAAAAGGTAAGTCTTTATAGGAAAGAAGAGCTACTCACCCATTCAATCAGTGTTTCTGGATATTGATGTAACAATCATATGGCAAATGATATTAATAGCTTATGATAATAGAAAATAAATAATAACTATGATTACTGAAATGAAAATGAGTCCATTGATGCTACTTTATTGTGTATGCATGAGTGTGTGATGAGTGTATACATGTATATTTGCATGTGCATGTGTGTGTATTACTCATGCATGTGTGTATGTCCTTCATCCCTGTCTACCTCCTATATTAAGGCAGGGTCTCTCACTTAAACCCAGAATTCACAAATTTGTCCAGTCTAGCTATCCATCTTGCTCCAGGTATCCCCTGTCTCCTGCTCCCTAAGACAGGGATTACAGGCAGACTGCCATGCCCACTTGGCATTTACAGGGGTACTAGGGTTCGAGCTCCAGTCCTTAAGCTTGCATGGCAAGCACTCTACACACCAAGCCATCTCACTAATACTGCTTTTTATATAAAGGCTCTTCTACCACATTGTCATAGACCCTTAAGCAAACGTATCTCTTGAGTATTCAAGGAGGCCCTTATGAGTATGACTTAGTGTCATAGGCTAAATTGTGTCTCCTCTTTCCCTGAAATTCATATGCAAAAGTACTAACCCCATTATTCAGAATGTGACTGTGTTTGCAGATAGAATTACCAAAGAGATAATCCAGTGTTATGTCCATTGGGAACAGAGTAGCTCTACCATGAACCTAGAGGTTTATAGGCAACACAAATATCTCATAGTTCCAGTGGCTAGAAAGTCCAAGTTAAGAGTCTGAGGACATATCCCATGGCTAGGCACACTCCCTTTTTGTTGTATATGCCTGTGACAGAAGAACAAAGGGGCTCTCTTGGGTATTCCTTATAAAGACATTGTTATTTATAGTGGTTCTATCCTTTGACCTAATCATTCATGCATTCATTTTTTTTTTTACTATAATGAAATGCCTGAGACTGAATAACTTTATAAACAGAAAAAAGGTTTATTTATCACACAGTTCTGGAGGTGAAAGGGCATGGGGCCAGTAGGCTGGACTCCAGTGAAGACATCGTCCAGATGGGAAGGCCAATGGTCAGAGCAAATGTGAGAAGGAAAGATCACACTGTCAAACAGGAAGCTGAGGAAGACAGAGGGAGGGGCTTGCTCTTTTGATAACAACCTCTCATAAAACCTGAAAATCCCACAAAATGACTTTAATTACCACCAATTAGTGTTCCCAGTAACCTAAGGACTTTGTACTGGACCCCCTTAAAATATTTATCACTACACTGTGACACTAAGGGCCAAACCAATTTCATAAGAACCCATAAGAGAAGCATTCCAAACACAGACACACCCTATCTGTGGTGTTTACTATGCAACACTGCATTATGCCTATGCCCGTCTCTTAGCATCCATTTCAAGGCAAGAACAGACCAAAACTGCTGAGAATCTGTTCCTTCAGAATTCTCTCAAACTGAACTCCCAGACAGAGAGCCCACTCTTTCTTTAATTGAAACATATATCCAGCATGAAATGGGGAAGGGAAAAGTGGAAGGGTTTGTCTTATCAGGAAACTTTCCCTTTCTGACCCTTACTGACACAACCATAAACAGACATTATCAATTTAATTCCTGTTTGCAACATAAATGAGATAATCTTTGTATCTTTTTTACTTCCAACAAATATTCTGGTTGCTTTCTTGATATGTAACACACACACACACACACACACACACACACACACACATTCATACATTACTTTGGGTCAGAGGAAGGAAGGGTCAGGAGCTCTGTGTTCACGTTGTAAGGAGGACTCAAGCTTACTGAGCATGTCTTCATTATAAACAAGTTAAGATGAACTTTTTGGTTGCAAAATTAAGTAAAAGTCATTTGTCCAGAGGATGTCTGTATTGTAAAAATCATTCTCATGCCTATCGCCTCTTGAAAGCCCCTACCTTGTCCTAACACCACCTCACTAGGGTTGACCCCAGCAAACAAACACACTCAAGCCTTGTAGCTCCTTCTCTTATCCTATTCCCTTGGGTAGCATTTCAAGGCAGAAATCAAACCCAAGACATTAGGACATGAAGTCATTGGCTTCATGGGGGAACTTTAGAGATACAGAGCTAATAAATCATCTCAGCAACATTGTGTGCTCTAGGGAAAGAAAACAAAAAATGGTGGAGAGAGCTCACAGCAAAGCTCAGCAAGCTGCTGATTGCCTGAAACAGCTCTTCCTTCCAGTATAGGAGGGCTCCCTGGGGCTGGCATGGCCTCACTGACATCCAACCCCCTCATCTGCTCACCACCAGCACTTCACTCCGATGACGTAGTCTCTAAAGAAGGACCTCACCCAGATTCTAGTTGACATGAACACAAGAACGGCCTCTTTCAGAGCAAAGTGCATCTGCAGCAGTCGAAGCTGTGGGTAACACCATAGATTTGCGCTTACCTGCAGCACAGGTCCCAACACCTCCCCAGTTTGCCTTTTCCTTCTATAGCTGACAAGACAGGTTCCAGGTTGAAGGAGCTCCTTGGCTCAAGCACCTTTCCAGTCCTATGGTCTGTACTTATTTGCTAAACTTCTTGCCAGGAGTTTGAACTGTTTTCTAAGCTGACCTGATTTCCCAAGCTTAGTTTGCTGTGGACCTCCATTCCTTCTCTACTTGTGGCTGATGCACAGGGGTTATGGTTCCTGCCTAGTGTAATCAGATTCACCTGAACAAGCCCTGTGAGTTGTCCTAGTTGACGATTAAAAGCCTATCTCTTACCCCTGGCCTAACAGGGACACTGCCCCTCCAGACCTATTAAGAAGCATCTCCTCACTCCCACCCCCAGGGCTAAGAACACTCTTTTCAGGAATCTTCGTTACTGTCCAAGTCAGTCAGCACTTAAATTCTTCTCCATTTTATCATTTTGTGACAAGAATTTTCGCATTACTCTTGACTACAAAACAACAGCGATATTTATTAAAAGCTGGGCATGGCAAAAGATTTGTCCTTAATGTTTCGGCCATCAGTATTACCTGCCTGGCAACTGGAGGAACCCATTCTGCTTTCATATAGAAGCACATGTTAGAAACACTGGAAATATGGTTTACAAAATATAAAATGTGGCCAGCTACTTTCAACTGCTGCGAAAGTGCGCATTTATGCTCGTGTGTGTGTGTGTGTGTGTGTGTGTGTGAGAGAGTGTGTTAGTACATATATACATTCTATAGGCCTTGTAATATATGTGTGTATATATAATGTGTAAGAGTACATTAAATTGGGCATGGGGCAGTAAGGGGAGATGAAGATAGAAGAGGGAATCTAAATATGATCAAACTATATTAACAGAGACAGAGACAGAGACAGAGACAGAGAGAGACAGAGAGAGAGAGAGACAGAGAGAGAGAGAGAGATTATGGAGGGGCCAGCGGACAACCTCAGGTATCATTCCTCAGGCACTGTCCATTATTTTTGAGGGAACGGAGTCTCTCACTGGCCTGGAGCTCACCAAGCAGTCTAGGCTGGTTGTCCAGTGAGTTCCAGGATCTGCCTGTCTCTGCCTCTTCAGTACTGGGATTACAAGCACATGACTCCATACTTGGCACTTTTCATGTAGGTCCTAGCGACTGTACTCAGGTCCTCATGCTGATGAGGCAAGCCCTTTAGTAACTGGGCTATCGCTCTCGTCCTCACTTAAGCTTTTAAAAATTTTCTCATGTTTTGTTTTAGAAATGGGGTCTTGTTTTGTTGTCTAAGTTGGTCTCAAACTCCTGGGCTTAAGCAATCCTCCTGCCTTAGACTCCTTTCTGTTTTTAGGGGGAGGAGGGTCACCAACTAAGCCAGCTAAGCTGTCTTAGCCCGCATTCTCCTGAAGCCCTCATTGGCACTTACACTGGATAGCTCAGGTCCATCCTGTACCCGTTTCCCCATTTGTCTAGGCAAACGAACACACATAGTGCATGACATACAATTCTGCCAGGCCTGTCTTTGCCCTTCTTTCTTTCTCTCTGTGGTTTCTTGTCCCACCATCCCTGCCTGTTCAAAGCCAGAGAGCATTGTCTGTGCAGAACTGTTTATGCCCAGGGCTGTGCAGGGCGTGCTGGGAGCAGTGTGGACTATGTAGCTCACAGTACTGCCCACGGGAATACTAATTGCCTCACCGATAAATTGAGGGTGGTGACGGGGGAGCCTCAGGAACAAAGCCAGGCCCATCAGCAGAACAGCACCCCCAAACCACAGCTGCACAGCAGAACAGCACCCCCAAATCACAGCTGTGCAGCCAACAGTCAATTAAAGAAAACAATCCTTTTCTCTCTCCTAAATTTTCTCTTCCTCTGGCTTCCATCCATTCTTCACCTCTTAGGCTACTCCAGGAGCAACCATTCCAAGGGCTTGAACAATGCAGAAATCAACCAAAATTTTAAAAATAATAATTTTAAAAAGCCCAGCACCAAGGTCTGTGTTATTTTGTTAAGCTCAGGATTAGCGAAAAAGCCCTGTCTTTCTGGTCTTGTCCCCCCCATCATGAAACACCATTTTCCCAAGACATTCTTGTGATACGTCATCATTCACCAATCAGAGAGCCCAGTGGGGTGATATTTAATTCATGTCTGTCAATCATGACACAAAGAAAAGGCCTTCAGCTGGCCCTGGAAAGAATCTTGTGCTGACTGAACAAAGAGTCCGCGGGGATCTCTGGTTCCAGCCTCCAGCCACTCTTGGGAGCAGACTTCACCGCTACCAAGCCCTTATGTGGTTTCAAAATAATTGTGGCTTTGGAAGCAGCAAGGTAGATGAAAGGGATTAATCAGAGCATCTCTGCGACAGTCCGGAGAGAGTAAGATTGGGACTCTGCATTTGCGCCCCTCAGTCACAGATCAGTTTGTCCTTGGCAGCAGACCTCTGCATCCCATCCAAATATTTGAATTTTAGACACAGCAGCAGCAGCTTGACCCTATGGACTTGCAGTTGTATTAGCTCCGTGGTTTTTAAGCTCACATACCAGCAAAACCAAATCGTTAAGATAAGAATCTGGTGTATGAAAAAAAATTTAGAGCCTCACTTCCATCCCTGGCATTGATCTTTGGAAGTTCAAGGGATATGAATAATAAATAGATGAAATGAAACACTTCCGTGGCAATTGTCAGCAACACAAACACGGGATCTAAAGGCCGCAGCTGGACAACAAGGGAACCATTCCTGTTCAAGATTAGCTCACCAAGGACCTTAATAAACAGTCACTGGGAAGTACAGCAAGCACCCTCTCCCTCCCTGTCTCCCCCACACTATCAAAGAATCAAAATGCTTGTGCCCTTGACCCTAGGTATGGGACCTAGAGTTGATGGGTCTCAGCCATTGGAGGTCTAAGTCCTCATTCTTTTTTTCCAGATAACATTTCTTTCACACCTTTTTCTTTTGAATTAATTTCATATTGCACACTCATTGTAGTGGAGGTAACACACGAGCCAGTGTGTGGGAGCTAGAAAAGATCCACCTTTGAATCTCAGCCCTTCCAATTTCTGGCCCTCTGGCTTTGGCAAGAACTTGAACTCCTTATCTTCAATTTCCTGCCCCCTGATGTAGGAAACACCTACTTGCGGTGGGAAAAACCTACACAGTATTCTTGATACTATGAAGTGAGGTTACATGGGTGAGAGTTTTAGGCAGAAGTGGGTATCTTAGAAGTAGTAGTTTCTTCCATAACACAACAGGTTTGTAGCAATGTTGGATGGTCTGCCTGTAACAGAGATGCCCCTGGATGCCACCAGCTAGCTCAATTCACTGTCACAGCTAATGGGTTTTGCTGGTATTATTCTGAGACTAACGTCCCTGGGTTCCTTTCTCACAACTACAGCAATAGTAACCACCACCACCAACAGCAGCAGCAGCAGCAGCAAAAACAGCAGCTGTCCTTCCACAATAGTCTCTCTTATTTGCTACTGTTCTTATTAAAGTTTGGAGCACAAGAAACTTCAAGAACAGGTTAACCCAGTGTGATGGTCAATCTTGATTGACAACTTGACCATGGAAACACATTTCTTGGTGTGTCTGGGAGAGTGTTTCCAGAAAGGTTTTACTGAAGAGGGCAGACACACCCTAAATGGGAACAGCACCATTGATGGGTTTAGGTCCTGGACTGAGTAAACAGGGAAGGCAAACATCAGCATTTATCTCTCTCTGCTTCCTGACTGTGGACGTCATTGTGACGAGCCACCTCACATTCCTGCCTCCACACTTTGCCCTCCATGATGAATTGCAAACTGCAAACCCAAATAAACCTTAAATTAACCTCATTTCTTTTTTCCAGATAACATTCCTCTCTTAAATTGTTCTTCGTCAGCTATTTGATGACAGCAATAAGTAAAGTAACTAACACACCCTGTTGAATTGAGGCAGGGCCTTTTGTACCCTACACATGCCTATTATCCTTGGCTGTAATTAAAATTTCAAACAGTTATAGTCTAAGTTACCTGGGAGGCTGAGGCAGGAGGTTGGTTTGAGCCTAGTCCAGGGCCAGCTTGGGCAACAGGTTGAGATCTAGCGCTTTAAAACAAAATACCAATATGGAGCTGGAGAGATGGTTCAGCAGTTAAGAGTACTGATGCTCTTGCAGAGGACCCAGGTTCAATTCTCAGCACCCACATGGCGGCTACGAACCTTTCTTAAATCCAGTTCCAGGGGAATCCGAAGCCCTCTTCTGACCTCCGGCAGTGCACGACATGGGTGCACTCACATACATGCAGGCAATACACTCATACACATAAAATAAAAGTAATAAATATTTTTTTAAAAAATAGCAATAAATAATATTTGGACTGGGTTTATAGCTCAGTGCTAAAGCACATATTTATCATACACAAGGCTCTGGGTTCAGTTTTAAGCAACAAAAATAAAAATCTATTTTGCCTTTCAACTGTATCTGCTTTATAAATGGGGGAGCAATAATAGGAGTGTTAAAGTTAAAAGATGCAAAGGGGCTAGAAAGATGGATCAGCGGTCAGGAGCACTGGCTACTTTTGCAGAGGATCCAGGTTTGATTCCCAGCACTGACATGGTGGCTAATAACCACCCATAACTAGTTCCAGGAGAATCCAACACCCTCTTCTGACCTCTGCAGCACTGCACAGCATGGGTGCACTTACACACATGCAGGCAATACGCACATGCTAGTTGGTGCCAGGCACAGGCATGGTGGTGCACAGAGGCAGAAGGACCAGGCGTCCTGGGCCAGTCTAGGCTACAAAGCCCATCCCCCTCACTCCACCCCCAGCCTTAGTTGCCTCAATTCTAAAATGAAATGTTTGACACTATTGCTTTTTTATGCTCCTGTTCTTTTTAAGTTTTTTAATTGAAATTGTGTGTATTTCATATGGAACATCTCAATCAGTCTTAATCATCATTATACCCCCTTCCCCACTGGCACCTTTCCATACCCCGCCCCCCCGACACTGGAATTCATACATTCTGTCATCTGTGTTAAGGTCAATTGTGTCAAGTTAGTGTCTCCAGATGTTTCTCAGTGCACATTCATCTACTGAGGTCTAGTCGGCTTATCTAGAGTCCCTCGCTATAGGAAGATCAGCTCTTCCTCACCCAGTAGTAATCAGTTGCCAATATTTCTTCAACTAAAATTGGGGTCTGCTGACCATTTCCCCAGTTCTATTCTGGGGTTTTGTCTGCTTGCATTTGCATGGGTCCTGTACATGCTAACACCATTGCTGTAGGTTCATATGAGCAGAGTACCAGGAACTTGTAGGACTCTATTTCCATATGGTCATGTACCTCCTCCCTGGCTCTTACAATTTTTCCAGTCCCTCTTCTGCAATGGTCCTTGAGCCCTGGGTAAGTGAAGTTTAATATAGGAGTCCTTCCAAGGGCCAGCATTCTACAGACTCTTATTCTCTACACTTTAGTCGTTTGTGACCTTTTGTGTTCCTGGCTTTCTGTTGAATGAGGGAGCTTCATTAATGAGAACTGAGATGCTCATTAGTGTCCTCTTTACCCCTTGTTGTATGTTCTGTGAACTTTAGGTGTAGAGGTTACATCATAGATGTGTCACTTAGACACGGTCAATTCGCAGACAATGTCTGTGTGACCAGTTCTGGTACTCTGTAATGGTCTCCATCTGGTGCAAAAGAAGCTTTTTTGATGAGTGGGGACTGTGCTATTTGTCTGTAAATATAAGGATGCATATTTTGCACATAGTAAGAAATTACATTTGTCTAGGGATGTGACAGTCTTGGGGTTTTCTCTAAGACCTATGACCTCTCCAGCCATTTGTATTTGGCTATGTGTACAGTACCACACATGAATTTCCTCTCACTGAGTGGGCTTTTAGTCCAATTAGATACCTGTTAATTACCCCCTATGCTCTCCTTCTTTAAGTAGGCCTCCTTTTTTTATTTTATGCATATAAAGGTTTTGCCTGTATGTATGTTAGTACGCACATGCATACAATGCCCATGGAGGCCAGAAGAGGGTGTTGGATCCCCTGGAGCAGGAGTTGCAAATGATTGTTAGCCATCATGTGGGTGCTAGGAACTGAACCCAGGTCCTCTGCAAAAGCAGCCAGTGCTATTAACCACTGAACCATCTCTCCAGCCCTTTTTTGTTGGCTTGCTTTGAGACAGGATCTCACTATTTATCCCTGGATGGCCTGAAACTTGCTGTGATCAGACTGGCCTTGAACTCACAGAGACTACCTGCCTCTGCCTCCCAAGTGCTGAGACTAAAGGCATACATCCCCACACCTAGACTTAGCAACCTCCATTTTTAATTACTATAAAAATGGGGATAGGCCGGGCGTGGTGGCGCACACCTTTAATCCCAGCACTCAGGAGGCAGAGGCAGGCAGATCGCTGAGAGTTCAAGGCCAGCCTGGTCTACATAGTGAGTTCCAGGAGGAAAGCTGGGGCTACCAGGAGACCCTGTCTCAAAAAAAAAAAAAAAAAAAAAAAAAAAAAAAGCGGGGATAGGAATAGTGGCATTCTCCTTTTTCTTGCTTCCTGGTCCACTGAGATGTGAGCAAACAGTTGCTGCAGGGTCCTGCCACATAGAGCCACAGGCTTCAATGCCTCTTTGTAATATCACTTCAAACTTAGAGAAATCCTAGAATCCTGTAAGCAGAGTTTGATGGACCATGCTGATGGGAGTTTGGAAGACCACAAAGCTAACAGAAATGTGGAGAGGAGACTGAGCTTATGAGATTTCGGAAGGGAGCTAGGACTCTACTGGGAACTGGACTAGAAACAATGCGTGTTACATTCTAGTGGAGAACCTGCATTCTGTGTCCTGAAAGCTTGAGTGAAGCTGTATTCAGAAGTAATTTATCAGCTTATTTGACAGGAAATTTCAAGACAGCTGTGCCTGGGCAAAAAGTTCTGTGTACCGTCTTTCTAGTTTTCACAGCCTGCAGTCCACATTGCCAGTGAGGGAAGACCCTTTCACTTTCCTACTTTTTAAGTAAGGTCTTTAACATGTTATGTTTAAATGATACAGGTTTTGCTTACTGAATTTACCTAGGTTACAGTAAGAAAGAACAAAAAGTGGAGCATAGACATGTGAAAAATGTACAATTCAGCAAGGAAAAGAACAGGAACCTAAAGTTTAGGACAAGGCAAATTGAGAACAAGTATCTTCAATTGTTAAGGATATTAATACCCTTAAGGAGAAACCTTAGACTTTGCACTAGGACAATCGTAAAAGTGCCTTGAGAGCAAGATCCATGGAAAGTTCCAAGATGTAGCAATGCAAACTGACTTTAAAGGAAGTTCTTGAGAAAGTAGAGACTTCAGAGTACCCTGCTGGAAAACTCATCTAGGAAAGCATTATCCTAGGCTCAACTTGGAAGGCACACAGAGCTCATTGCAGCTATAATCCCAGGACAACAGGCTACATCTTGAGCTAAAAGCACAACTTGGTGGTGGTATCCACATTATGTTGATTTTGTAGCCATGCAACATACCAGAGGGAGAGCTATATGGAGGCTTGCACCAATGTTCCAGAAAGCCACTGGGGTCTAGCAACATGTAGTGCATGGAGCTTTAAGGGGAAGCCTAAACTTCAATAGGGACCTCAAAATGTTAAAATACCAGGCATATGGGGTATCCATTAAGGAAAGCTGAAGGCTTGGAGTGGCGTAGATGGAACAGAAAGGCTACATGTATCCTAGGCAACAGAACTGCAGGGGAGGGATTACCCAAGGTTGTTAGAGCCCAGATGAAGATGCTGAACATGGTGCTCTTCCTGCTGGGTTTTGGTCTTCTTTTAACCCAATCTTTCCTTGGTAAGCTTCCATTCCTCCCTTCAGAATGGCCAGGCTCATTCTGTAGCACTGTATATTGGAAGTCTATAACTTATTTTTTGATTTTACAGTTGCTTACAGTTAAGAAATTGCCTTGAGTCTTAGAAGAGACTTTGAGCTTTTGAGGACTGTTAAAACTTGTAAGACTCTGGGAACTTGTACAATGAACTAAATGCATTTTGCATTATGAGTTGGCCTTGAGCCTTAGAGGAATATTATGGCTTAAAAGTGATTTGTTTGAGTGCAAGTTGACAAGGGGTGACGTGTGATGACTAATCTTCATTGTCAACTTGAATGGATTTAGAATCACCTAGGAGACATATCTCTGAGCATGTCTGTGAAGGCACGTGAATGGGAGATTAACTGAGGAGGGAAGACCCACCCCAAGTGTGGTCAGCACAGTCCCATGGGAGTCCCAGACTGAATACAAAGAGAAAAAGGAAGAAGACAACTGAGCACGGGCATGTCCCTTTCTCTGCTCTGTGGTCTACTGAGATGTAGCAAACAGTTGTTGTACAGTCCTAATGCCTCAGAGGTGCCAGCTGCCGCAGAACCCCTGCCACTCTGCCTTCCCCACCATATTGCCATGAACCAAAAGAAACCTCTTTTCCTTAGAAAATGAGGACAATAATTTTCATATATAAGATTATTATGAGGCCCAAATGAAATGATACCTCTAGTAGGTATAAACCTCAATCTAAAAATCCTGTTATAAAAGTGCATGTATGTATACACATCTTCTTTTACATATATGCCCATATAGACACACATTTATATCATTATGCATAAATATATCTATACATTTTTTAAATCACATATTCTCTGAGTCATAATCCTCTGGGTTGCCAGAAACTTTAACTTCAGACCCTCTTGGGGATTTCCCACCCATATCCAGGGCATAATTTCAGGGTCTTACAAAGCTATCATCCCTTGGTATCTATTGGAATGGTTCCAGGACCTCTTATGAATATCAAAATCCATGCAATGTTCACTGCCCTTATATAAAGTACTAAACATTTACATATAATCTACACACACTTTTCTATATATCTTGAGTCATCTCTAGATTGCTTACAAAAAAAAAAGACCCTAATGAGGGCTGGAGAGATGGTGCAATGGTTAAGAACACTTGCTGTTCTTCCAGAGGACCTGGGTTCGATTCCCAGCACCCCACAGTAACTAACAACCATCCCTAACTCCAGTTATAGGGGATTCAACACCCTCTTCTGACCTTCACAGGTATTGCATGACACGAGGACACTCTGTTCTAGTTTGTTTCTCCATTTGCTGTGGCAAAATACTCTTACTAATACCAACTTGGGGAGGAAAGGGTTTATTTGGCATACGTCTGTTGGGTCACAATTCATCAAGGAGCCCAAGTTAGGAACTCAGGGCAGGAACCTGGAGGCAGGAGCTGGAGCACAGGCCATGGAGGAACACCACTTACTGGCTTGCTCTACTGACCCATGCTCAGCCTGCTTTCTTCTGCAACACAGAACAACATGCCTGGGATGGCACCATGCACAGTGGGCTGGGCCTCCCACATCACTCAAAACTCAAGAAAATACCCCACAGACATGGCCACAGGCCAGTCCAATGGAGGCAATTCCTCAGTTGAGGCTCCCTCTACCCCATATGTCAAGTTGACAACTAAAGCTATCCAGCACAATCGACCCTTTGTCAACTCAACATATAAACACATCACTTTTAAACCATAACTTTTTCATTTCTTGTCCCCAAGATATGATGTTAACAATATCACAACATAATACAGTACAGCCTTAAAAGTCCCACAGTCCTTAAAAAATCCAAACACTTAAAAATCTACAGTCTTTTAAAAGTCTTTTAACTTTGGATTAACTGTGTACAATCCAAAACAAGTACTGTCTTATTTCAAAAGGGAACTGGGCACACCTAAGCAAAACCCAAGTCCAGCAAAATAGCTCAAGACTGGACATCTGGGATTCACTCACAATCTTCTGAGCTACAAAGGGTTTTGGCAGCACCACATCTCTGACTCTGCCATCCACAGATCATCTCGTAGACCCAGGCCAGCTCCATTCTACACCTGCTGCTGCCCTTGGTGGTTGTCCCACGGTCCCAGCATCTCTAAAAAGCTGGAGTCTCCACTGAAACTGAGGTTGAACCCTCACCAATGGGCTCTTCTGGCCTCTCGCATTGCAAAGCTTCAGATCCTATGACCCCTTCAATCCTGAGGTCTTCACTGAAACTGAGGTTGCATGCTCACAAGTGGCCTTTCTTGGCCTCTCAGGGTGCCAAGCCTCAGCTGCTTTCTGTGACCCCTTCACACTTTCAACACCAGAACCATTCAGGAGACTCTTACACATTACCAAGTCCTGCTTCCAGCTTGAGATGGAGGCTCAAGTCCTGTATTAGTCACTTTTCTGTTGCTGTGATAGAAACACTGACCAAAGCAACTTATAGAAGGAAGAGTTTATTTGAGCTTATGGTTCCAAGGGACAAGAGTCCACATGGTGGGGAGACATGGTGGCAGAAGTGGCTGGAAAAGGAGCAGAAGCTAGGCTCTACACCTTCAAGCAGGCACAGAAAGCAAGAGAGTAACTCGAGATCCAGCAAAGTTTAAGAACTCTCTAAGCCCACCTCCAGTGACGTGCTTCCTCCAGCATGGCCACATGGTCTAAAACCTCCCAAAAGAGTGCCACTAACTGGGGACAAAATGTCCAAATATTTAGAGCCTACAGGGGACATTCTCATTCAAACTTCCATAAGTCCCTTCTGGACCACAGCTTCTGTATGCTGACCCTGAGGAAAGACTTCCCAGAAGATTTTGCCACAGTGATGCTGGTCTCTTGTTATGCATAGCTGATTTTTTTAGCCCCAGCTAACCAGCATCAATTGTCCTAGTAAAGCAAAGGTTTCACATCAATGGTTCTGGTCTCTTCTTAATCACAGCTGATTCTTCAGTGCCAACTGACCAGAACCCACAGTTTCTCAATTCAAGATATCATACAAACAGCCCTGATAGTTTCTGCTTCCCTTTGAAGCTTCACAAGGCAGGTCTCCATCATCCACAACTCTTTCAGCACAACTGTTCCAAGCTCCATAGCAACAAACTCTAAGCATTCAATGACTTCCAGTCCAGAGTTCCAAACACTTCCACAGTCCTCCCCAAAATACCAAAGTCAGGTCTGTCACAGCAATACCCTACTCTCTGGTACCAATTTCTGTTCTAGTTTATTTCTCCATTGCTGTGACAAAATACTATGACCATTATCAACTTGGGGAGGAAAGGGTTTATTTGTGTTACATCTCCCAGATCACAGTTCATCACTGAGGGAGCCCAAGGTAGGAACTCAGGGCAGGAACCTGGAGGCAGGAGCTGGAGCACAGGCCATGGAGGAATGCTGCTTACTGGCTTTGTCCCCCTGGCCATGGCCAGCCCGCCTTCTTATACAACACAAAACGACCA
>NW_008336953.1:3845915-3860642 GCF_000622305.1 Nannospalax galili | reverse complement strand
CCATGGAGGAATGCTGCTTACTGGCTTGCTCCCCTGGCCCATGCTCAGCCTGCTTTCTTATACAATACAGAACGACCTTCCCAGAGGTGGCACCACTCCGGGCCCTCCCACATCACTCGAAACTCAAAAAAATACCCCACAGACAGGTTGCAAGTCAGTCCAATGGAGGCAGTTCCACAGTTGAGGAACTTGACTACCCAGGGGTATCAAGTTGACACTAAAGCTATCCAACACACACTTATACACATAAAATAAAAACAATTAAAAAACCTAATGAAATACAAATGGTGTATACATTTTTTGTCATATTGTATTATTTGGAAAATTGTGATAAGAAAAATATCCAAGTTCAGTTTAAAAAAATAATTCCATCCACAGTTGGTAGATTCCACAGACAAAGAGCCCAAGGATAAATGCTGACTGTCCTAGAGCACAGCTGGGGATAGAGGAAAGGGCATTCTCCTCCATCTCTGAGATGCCTGTTGGCCTGACCCATATTGGCCTATTAGTAACTCTCCTGCTACATATGGATAAGGGGCTAGAGGTCTTGTCCCTCCCCAGTCCCTGTTCCCCATGACTGGGAAGTTTCTTTATAGTCTAGTCACCATCCAGTTCTTGGACTAGCAGTCTCTTTTCACTTACGTCCTGCAAGGCCTGATGCCAAGGAGCCACTCGAGTTCCTGAAGTCTGCCATCATCTCTCCATTTCTTTGGTTCCATTGCTTACAGCTGCTGCTCCTGACACCTGGAATGTCTTCCCCTACCTCCTCCCGGCTAGTAAGTTGTTATTCATCCTGAAGCTTAAGCTAACTTGGGCCTCAGTCAGTTAACTTTCTTTTCTGCTGCCTCCAGACGGAGTCGCTTCCTTTGCTAAGCTACCTGTGCAACCCATAAATACAAAGGCACTGGTTCTAGCTTATTACGACGGCCTCGGTGTCTGTTTTCACTACTCATTTGAAAACAATGTTCTCTCGCCTTGTCTCCAGCTGCAGCCAGACCCTGCCCAATGTAGGTTTGCTAGGTCAATTTTCTTCCCAGCAGCCCTACACCTTCAGCCTTCCCTCCTGATAGTGCTTGTCCTCTGTACTCGAACACATAGTGGTGTTGTACACATTAAACCATTTAGGTCTGGGACCACCCACGACCACAGACTGGATGGATCATATCCTCTACCAGTGACCTAACTGCAGATCCTGGAGATCTCGGCGATGAGCCATTCCAACCTCCTTTCTCTTGTAGTATAAACTCATCTATAGACGATCACTCAGTCTCTACTTAAATAATTTCCAAGGCTTTTCCATTAACTAAATATAGTGGTACCCAGTGGAAAACACTAGCATGTGGGTAGACATCACCAAGGACAGCACCTGACTCACTCTGTTGACGAGGACAGAGCAATCTAGAACAGACGGATGCTAGGAGAAAGGGACATTTTGTTTTCAGTGGAGCTTATTTTCCTTCAGATTACAGGCCAGGCAACAGAGAAGACTTGAGTGCTCTAATCTTAGGGGTCCTGTTCTGTGGGCTCATTTTGGCTGCAACTGTACAGGTCCCACGGCAGGAGATTCCTGCTTGCTCTTCCAGGGGCCTTTGTTATCGCCACCAAGAGCTTTGGACTCTTAACAGTTTGGGGAGATGAAAAAGAGGAAGGACAGTGGTTCTTTGTATCCCTCAAAGGCAGCACTGTTTCTCGGTGCTGGCACAACCCACCAACAACGTGCTGCCCTTCATGGGAGATTGTTTTACTGCCCTGGCACAAGGACTGCCCAGCACCAGCCCTCACAAAAGAGAAATACTGGTGTCCCTTGCAATACCTTCGCAGGCAGCAAATGGAGATAGCTTTCAAGAGTGACTGTCGATAATTCTTATCTCTTCTTCTTACATCCCTGTGATGTAAGCTTAGGGGAGCACTTGCTGATGCTGGCTGGTCTGCGGCTTCTATGTCTAGTCACCAACAAGAGCCTTGGGCTTAGAAGTGGAGAGGCTAAGGACCTTCCTCACATTTCTCTATTTTGATTCATTATTCCAGGTTGAAAGTCAATAGCATCAATCTGTAGCAATAGCTGCTTGTTGGTAATACCAGTACTTCCAGGATGACCCGGCCATTGACGTAGTTAGCAAACAGTTATTGAGAATAGATTTTTTTGTCACCTGCCTCAGCCACCCAAGCGCACACTACTACGTCTGGCTTAAAGTTTTCTTTGGCAATCTACATATCTCTTCTCATTCATGTTAATCCAGCCTTATTCTTTTTATTAATGGTTCCTATGAGTGTCTGTGCACATAATGATCCTTGGTATATATTTCCTCTTGTAAAATGTAATGTGGTAATCAGGTATGGGGGCGCATACCTGTAGTCCCAGCACTCAGAAGACAGGAGGATCTTGAGTTCTAGGCCAGGCTAGGCTACACAGTGAAACCCTGTCTAAAAGACAAAACAAAACAAACATGGCTTGCAAGGCAGCTCAATAGGTGCTTGCAACCAAACCTGACCACCTAACTTCAATCCCCAGAGCCTACATTACAGAAGTGGAGAACTGACTTCTGAAAGCTGTCTTTTGACTTCCACATGCATGCTATGGCAACACATACATAAACGTTTAAAACGTCATTAAAACTTGTTCATGGAGGATTTGCCTTCCCCCAGGAATATGATAAACTTTGACTCAATCCTTTTTTTAAATTTTACACCTTTTACTTATTCATTTTTATTTTACGTGTATGAGTATTTTTCCTGCATGTATGTTAAGTGTACCACATGTGTGCAATCCCACTAAGACCAGAAGAGAGCATCAAATCCCCTGGAACTACAGTTACAAACAGTTTCTTAGAGTACAGACAGTTGTTAGCTGCCATGTGGGCGCTGGGAACAGAATCCCCAGTCCTCTGCGAGAACAGCTAGTACTCTTAACTGCTCAGCCATCTCTTTAACCACGAATCCATTCTGTTTAAGTGGATCATAGCCATGTGGCTTTCTCTGAACAATAAAACAAAACTAAAGGTGATGGAATTGGAGATCATGATGTTAAGAGAAATCACCCAGAGTTAGAAAGATAAATATTATATGTTTTCTTTCATACATGGTGTCTAGAATATGTAGACATAGACTGACTCTCTCTCTCTCTCTCTCGCTCTCGCTCTTGCTCTCCCTCTCTCACGCTCTCTCACACACACGCATATTCAGGGTACATTTGTCATAAAGCCCGAGTTAGTCCATCCTAATTAGCACGTGGTTTATCGTGCACTTACATTCTTGTACTTAGGTCATAGTTATTCTTTGTTTTAATATCTGTCCTTGTTTCTATGGTAACAAATCTTGATTACTCTTCTGCTGGTTCCATACTATTTATTGAGCTGTACTAATCCTCTCTTGTGATTTTTCCAGTGGGTTTTATTTTCTGTGAAATAGTCACATCACAAAAATCTTTCTTGAATGACTATCAATAGTGGAGTCGTTGGAATACATACTTTATTCATTATATTTGGCAAAGAAAGAGTATAGTTCTTTTTAGGGGATTTCCACCCTTCAGCTGCAACTCATTATGTCCACCTAAATGCCCTGGACTAGCCAGAAAGCAAATGTTTCCCATTACACATAACATTCATCAGTTAGATTCAGAAACAGGCTTCCTTTTAAATTGATTGAGCTTGGAAGTAACAGTTATGACTCACTACTGGCTCTCTCCATGCTTTCAAAGTAAAAAAGTACGATGGATGGTATGATTAACCTTGACCCACTCCATCTTTTGTAGGCATACATCAACCTTCACATTATTTCTCAAGTAAGATCTTGCTTTTAGCTACCAGTGCCAGAATGCCTTCTTCGGTACTCCTGTTATGCAGTGAGATGTTCCATTTTGAAGTATTTCATGGAACATATGATTATGTATTTTTAGAACCTGCTATCTTATGTTGCACAGTTGCCCATAAGTTGAATTATATTGTTAAACAATGTTTGAGTAAATAGACCTTAGTGCTGATTGAAACATAGGAAGTCCCCAACTTCCATGTGGGTTATAGTCTGAAAATTTAGAGTCTGCTTTTTAGGTTAGGTGACATTTCCCAGAGATAATTCTGAAATCCACCATTAGTCCCCTTCCTAATCTCAAAGCCAAGTTAACCACTAACGCAGTTGAAACAACTTCTTTTACATGCTAATTCTTTGGGGTGAGTTATCTTAGAAGTCTAGTCACTGCTCATAAAAATATTTGTTGAAACCAGTCTTTTAGTATCAAAAAACAGTACCCATTTATTTGGGGAGATGTTTGCCCCCCCAAACTATCCGTGTAAAGGGAAGAAACATGGAATACATTCTGCTTTTTAAATTTTTTAAATGTTTTATGTATTATTTATTATTTTTATTTTATGTGTTTATGTGTATTGCCTGCATGTATGTAAGTGTACCTGTGTCATGCAATGCCCCTGGAGGTCAGAAGAGGCCATTGGATCCCCTGGAACTGGAGTTACAGATGGTTGTGAGTTGCCATGTGGGTGCTGGGAATCAAACCCAGGTCCTTTACAAGAGCAGCCAGGGATCTTAACCGCTGAGCCATCTCTCCAGCCCACATTCTGCTGTCTTACAGCCATGTATTTCAAAATAGTGAGCTGCTGATACTTGTTTATCGATGAGTATGGAAGTCCAGGAGCCTATTTAGGTAGCTCTCTTAGAATATCTGCAGTGGTCTTAGATGGGTAGTAATACAAAAAAGTCTTTGTAAATCACATAGCTCTAATTTCAAAGTTAATTTCATGCCATAGCTTTGGGAGCACTTGAAACAGAGACATGTCAAAGCAACACAATGCAGTTAATTCAAATGCATGACTTTCATCTTGATTCAAATTGTAGTCACAATCTGATAGGAATATTCATCTAATAAAAAGTTTCAGTGCTAGTCCCATACCAGCTGACATGTCTCTGCCAGGAGGCACTAAAACCACCCTGACAGTCCTGCTTTGGAAGAGATGAAGACATAGAGTGTGCTTAGTGATAAACTGTGGGCTGTTGCTGACCTGCCACCCTGGCCCAAAGATGGACCAGCTTAGTATCAAGCCAGTAGGAATTGTTTCTAAATACTGTTTGCTTCATTTGAAAGCCATTAAATGCGAGCTCATGGTCAAGATAGGAAAGTCAAGAGAAAAGCCCGTGACCTTACAGGGAGCTTATACAATTCTGCTATTGTCCATAATATCTCAGTACTATAAACTCAAGAACAAGGCATTTTTCTCCTGCTAAGAAAATGTTTTTGATAGGAATATATTGTACTGTAAGCCCAGCTACTAGCCCAGGTCTTGGGGCTGGGGATGGGGGATCGTGTGCTCAGGTGGGGAACTTACTACTATTTTTCAACTAAATTGACATAATATCAAACTGCCTTCTAATTGTCTGTGCTTATACCCATAGACAAGGGCTGTCCCAGCCTTAATCAGAGAATCCTCTCTTTATAATGAACAGCAAGCAGTGACTGCTGAGATTCATGGCTGCCAGGATGCTGAGACAGAGTGAGTGTTGTGGGCTCAGCCCTAAACAAGACGTTTATAAGACCCCCTCCAAGGCTAAACAAGACATTAATACAACCCCCTCCAAGGCTTGGGGAATACTGTGGGAGAGGGGCCAGGAAGTCTGTGAGAGCTGGAGGATGGGGTGAAGAGCTGTGAAACGCTGTCTTCTAGACCAGATACAACCAATGCCATCGTTAACTCACAAATGAGGTTAGCTACATTGGGCCCACACAAGGCTGCCCCTACCAACAAGCCACAGGAGGGGGGTGGCTCACAAACACCTGGCTGTGGACAGATTCTAGAAGAGGGAGAATCTCTCTAGTTGTGCACTCACTACTTGACTCCAGTGGATAGCTCCAAACCCACAGTCACACAGATAGTCTGGTTAAACTCAGTGAATCACAAAACAAATGAACAGAAATGAACCTGAGAAAGAGATTTGTGAGGAAGAGTGTGATAGGAGACAGGAGACAGTGGGGAATGCGTGGTCAGTGTGCACTGTACACATGTAAACTGCCTGAGAACAAATTTACTTAATAAAAATAACTTTAAAAAGTATTTCCATTTTTTCATTCTCTTTGAAACAATTATGATTCAGAAATTCAATTAACAATACATGCCCAGCTTTCCTACCACTTAGTAAAGACCAAAATAGAGTTAAATGGTCTTGGAAATATTGTCTTGTTAATGTAAAACTGCAGAGAAAAATAAATGGAATTTGTTTTCTTTTTTCCCCTCGGTACTGGGGATTAAATTTAGGGCCTCACACATGCAAGGCAAGTGCTCTACGGCACAGCTTCATCCCTAGCCCTGGAATTTTCCGTAAGCTGCCAATATTTTTGGTACATTGGATAGAGAATGTAAGACAGTCTGAAAACTCTGGGAAAGGGTGGGGGTAGAAAGCTCTACAGGAGGTAGATGGCAATCTACATTTTGAATCAGGACATTATGGTTGTATTTTCTGTTTTCCTGGTCATTGATGGCTGAGATTTCATTTATCCCTGTATTACATTGAATTACTTGTTCTCTCTAATTTAATGTGATCATATCCCAGTGCTCTGTGATTGGTCTACCCAGTCAGATGTGGGCATTTCTAGATGCTGAGGGACGTACAGCATCTGGTCATTGATGTTAGTCTTAAACAGCAGAAGTAGCAGCAGGCTCAACTGCCATTCATCGAAAATTTACTGTGAGCAAGACTTATGTTGGATTCTTTACATGCATTCTCTAACTCAAATCACTAAATATCATAAAGGCATGGGGATAAAGTTCTGTGGTATGGTGCTTTCCTAGTGTGTGCAAGTCTCTGGATTCAATACCCAGGAATGCAAACAAAAAAATGTCTTTAAACATTTTATGTATGTGATAGTATTGACCGTGAACTTGACAGAATCTTGGGGAGGTGGGCCTCTAGGCATGCCTATGGAAGATTGCTTTGACTGTGTTAACGGAGGTGAGAAGACTTGCCCATTGCAGGTGGCACTGCTTCCTGGCTGGGATCCTGGACTGAGTAAGCGGAGAAAGGGGGCTGAGCAGCAGCAGCGTTCATCACTTTCTACTTCCTGATTATGTGGCCAGCCGCTCCAAAGTCCTGCATCTTGACTTCTCCAACATGATGGACCACATCCATGAACTGTGAGCCTGAGTAAACGTTCTCCCCTAAGTTGCCTTTATTGGAGTATTTTGTCACAGCAACAGGAATGGAAACTAAGACAACATAATTTATCTGAGTCTTCCCAGCTATAAAATGAACACTGTGGTAAGAGTAACAGACATCCATCTCTTATAATCTCAGAAGTAAACTACCATAGTGGTTTGAATGAAAACATAAATCAAACAAGCCATTCTTACTGGAAATCAGATGCCTGTGTGTTGGCAATAGGTTTTAGTTGAGGTAACTTTTGGATCCACTCATCAGTCTTTTGCAGACTACATTATACATTCATAGACTCATGCAATGTTAGAATTATTAGGGATCTTAAACTTCTTAGTGATACATTGAACAACCCAGTAGGCAAAGGCATATGTGGCTAATTAAACTTAAATCTTAATTAATTAAGTTATAAACAATTCCTCCATCACTAGTGACAATTCAATGCTCAGTAGTTACCTCTGGCTCCCAACTTGGACAGAGCAGACATGGAAATTTTCCATGATGGAAATTTCTATATAAAGTGTAACTATAGTGTCCATATTCTAGTTCAAACCCATTTGTGGCAAATGAGATGCTCTTGTTCATAAATAAAGGAAAGCTGGACTCCGGAGGACTTAACTGCACACTAAGGCTGTGGAGCTTATCAGCTCACAAAGCGGGAGACTCCAGAGGTGGTTGGGCTACACGGCTCCTGCTCCTGTTGCCTGCCCATCTTTCATCTTTAAATTTCTCCTCCCCTCGATGCCCCAGCCCTGAGCTAAGGGCCACTCCACCTGTGGCAACAGCAGTGGCTATTGCAGTCCTTGGTCATTCCATGGAGTCTAGAAGATGAAGAATTTTCCTTTGAGATCATTTGAAGACTATGGGAGCTTTCTTCTCAAAGGTGTTACCAGGGCCTGGAGAGATGGCTCAGTGGTCAAAAGTGCTTTCAGTTCTTTCAGAATCCCCCCCTCAACTATTCACTTCCTGGCACCCATGTCAGATAGCTCACAATTGCCTATAGCCCCAGCTCCCAGCGATCCAGTGCTCTCTTCTGGTCTCTTTGGGCACCTGCACTTGTGTTCACAAACCCATCCACCTCCATATACCCATGCATATAATTAAAAACAGAAATAAGTCATAAAAAAAGCTTCACCATATATATATATCAATATGTCTTGCTAACCCAAATTTGATAATGTCCATCATCTGGGTGATCCTTATGGCCAGAGAGATAGGTTGTTCTCCTTGGTGTTGGCCAAGCAAGTGCATGTCAGGGTCAACCTCTCTGTTATTATTATGATTTCATCCTCTCAGATCTCAGCATACTTAAAAAAAAAAAAAAAGACGTGAAGATAGATTCTGGTGAGTGTCCTAAAAATATCCACTCTACCCTTCACTTTTATCATTTTTTCAAAACAAGGTCTCAGGCTATATTAAAAGGTCATGCCAAAATGTCAAGAAACTCAAGCAATAGCAGAGCCTGAAGTAAGTTCCTAAGCTCCCAAGCAGGATCCTATGACAGTGCAAAGGCTCCCTAAAATTAGCTATGATATTCCAAACTGCTCAGAGTCCATAGGATATTTTGAGTACATGCATTTTTCAAAAAGATATATTTCTTCAGGTAAATGTCATAAATTTAAAATGATTACATTAAATATAAAATTAAAGTGTTAAGTTAAAAAATCCAGCCATGGTATCTCACTCTTGTAATTCTAGCACTTAGGAGGCTGAGGCAGGAGGACCCCCTACAAGATCAAGGTCAGCTTGGTCTACATAGAGTTTAGTGAGTTTGCAGGCCCCAGTTTTGTATAAATTTGACTGATCAAGTTAACTTCCACTAGTTATAGACTTTGATATTATATGTTTCCCTCTAAAACCTATGATGCAAGTTGATACAATAGCTACCCTACAGACTCGGAGTCTCTGGGTCTACTTTTTCCTTTTCTAAAGCTCTTGACATTGTGAACAAAAGTTCTCAGAAAAAAAAAAAATCTCCAATTTCAACTGAATCTCCTGCAAGGTTGATCAACTGATTAGAAATTCAATGACTGTGCAGAGTTTAGATTGTTGCAGGTCCAGAGCCTATTTACAATGTATCCTGGACCATCTTTAGCCCCCTGAGTACATTCCTTGCCCACTTCTCTGTCTGACTTAACATCCTGTGACTAATGATAAAAATGTGTTTTGGAATGTGTTAACTTAGTAGACCACCATCTTCCACCAACCCAGGGGCTAGGAAGCCTGTGAGACCACAGCTAAGGCTGATAGAATTCTCCCCACTTTGCTGTAAACTACCTCTCCAATGTCTCTACAAATGTATTTGAAAAGTGTCTCGATTTATAGCTTTCTTTGTTCTTTTACTATAAAATCATCATGAAACTGTAACCATGCTGGAACATGGAATTTGGGGTAACCTCAATCTGTGTTCATGGGTCATGGTCACTCATATTTGACTCCAGAATAAACTATCTCTTATCCCTTTCGAGGTGAGAGTTGTGCTTTTGTTTCGATGACATTCTAAAGAATGCAGCTTTATGTGAAGAACAACTTTACCCAGTTTTACTTACAAGGGAAAGAAAGAGCCTCAGATCAACAAATAGATCAACAAATCTATTTCTTTCCAGTGTTGGCTCTCATTTCCAATAGATATGAAATCTGGTTGTCCCACTAAATGTCTAACGCGTATATAAATTTATGCACCATGAGAAATACCCCCAGCCTGGTTCTGCCTCAAATACAAATACACAAAAGAAGACTTCACATGTCTGTTTATAATTTAGAACAAAAAAAGTTGAAAAAGTTGTGGAGATGAGTCCAGAATTCCCAAGCCAACTTCAAGGCAGCTGGCCTCTGGGTTGCTAAGGTTTATTTTTTTCCATTCCCTTCTGAAACCATAGTTGCTGTAAAATCTCAGAAACAGAACTCCAGCAAATGGACAGAACTACTTTATTCCATCAAGCCCCAGTCACCAAACTGTGATTAAATGGGTGTAAAGAGTCAAGCAGCCCAAGATTCCTCAAATGTCACATATTTGCAATTTGACCAAAGTGGAACCAAGCCTAGAGACCCATCTCATTACTTCTTGGCAAGGGAAAGGGTATATCCATGGAAATGCTCCTAAAATTGTCCTTGTTTTCTTCTGAAAAATGACATCAATTTTTAAAATAAATTTTAACCCCAGTGAAAAGTGTCAATATACCCAGAACTAGGACTCTCAAAGGAGAACCTACCCACCAAAACTTTGGTGTTGGCATTCTACTTGGAACAGCACACCCAGCATACATGTCCCAACATGCCCTTGCCTTTAGTAACTGCCTTATAAAGAGCTTTCTCTCCTTCAAAGTGGCTGCCTCTTTGAGGGGTTTAAACACTAGGCCTTCCAGTATAAGAATTGCAACTCTTCTTTGAACTAAATGAGCCAGCGCCTTTAGAATAACAGAAACCATTTTAATGACCCTGAATTATGATGGGATCAGTTCTGTTTCTGCAGAAACTCCCCATTAGAGAAATCAGTATACTCAATAGTCTTCTTGCAGATTCAAATCGCAACAATAGATTCTACAAGTAGGGCAGATTTGTCTACAAGTTTTTGAAGTTGATAATATCACACATTGATGCATCTTCATTCCTTATTTAGGGCAGTGGCCACACCTATCGGTTTAACCATCTCCATGTCTTTTTCCTTCATTAAAAAGAAAAAGAAATATAAATCAAGAAGACATATCCCTCTGTGCCTTGATTGCACCCTTCACTGCCAACTTGTGCCTTCCAGGATGTGTATCTGACAGTCTTGGGTTCTAGGTATGCTGTTCTGGGCTTTATGGTATTGGTGTTCAGTTAGTTTCATTCCTCATCAATGAGACAAAATCTCTGACAGAAGCAACGTGAGGAAGGAGAGATTTATTTTAGCTCACAGTTTCAGACACAATAGACTACCCTGGCAGGGAAGGCATGGCAGAGTTCCTGGTAACAGGATCATGTGGCAGAGGCTTGTTCACATCTTGATGGATCAGAAGACTTGTGATGAACAAATCGGCATCATCTTCAAGGCCTGTCCCTAGTGACCCCACTACTGCCAGCATCCCAAACATTCTGTGGTTCCCGAAAACAGCACCATCAACTGGAGACTAAGTGTCAAACACATGAGCCTGTAGGAGACATTTCACACTAAGACCACAACAACTGTACATTCATCCAATGTTATTCATTATAAATACTCTTGCATATGATGTTGAGATAATAGCAGTAAGTCATTAGACAAAGTAAGTGATTTCATATGGGGGTATTTAACCAATGTCAACCCTAAAGACATATACAGCACGTTTAATTTACTTTTACAATTGGTAAGGAAAACACATATTTGCTTACAAATTCAACTGTTATTCAGTATTGCACAGGCATTTATAATCTGTGCAAGGGAGAAGAAGGCACCCAGATCAGAAAGGAACAGATAACCTTGTTCACAGGTGATTCTGTAGTTTAAATAGAAAATCCTATGGAATTTATAAAACAAGAGAATTCAGAAATCGATCAGCATTGTAACAGATTAGATTTCACAAAAGTCCCAATACAATTCAATTTATGGAGAAAGAAAAGCTTTCCAACAAATGCTTTCAGATGTCCAGATAAGCAACACAGAAAAAAATGAATTAGGTTGGATTGTAGAGCTAAGCATAAAGCTAGAACTAAAAACCTACAGACAAAAACAGGAGAGTAATTGAACCTCTAAAATTTAAAAACGTTTGTAAAAAAAACAAAAACAAAAACAGCATTTAAAAATATAAAGGAAGTAAGATGATCCCAGCCCTTGAGAGATAGAGACAGGAGGACAGGAATTCAAGGGCATCCTCAGCTGTATAGCTAGAGTTCAAGACCAGCCTGGGCTACATTGAGACTGTCTCAGAAAGACAGTCAAAGAGAGAGAGAGAGAGAGAGGCTGGAGAGATGGCTCAGCAGTTAAGAGCACTGGTTGTTCATATGCAGGCTCAAATCCCAGCACCCACATAGTGGCTAACAACTGTCTGCAACTCCAGTTCCAGGGGATCGGACATCTGACGCCCTCTTCTGTCCCCTGCAGCCACTGAATGACATGGGTGCACTTACATACATGCAGCCATAACACTCATACAAATAAAAATTTTAAAGTAACATACACTTATGCAACAAATATGTATCCATATATATTGTGTATATATTAGGTATGTGTATTTATATAACAAATATATACATGAAGTATATGTAAAACTAATCATTTATATCTAGGATAATATATATATGCTACAAATAAATATTCAAGATACATGATACATTTTCTAAAATGAGCAAAAGCCTTGAACATGTATTTCATGAGAGTGCTCTACAAATTCCAAATAAAATATACAAGGTGCTCAATATTGTTAGGTGACAAGACTATGCAAATTAAAACCACAATGAGATACCATTGTATACCTACAGAATGACTAAATTTTAAAAGATTGATAACAAATCTAGGTAGATAGCTCCATCTTCAAAGTACTTGTTGCACAAGCCTGAGGATTCAAGTTTGATCCTCAGAACCCACATAAAAAGCTGGACACCATGACACACACTTACAATCCCTGCACTGGGGAGGCAGAGACAGGGGGTTGGATACCTGAGACTCACTGGTCAGTTCCAGGCCAGTGAGAACCTGTCTCAATAAAACAAAGTAGATGACTGTACTTGAGAAGGGACAACATTTGAGGTCATCCACTGCGCACGTGTGTGTTCCCACATGTGCCTGCATGCACACACACAAAATAAAATAATCACCAATGTTGGTGATTATAGACCTAGAACTCTCATAGAGACATGTTTCCACTGTAAAAATGCAAGGTTTTCATTAAGCTGAATGCATTTGCAGTTTATGACACAGTAATAATTCCTCTAGGTATTTACTTAATAGAAATAAATAAAACAAATGCACAAAATGCTTGTACAAGAATCTGCACAGCAGTGCTTGGCCTTATTTATCATAGTACTATACTGAAAACAAATGAAATATACATCAACACTTGAATCAAGTCATAGTATATTCATACGATGGAATATTACTAAGTAGTAAAAAGAAAAGAACCACTAATATATGAAATAATTAAAAATTAAAACAGTGTTTTAGTTACTTTTCTGTTGCTGTGATAAAACACTCTGACCAAAACCCCCTTAGAGAGGAAAGGGTTTATTTGGCTCACAGCTCACAGTCCTTTATCAAGAGAAGCTGAGGCAGGAACTGAAGCAGAGACCATGGAGGAACACTGCTCACTGGCTTCCTCCTCTGGCCTGTGCTCAGCCTGCTTTCTTATACAACCCAGGACCGCCTGCCCAAGGGTGGCACTGCCCACACTGGCCTGAGCCTTCCAACATCACTCAACAATGAAGAAAATGCTTCATAGACATGCCCACAGGCCAGTCCCTTAGAGGAAATTCCCCCACTTGAGATTCCTTCTTCTCAGGCCTGTCAAGTTGACAACTGACGCTACGCAGCACAAACAGTATGCTAAGTAAAAGAAGACAGGCACCAAAGTGTAAGCCTCTTTCCATATATGATGCACAACAACAGGCAAACTAATCCAGGATGACAGGAACTAAAGCAATGGTCACCCATGGGTACTGAGGATTATCTGGACGATGTGGAGGTATGAGAGAACTTTCTGGAATGATGACTTTTTTCATATGGCATGATGGATTGACATAGGTACCACATTTGACCAAATGTATACTTCAGACTTCTGCATTTATTCTGTATGGACATTACTTTAAAAGCAAGTTGAATATGAAACGTGTTGGGCTGGAAAGATGACTCAGCAGTTAGTATGCTTACTGCTCTTACAGAGGACCCAAGTTCCATTTCCAGCACCCACAGGGGTGACTCATAGCTGCCTGTAACTCCAGCTCTAGAAGATCTGACAATCTCTTCTGGCCACCATGAGTACCTGTACTCATGTGCAGACACACACACACACACAAAATTAAAAATAAAATATGTCTTTAAAAAAAATTGTGTCTGGTGATAGATGGTAACTGATAGTTTGTATATCTTGTTTATGAATGCTAAACAAATAGTTTACAAATAAATATACATTTAATTTTTTAAAAGATAGCTTCAAGTTTCTACTCTATAAAATATTATACACATATTGTCCATCCAGACTTAAAATGCAGGTGTTTATAACAAAACATGAATTTCTGCTCTCTCTGCTTCCCTGGGCCTGCACTACCGGCTAACTCTCTTAGCCTGCACTACTATCCTCAGGCCTCTTGGGGTAAGTCTATAGCACGCCGGGACTCCCTAAGCTACATTCACCCTTCCATCCCTCCCACCGCTCTATACTCCTAGTTTGGGCCCAGCACCATTCCTAGTCTTGGGGCCCCAGACACCTGGGGAACCAATACTGCTTCCTGACCCTTCTCACCCAGACCAACTCAGTGCCTTTCTTGGGCCCCAGGAGCACCGCTTCTGGTCCTGGCCCCGCCCTCACCTCTCTCTGCTTCCCTGGGCCTGCACCAATGGCTAACTCTCCTAGCCTGCACTACTATCCTCAAACCTCTTGGGGTAAGTCTATAGCGCAGCCCTCC
>NW_008336953.1:3820188-3840343 GCF_000622305.1 Nannospalax galili | reverse complement strand
AAAAAAAAAACAAGTATCTTCTTGAAGTCCCTCAAATTAAGGTAAAGAATAAGAACAAATCATTCTGGAAGAACGCAAAGGAAAATAGCTTTAGATACTTAAGTGACAATTGAATTTATTCTTATAATTGTTTTAATAGCTTTTGTATAATCTTCATCGCTATTATGAGATATAAAATATATTTATCAAATCTGTAATCATTATGCCAAAAAATCTGAATTACTGTAATATTTTGTATATTGTTAAAACTGTAACTTTAATTGTTAAAAAAAAAAACAAAAAACATGAATTTCTGAGTCTTTACTTCCCCCAAAGAATCAAAAGTTTTAGGAAATGTATAAACTGCTGAGCTTTGTATAGACTGTAGAAACCTAAAGTCAATGCTATGAAACATTGAATGAAATCTATGGATTGAGACCACAATGAAACGCTAGAACTAGGAAGACAAAGAAGGGTGATGAAAGGGGAAACAAAACGATAATAATTAACGCCCCCAGGAGGGCCAGATACAAGAAAGGGATGGGAATAGCCAGCCTGCTAAGGCCAGCACAAGTCAGAAGCCTGAAGCATTCACCAGGGAGAGCCTGCAGTGACCTTGGGTCCTGCTCCCATGCCATGCATACCTTTCATTCCGTGGGACACAAATATGCCTTTCATATCCGAAAGCAGACTGTTTCCTATGCGCTCGGCCTCTGTGGCCATCCGTAGGCACAGTGACAGCAGCTGGATAGAGCTGGACGCTTTCTAAAACCTTTATTCCTTCCCAGATAGCTTATATTTTTCCTTGAAATTATGTTTTTGGGTCTCACTGTATTCTGTCTTTGAGAACAGAATTTAACCACATTTTTATTAAAAAGAAAAAAACCTTCATTTGAGAAACAGTGCTGATGTAAGTGGTGCTTACTAAGATAGGCTGGAATGGGACCGCCTCAAGGGCCATAGGCATTTTCTATGGCTTGCTTTATGTTAGACTTGCTTACCGTTTCTTGGTGCAGCTCTAAGCTCAAGCTCATGTGGGCAGGGCCCGTGTTTTACTTCTCTGTGTTTTTAGCATGTCTAGACTTAGAAAACTTACTTCACTAAAATGAATTGGTGTGCCTCTCGCCTTTCCTGCTACATTCCCAGGGGCTCCAGAAAGTCTCTGGCATGCGTTTCTCTATTCTAATCCCATCTTTACTCATTTCAGTCTGTTTTGAAGGTAGATACTTTTAATTCATTCATGAATCTCATACTGACTTCTGACTTCTTTCTACTTTCCTGAGCGGGTAAATTGTTAAACAGATAAACTGTCTTCAGGAGTCTGTTTGCTCTAAGAGTTTTTCCAAAAGAAAGTAATAAACAAGCAGATGTGAGCTGTGTCAACATAGCGAAACACCTGCAGAGCACCCAGAGCTGACAGAGACTTGCACAACTGTTCAATGACTTGTCCTGGGTCCAGCAGTAAGATTTTCCTGACAGTAACTCTCTTTCTGCCAAGGAGTTATGACCTTTAAACCTGGTGAAGAAACTTGGCATAATACTGTGCTGCTTCTGGGAACAACAGGATAAATATGGGATTAGAGACAGTCACAAAAAGATGTTGTATGTTGACTAGCACACAAGTCAGATGATAAAAATGACAGCAATCAAAACATCTAAAATATAACAGGAATTAACTGCTTGCAAGGCAATTCTGCATACATCCCATCCGTATTCCTTACTGCCACTTACAGTCATAAAACAAAACCTACATGGCTGCAGTTTTCTTCATGGCATTGACACGCAAAGGGGCACCTAAGTAATGGAGGCATTCACTCTGGGTCCCTCTTTGGTATTTCTGTCTCTTGTGTACAGACCATCTAACTCCATTTATGAAATGCGTACCGTTACTGATTTTTACTCCAGCCATTCTTCAGCTTTGATGAAATGTTGTTTAAAACTCATTAAATGTCTTCTAATTTGCAAATTTATAGTTTCTCCAGTTATACATAGAAATAGCTATGGAATTTTGGGAGAGAGACATTATCACAAGGAAAATTAAAACATATGACATCAGAATCTTGAGTATATTTGACAAATATTAATGAGAAATATTGACCACTTTTTCTGTGCCAGGCACTGTGCTAGGTGCCCAGAGAGTTTATGAGTCTATGCCCGGCTAGGCATACAGCTTGGCTGTAGAGTGTTTGCCTACTAGGTACAAGGCCCTGAGTTAAATTTTAGCACCACAGGCATACACACACACACACACACACACACACACACACACACACACAGAGAGAGAGAGAGAGAGAGAATAAAGAAAAATAATAGTCTATGAAAATATAGTGTGAAGCTGGTAGAAAAGAATGATTTCCACAAAATTCTGAAGAATTTCAGGAATCTTACCAACATCTTCAATAGGATGCCAAAAGATGTTGTCTCAATGAATTAAGACAGAAAAAAAGAGATAAAAAAAAGAATAGCATGAAAGAAAAAAGAGTGGAAGTAATTTGAAAAGCAAAGTGGATAAAATATCAAAAAGGCAAAACCAGAGCTCAAGTTATTTTTCATGTATGAAGACAGTATAGTGACTTTCCTGAATATGTAAGAACTAAGAAAATGAGGCTTTAATACTAGCACTTGAAAGGCATTGGCAAATGGATCTCTGTGAGTTCAAGGCCAGCCTGGTCTACACAGTGTGTTCCAGGTCAGCTGGGTCTACAGGGAGACACTGTCTCAAAAAGACCAAAAAAAAAAAAAAAAAAAAAAAAAAAAAAACAAAGAATTAAGAAAATGTAATATCTGGCCACAGGCACCTGTAATCCCTTCATTCCATGAGGTAGGAGGACTGAGTTCAAGGGCAGCCTGGACCACACAGTAATACCTTGTCTCATAAATAAAGCAAATAAACACCTTGTACCCTAAAAATAACCAAAAAGAAAATACAATATCCACTGTTTCTGCCCTTTGTCATTCCTGCTATTCAGAATGACTCTGGGCCTCTGATCATGAAAGGAAACATCTATTTTCAGAAAGGAGGATAAATAATAGAAGAAACAGAGCTAATACAGTTGGGGGCTCAATATTATTTATTAAATATGTAAAAGCCAATCATTTTCCTGCATGTCAAAAAATAACTAGGCAACACACAAGCAAACATTCCAGTCAGCAATTACTGTAAGTTATAAAGAACAGAAGAGTAAGCTTAGTAAGATTGAGAAAGCCGGGTGTGGTGATGTCTACCCCTAACGCCAGCTCTTGGAAGCCTTGAGGAAGACAATGACTATGAGTTCAAAGCCAACTCTGGCTACACAGAGAGACCCTTCCTCCAAACAAAAACAAACAAAAAGAGAACTGGGTAGGAATGACATAAAAAATTACATGACTTGGGGCTGGAGAGATGGTTCAGCTATTAAGAATGGGCACTGTTCCACAGAAAACCAGAGTTCAGTTCCTACCACCCATATTGGGCAACTGCCTATGACTCCAGCTCCAGGGGTATCCAATGCCCCTGACCTCCCCAGGCACCCATCCTCACATGCATGCACACACACACACACACACACACACACACACACACAATTAAATCTTCTTTAAAAAATTAGAAAAGAGTCTGGAGAGATGGCCTACTGGTTAAGAGCAGTGGCTGTTCTTACAGAGGACCTCAGTTTGAATCCCAGCACCCACATGGTGGCTAACAACCATCCATAACTCCAGTTCCAGAGGATCTGGACTCTTCTGACCTCTGTGGGCATTGTACAACACAGGTGCACTTACCTACATGCAGCCATAATGATATGACAGACAGCAAAGAGAAAAATCTGTGTTCGTGGGTAGAAAAGCATATAATATTCCCTTATATTCTAAAAGTGAATTCTTTCTAAATCAATCCATGAAATACCATTTCAATTAAAATTTTGGTGGGAATTTTTTAAATGACTGTTGAAAGAAGTACAGCCAAGAATCAAATTGGAAAAATACTACTGAAGAAGGATGCTTGTTTTAGCCCAGAAGGGAACAAGGCAAAAACATATATATACCTACTTTTGCTCTAACCTTGTTCTGACATCCAGGCTCAGCTTGCCAAAGACCTAGTGGGTCTAGAACTTCAAAACCAGCATGGCAGACATACTCTCTTTCCACACTGCTTCACAGAGTGAGTGAGCCCACAAGTCGGTCATCTCCCCTGCTGGCATCCTAAGGCAGGCTTGCCCTGCTGCAGGTCCCCTTGACCCTCTCCACATTCAGGATCCAGGCCAGGAGTCCCTCCCTCCTACCAGTGACTACGTGACTAATCTCCACAAAGATACTTTAGTCATGGCATTCCTCTGATCATATGCTTTAGAATCTTTAAGGACACCTAACTGTCTACTAAATATAGTCTACACGCTCTAGTCTGGTATCTACAAAATGTCCTGTGCTTTTTATCCCTCTATTCTCAGCTTTGTCTCTCGTTAACTCTCTTCCTGGCAATTAAAAGAACTTTAGGTTCCTTAAAAAAAGAAGATTTAGAGGAATTGTAGAGGAAAGAGGAATAGAACAGATGGTGGAGCATGTGTAGATTCTTCTTTAGAAACCCAAGTAAAGCCAGATGATGTGTGTGCCTGTATCAGGGAGAGAGAGGCAGGAGGATCACCCGCGTGAGACCAGCTTCGGGTGGAACCTACTAAGGATGTAGCTCTGTGGTAGAGTAGCTAGTGCACAAAAAGGCCTGGGTTCCATTCCCAGCACAGGAAAGTAAACAAAATCAAACCAAAGCAAAACCAGAGAAACATTCTGACATGAAAGAAAGGTGACACTCAGATAGCTACTGTAGAACAAACAGTTGAAGGAGGTTTGTCCTATTTTCATTTGGAATAGAAGACTCGAAGGTAGTTACCTCACGCATCAGTAAGCTATATTGCTCTGTCAGAAACTATCCCTATACTCAGAGACCTAATGTAAAAGACATTTATCTAGTTCCCAAGTCTTCAAGGCTGCAGGGTGGTTTTTCTGATCTTAAATCATGCTTAGCAGATCTTGGCTGTGTTGGCATGCATCAGCTGGTGGGCAGCCAGGTCTAGGATGGTTTCAGCTGGTGTAACTAAGTTCCCTTCATGGGGGTCTCTCGTCCTGCTGTAGGCAAGCCTGAATTTGTTCACATGGTGATGGAAAGGTTTCAAGGAAGAGCCTAGAAGCACACAGTGCTGCTGCTGCTTCTTTCTTCATTAAAAAAATATTAAATTGTGTGTATATGAACAGGTGCCAATGGAGGCTAGAGGCATCGGATCTTCTGGGGAGCTAGAGTTAAGGGCTGCCTCGACATAGGTGCTAGGAACTGAACTCCAGGCCTCTGCAAGAGCAATATAAGCTCTTAATGTCTGAGCCATCTCTCCAGCCCCCACACAGGGCTGCTTAAGGCCTCAGATCAGAGTTAATACATGGCTACTTTACCTGCATTCCATTGGCAAAACAAATCACAAGCCAGCCCCAGGTTGATGAGAACACAAAAACCACCTCCTAAGTGTGAGAACTTCACGAAGATCAGGAATAAGGGAAGAGAGAGAACTGAGACCATTTTGTAGCCAGTGGTCACAAGTCCCTACAGCTTATACTGCAGCCAGCAGCACAGGAAGGGGCTGAACCCACAGCAGAGTCAACTTTTGAGTGCAGATAGTCGGGCCAATCTGCTTGCTCTGTGATCTCCAAGGATCTTCTTCGACCACTGATCTCAGTCCACACCCCAAACCCCTCTGTGGACTGGGTCCCTCTGTCCTCAGGATGTGCCATTGGTACGTTCTGCAGAAATTGAGGCATTAGAGTTCTAACTTTTTATCTGTTCATTTCTGCAAACAAATTTGCCTAGCACCAAAAGACTTTTCAAATGGTTTTCTTCTCTGGGAAGCTGCCTCAGTTAGTCTGCTATTGTTTTTAGTTACTTTTTGCAGCATAATCATATTTGTATTAAAATATGTCTAGGGGCTGGAGAGATGGATCAGAGGTTAAGAACACTGACTGTTCTCACAGAAGACCCAGGTTTGAATCCCGGCACCCACGTGGCAGCTAACTACTGTCCGTAACTCCAGTTCCAGGGGATTTGACAGCTTCTTCTGTCCTCTACGATTGCACGACACAGGTGCACTTACCTACATGCAGCCATAATACTCATACACATAAAATAAAAATAATAAATAAAAAATATTTTTAAAAATTGTCTATTGCAAAATACAATTGCTTTAAAGAATGAGTTCATTGAAAAATGGCAGCTTTAATAAATTATAACTTTAAGAGGTTTTATATCCATACAAATAATACTATAGTTTCATTTTAAAATTTTGGTTTCTGCTCAACATGAGTTATTATGGTAGAGACATCTGAAAGGCCTAAAGGATTATGTTCTTTGCCAGCTGAGTGTCATCCACTACTTGAAACAGCTTACAAAAACAAATAGAAAAGCCTTTGCCAAAAATTAAGATCACATACATTCTTTCCCAAATGAGTATAACTTATATAACAGTTGTGTTTTCAGTTCATCTGATGTATAACTGTGCTTGTACCCTAAAGCACTGTTATTACATGACATTTCACACTAAATATGAAATGAAAATTAACAGATGTATAATTGGATCCGCATGCTAGCACTTGTGAATATAAATTCTAAAAGACTCCAAGACACTATAGCCCTCAAATAACATTTAACGTCAGAGCCCTGACTGATGTCCTGGTAGGTTTTTGTTATGTTTTATACAGTGTCTGTGTAGCAGATAGCCAGGAATTTCTCTCCATGTTATTACACATTGACAACTTGCCATTGTTTCTTTTCTATCGTTGGCTCTTTCCCTTTCATTAACTTATTTTTAATCTTTTCCTCTTTGTCATCCAAGAAGCTTCAAAATCTTTTAAAATTAGTATCATTCAACCCTTCGAGCATAGCTATTAAATACATTAAATACAGTTTTCTACTGCATACCAGCCATTTTTCTTTATTATTCACTTGTTCTGACAGCTGGAAAAGAGCCCCCAAAATGCTGGAGCTCATGGCATTGGCCTGTAATCCCAGCTACTCAGGAAGCTGAGGTAGGAAGATTGTGAGTTCAAGGCCCACCTTGCTAAGACCTTCATGCAAGATAACCAACAAGAAGAGGGCTGGAGGTATCTGTCAGTGATGGAGCTCTTGCTTAGCATACAGGAAACCCTAGTTCAATCCCCAGTGAGAGAAGGAGGGAGGGAGAGAGAGAGAGAGAGAGGGAGCTGTCAAGATAGGTTTGGTAGGTGAGGCAGAGAGATTCTTGGGCATTAATGAAGAGACAGAGAGAGAGACAGAGACAGAGACAGAGAGAGAGACAGAGAGAGATCATAGATTCTTAAATCCAAAATTTGACACTATCATTTCTCTCTATAAACAGATGTTAACACTCAAATTTGATGTTTTTCTCCATATTGAACAGGAATAACAAACGTTACTAGGAACGTCCAAGCATCTCAGATTTCTTTTAATGATGCATTAAAACTTCAAAAATTTGTTTTTGTTACATACAATGTTAAAAATTTTTCAAACAACATAGGACATAAACTAAATCTCAATCCCACCACCTAGCATCTAGTCCAATTTTTCAATTTGTTTACACTTTTCTGATAACAAATGCCTTTCCATGAGGACATATAAATTATACACAGACATACATATGATCAATTTTTATTGCCTAATTCTATGTCTACCACCACCTTGTAAATCAAACCATAAATATCTAGCCAATTCATTTTAACAACCACATAATGTTTTTAACCAATCTTCTTGTATAGCCATTTAGCTAAATGTCCATTGGGATATCGCTGTATATTTAATCAAACTAACATTAAAATTCTATATTCTATTCATTGTAAAATGTACAATTTGCTGTCATCTTTTAAGGATTAGACAAGGATTGGGAAGTGCTCTAAGATCATTTTTATGTTACTAATGATTTTATTATTCTTGCCTTGTCACTCATAAAAGAACTCTTTCCATCTATGTGGTTAAAGGGTGTGTATGTGTGTGTGTGTGTGTGTGTGTGTGTATTGTCTTGAAAAGGATGGAGCCAGTAAGATAGCTCAGCAGATAAAGGCACCTGCCACCAAGCCTGACAACCTGAGTTGGATTCCCAGGACTCACATGGTGGAAGGAAAGAACTGAGTCCTGTGGGTCGTCCTCTGACTTCCACAAGCACATGGCAGCACCCGCTCATCCATATTCATGCACACACACATATAAATTAAAAATAAATGCATTATAAAATTTTTAATTTTTTTAAAAAATTAATTGTATGAGCTCAAAATACCAACTTAATATGAACCTTAAAAGATTTATATACAAACACATTCTGCTTATATCTTTGGTTTCAACTAGAGAATTCAAAATGCTCTCCCTTTCTTCCCACTGCCTGAATTAATAAAAGGAACTTAAGATTCGGCAGAGGAAGTGTGCCTTGCACATGTTCAGAAACCCAGGAACTCTGAGTAAGATCTCCCAGGATCCTGTGGACTGCAGAAGCACTTGCAGTTTCAGATTGAGAAAACTTATCAAGCATTTATCAGGAATGAAGAAAACGTCCCCTGTCCACAGACAGCTAGGGATGGCAAAGTAAAAGACTGACCCCGTAAGCCACACCACACCACACCCAGGGTAAAGAGGCAAATAAGATGGAGTCAAAATTCTTTTCTGTGGTACTAAACACTGTAGTGAAGCAAATACGAAAATTTTGTGAAACTATACATTTCATGAAAATACATGCATTCTACATGATATTTAAAAATAGGGGCTGGAGAGATGGCTCAGCGGTTAAGAACACTGGTTGTTCTTGCAGAAGACCCGGGTTTGAATCCCAGCACCCGCGTGGCAGCTAACAACTGTCTGTAACTCCAGTTCTGACGGCCTCTTCTGTCCCCTGTGGGCATTGCATGACACGGGTGCACTTACCTACATGCAGACAATACACACATACACATAAAAATAATAAATAAGGGGCTGGAGAGATGGCTCAGTGGTTAAGAACACTGTTCTTGCAGAAGATGAGAGGTTGGAATCCCAGCACCCACATGGTGACTAGTAATTGTCCTTAACTCCAGTTCCAGGGGATCTGATACCCTCTTCTGCTTTCTGTGGGCATTGCGTGACATCGGTGCACTTACACACATGCATAGCACTCATACCCATAAAATAAGAAACAGATAATAAAAAATAAATAAATGCAAAAATAAATATTGTTTAAAGTAGTTTGCATGGGTTAGCTCATTAAATCTTCAAAATAAAAGGTGAGGTTGCACATGTCTGTAATTTGACCACTTGGGAGGCTCTGCTACATAGGGTGTTTGAGGCCAACCTGGACTACATGAGCCCCTATCTCAAAAAAAAAAGAAAAAGAAAAAAAAAATCTTCAAAACATGGTAGGAATTATTTCCATTTGAATACTGGAAAACTAACAAAAGAGAGGTTGCCCGAGTTTGCAAAGTCAGACATGATTATACATGCATCAGAACGACATGAGAACAGAACTTGGTATTTTAACCACCATTCTAATTTGATCCATCACAAAATATAATGTGGTGGCTTTCCCTTTTGCTACTTCTAAATAAAATGTAAAGCTGTAGACATCATATATGTATCTATATCTATCATCTATCTGTGTGTGTGTGTGTGTGTGTGTGTGTTATGTGTGTATATGTGTGTATGTGTGTATGTGTGTATGTGTGTGTGTGTGTTATGAGAAGAGGTTCTATAACAACAGCCATTGGGGAAATACAAATTAAAACCACAATGAGATATCATTATGGACCCATCAGAATGGTCACAATAAAATGTAATGCTAACATCAAAAACACTGTGGAAAACACTTGGACAGTTTCTTTAAACATCTGTACTTACCATGCAATCCAACATTGGATCTTTTGAGTATTTCTCTCAGGTAAATGAAAATGTATATGCACAAGAAAATTGACATGACCTCAAAATCAGAAAGAAAATAAAGGAAAATGAAAATAAGGAAACAAAGTATTGAAAATAAACAGTATATATGAAAGAAGAAAATAAATCACTTTAAAAATGGGCAAAGGACCTAAATAGATACTTCTCAAAAGAAGACACACAAATAACCAACAGAAATAAGAAAAAATGCTTTGTGTTGTTAATCATCTGGAAAATTCAATTAAAGCTATGAGGACGGGGCTGGAGAGATGGCTCACTGGTTAAGAACACTGGCTGTACTTGCAAAGGGCCTGGGTTAAGTTGATGACTCACAACTGTCTGTAACTCCAGTTCCAAGGGCTCTGACCCCCTCTTCTGGCTTCTGTGAACACCAGGCACACACATGGTGCACATGCATACACATGCAGACAAAATATTCACATAAAAAAATAAAAATAGCCAGGCGTGGTGATTCACGCCTTTAATCCCAGCAGGTGGGAGGCAGAGGCAGGCACATCTTTGTGAGTTCCAGGCCAGCCTGTCTACATAGTGAGTTCCAGGACAGCTGGGGCTACAAAGAGACCCTGTCTCAAGAAAAGACAGGAAAAAAAAAAAAGAAAAAAAGAAAAAAAATAAAGATATATCTTCCTATACCCGGTAGAATGGATTTTCTGGAAAAGATAATAACATGATTCTGTACATAACACTCTAAGGATTCTACCAGAAAACTCTTTTTAATGTAACATTTGTATTAATTCTTTGACAGTTTCACATATGGATACAATGTGTCTTGAATATATTCACCCTTCATCCCCCAACTTCCTCAACTCATTGTCTAATGTTCCTTCTAAAAATTTAAAAGCTGCAGGGCATGGTGGTACACACTTTTAATCCCAGCACTCTGGAGGCAGGCAAATCTCTGTAAATTCAAGGCCAGCCTGGTCTACATAGTGAGTTCCAGGCCAGCTGGGACTACAGAAAGACCCTGTTTCAAAAAGAGCCCTCCCAAAAAAATTAAAAACATTTATTTTTATTGAATTTTTGCAAATTCTATAATACATTCAATCTGTTGCAAAAAGAAGCTTCTTTGGTGAGTGGTGACAGGTATACTTGTCTGCAAATACAGGGATACTTATTTAGCATAAAGTAAGAAATTACATTTGTCTACAGATATGACAGATACAGGGTTTTTCTCCAGGATCTATGACCTCTCCAGCCATGTGTATTTGGCTATGTTTACAGTTACACACGTGAGTTCTCTCTCATTGAGCAGACCTTGAGTCCAATTAGACAGCTGTGGATTACCCCAAGATAAAAGTGCCATACTGCACCAATAGCGATAGTTTGGTGTGCTGGCCATTGTGGTTAGCAGGCTTTACAGCTGGAGTTGGACCATTGATTGGTTTTCTCCTTTGGCAGTTTGCAAAGTGTCCTCTGGAATTATGAGAGCTAGTCTCCAGTGAGGAGGCTTCCAGGCCAGTTCCAGCTAGATTGCTCTAAGTCCTGTGTCTAACGTATGCCCTGTCTCTAGCAGTAGGGTCTTACCTTCAAGTTCTTGGAGGCAATGAAAGGCCGTGGCAATGGCCTGTGTTATTTGGGGAGTCTCTTGGACTACCCTGACTAACAACTCAAAGGAAAGCTTCTCCTGTTTGGCACTGTTTCTTGGTATGTAACCTTCAACTATACACATGCGTACACACACACACACACACACACACACACACACACACATATACATCCCATCACGTGTATTTTTCAGTAAGCTTTTGAACTAATACATTTCCCTCTAATTTTTCACAATACCTACATGTTATTTAGTTTGCCGGAAAACTCTTTAAGCTGATAAGCATATTCAGCAAAGTAAAGGATGCAGTTAGTATACAAGAATCAGTAGCTTTCTTATACACCAAAGATAAAAATACTGAGGAAGATATCAGGAAAACCATCCCATAGTCTCAAAACAACAAAAAAAAAAAACAAAAAACACCTTGGATAAACCTGTCCAGGAAGTGGGAGAGCTCTACAATGAAAACCTGAAAGCACTGCAGAGAGAAATTGAGGAAGACACGGCAAGATGAAACGACCTCCTTATGCTCCTGGATTAGGATTGATATTCTGAAAATGGTCATCCTGCCGAGCACAATCTACAGATTCAGTAGTATCTACCCTCATCATAATTCCAATATCTTTCTTCACAGAAATAGAACAGATCTTAAAATATATATGGAAACGGAAAAGAGCCCAAATAGTCAAATAGTGACAGAGTAATGCTGAAGGTGCCATCTCCAATTTCAAGTCATGCCACAGAACCACAGCCATAGAAACAGCACAGAACAGACAATTTGATCAATAGATTAGAAGTGAGGACCCAGATATAAGCCCACACAGCTATAACCACCTGATTTTTGACGAAATACTGCCTTTTAACAAATGGGACAACAGAGGTCAACTTGGGTTTAACAGAGCAATTTTTCTTCAAAACTATTATTTACAATTTTCATTGTAGTAAAATGCACATTTCATAAAACCTCTCATTTAAAACCATTTCAGGGGCATTATAAACATTCCTATTGGCTCTGGAGAGATGGCTCAGAGGTTATGAGCACTGACTACTCTTGCAGAGGACCCAGGTTTGATTCCCAGCACCCACATGGCAGCTATGAACCGTCCTGAACTCCAGTTCCAGGGGAATCTGAAGCCCTCTTCTGATCTCCATGGCATTGCACAACACGAGTACACTCACATACGTGCAGGCAATACACTCATACACATAAAATAAAAGTAATAAAATATGTTTTTAAAAAAACATTGCTATTGCATAACTATCACCATCATCTATGTCCAAAACTTTTCGTCTTGCAAATTGGAAACTTTGTACCCAGGAAACAATAACCAGCCATTCCTGTCTTCTGTCCTCTGGCAACCACTGTTCTGCTCTCTGCTCTGTGAATTTTATTACTCTAGGTACTTCATAAATGAAATCATAATACTATTTATCCTTTTGTGAGTGGCTGATTTCATTTCATGTAACACTTCAAGATCACCTGGGGTTTGTCACACTTTGAATTCCAGTCCTTTAAAGATAAATAATGTTCTTCCCTCCCTCTCCCTCTCCCTCTCCCTCTCCTTCTCCCTCTCCCTCTCTTTCTCTCTCTCTCTCTCTGTCTGTCTCTCTGTTTCTGTGTCTGTCTCTTTCTCTCTGTGTGTGTTTTGTTGGTTTTTTTATTTTTTAAATAAATAATTTATTGAGGATTTCATACATGCATATAAGGAGTTTTTATCAAATCCATGCCCACTCCCTCCCCTCCAACTCCTCCCATATCTCCCCATCACTTTTTTGTGATGAATTCATGTACTCTTTCTTCTTTAATTTTTTATGGGTCTTTTGGCTACTCTAACATTCCCCCTTCTGAAAAGGTCACCCTGAAATCTTTTAAGGATTAGATAAAAGCTCCCAAATATTTTTGACATTTTTGCCCTTTGGAACAGAGTATGTTGCTAAGAGGCCCAAGGTCATTGTGAGTTTTAGCCAAGAAACTGGCTACTTTTCTTTAGGGTCTTTTCACCCAACTGCCTAGCCAATCCCTACCTCCTATTCTTGTCACACCATCCTCTGAAGAGGTTACCCAGCTTGCGAATAGAGAATCAGGACTCAGACAGCTCTGGCTTCTTCCATGTTGAACAGGGATGCAGGGTGAGGCAATTGGAATAACCCCTTCAGTGGGTCTATCTAAAAGACTCCCAAATTGCAAAACTCTTATCTCTAGAGCGAAAAGAAAGTCCTTGAATGGTGAATAAGAGATGCGAAGGAGAAGTAAAGGCAAGATGGTATAACTCTTGTCTCTAAGGGGAGAAGAAAGTCCTTGAATCACGAATAGGAGATATGAAGGAGAAGAAAAGGCAAGAGCGTTACAAGTTACAACTTCTAGACAGGGAACTAGAAAAAAGAATAGGGCAATTTTCAAATGTTCATATGAAAGTCCACTAGAATTTCTTGACAAGAACTTGCAAAGACATCCCTCTATTGGGTTCCTCCTCATTTTTCTTTTGTCTTCCAAGGCTGGACTCTAGAGTGATGGATTCAGGATTTGCTTTCAGGTATTTTGATAGCTGTTGGAGTGGTTAGAATCAGTGTCAGTTCCCTCAAAGGCTTCTAGAGAGGGGGAGAAAACAAATTTATCCATCATTTCAGAACAACAGCTGGTTGTCTCCCTTAGTTACAGGTGGGCACTACAGTATTAGAGACCGAAATCTGAAGTCTTACATCTGAGCAGCACTATCTGGTTAGGAAAAAAATCATCAATGAGAAATAATGCCTAAATAACTTTTTATATAGACTTAAGCCTAATGTCTGGGAAGTGTAATCCTTTAAAGTCTTAAAGAAATATGTTGATGACTTTACTCTTTGGTTATACTGTCCTTTTGGGTGTTTAAGACCATACACTTGGCACAAATAAATCAATTTATTTTTACATTTAAGGTCATTTGAGGACTTGTTCCTCAGGGGTCAAAGGGGCTTAGGAGGAGTTCCTGATTCCTTTCTTTTACCAGTTCCATCTATGTGAAGATAGTCAAAGGTCCTGCTCGACCATGGCTGGCTTCACTTGGAAGCATGAATGAGATGTTTCCTCTGAGTTGACCCTCCTCTTTGTAGACTGGACACTGGTTCAAGTCCATCTCATGGGGTCTCCATGGACTCCCTGAACAAGAGGACAGGTGACTCACCACAGTTATAGGACATTTTGAGAGATGTTCCATAGTCCCCCGGAACTTAATCGACCTTGGAGGTCAAGGGGCAAAATTGTCCTTTAGGTCCCTCTGACCAGATTAGTACAGGCCTCAAAGTATGGCTGTTAAACATCCAAAAACGTTAGATCCACCAGTCTGGTACTTTTAATTACCATGTGCTGTTTGGAACCCTAACAGATAAGGCTTGGGTAAAAACCCAAATATTCTCAGATAAACCTTGACTAGATATAGATTTTGTTCCTTAAACTAGTTGACTAAACAATGACTATAGAAATTTTAAGATTATGTACGTATTATTTTTATCTCATCCTTTATATATCATAACAAACCTAAACAGACCTTCATCACTTGCTTAGGCACTTTCTGTCTCTTTTGGGAAATAGCTCCATTCCCATATCATTTTAACATCTTTTACATTCTCATTTTCTTTTTTTGAAAAATAATTATGAGACATAGTAGCAAGGGGTTGGAAATTTAGCTCAGTGGTAGAGTGCTTGCCTAGCAAGCACAAGGCCCTGGGTTCGATCCTCAGCTCAGGGAAAAAAAAAAAGACAAAACAAAAAATAATAATTATGCTGGGCGTGGTGGCACACGCCTTTAATCCCAGCTCAGGAGGCAGAGGCAGGTGGATCTCTGTGAGTTCAAGGCCAGCCTGGTCTACACATAGTGAGTTCCAGGACAGCTTGGGCTACAGGGAGACCCTGTCTCAAAAAGACCAAAATGAATAAATAAATAACAATGATAATAATTATGAGACGTAGTAGCATTAACAAAAAAAATTTCCATCTGTTGTGAGACTTCTTTTCCTGGGGATGCTAAGCAATGCTTATTCCCTTTTAAGGTTCTCATGTCAAGCCAATGTTTGAATAAAGTTTTACTGGGGAACCAATGAATTTATTGAGCTTACTTACCAAGATAACTGAAGGGTTACTGAGGTATATGTATGATTTGAGGGTATGCACGCTGGAAAGCCTTTACTCAGCATGGGTCATGCCTTCTCTATCTAGCCTTGCCCAGATTGTATCCTTTAGCCCTCTCCAAATCCAGGAGGCCATGTGTGATTAGGGCCAAGTTACATACAGTTGGCTCAGAAGAGTGGCTGGATACTCCGGTGAGGGTCCAATGACCCTGCTTGGTCCTCCATTAATGAATGAGCACAATCGTCAACAAGCCCAATTGTGACGATGTTTACCAATCAAGCTCAGCTGAAGTCATGATGATGGTAGTTATTTCATTCAGAAGGGACTGTTGTACAACATCATCTTATAAGAAGGACCTGAAATTTAAAAGGATTTGGTGTTAGGATCCACAAACAAGGAAGAACATACATTGTTTTTCTGAGTCTATGTCACTTAGTATAACAGATTCTAGATCCATCAAAATACCTGAAAATTTCATTATTTCATCTTTCTTTACTGCTGAATAGAACTCCATTGTGTAAATATACCATATTTTCGTTAACCACTCATCAGTTGAGGGTCACTTAAGTTGCTTCCATCTCTTACCTATTGTGAAAAAAAGCAGCAACAAACATGGTTGTACAAGTGTCTCTACAATAGGATGAGTCCTTTAGGCATATGCCAACGAGTGGTATAACCAGGTCGTATACTAGGTTCAATTTAGTTTTTTAAGAGTTCTCCACACTGTTTTCCATAGAAGTTGCATGAGTTTGCAATCCCACCAGCAGTGAATGAGCGTTCCCCTTTCTCCACATCCTCACACACATTTGGTATCATTTGTTCTCTTGATCCTACCAGCCTGATTGGGGTAAGGTGATACCTTAGGGTGGTTTTAATGTGCATTTCCCTAATTACTAATGATGTTGAACACTTTTAGAGATGTTTCTTAGCCATCTTTATTTCTTCCTTTGAGAATGCTTTGTTTAGATCTTTAGCCCATTTTTTTAATTGGGTCACTTGGTTTCTCGATTCTTTGTTTTCTGAGTTCTTTGTATATTCCGGATGTTAAACCTCTGTCAGATGTGTCACTGGTGAAGATTTTTTCCCATTGTGTGGGTTTCTCTTCACTTTTTTGACTGTTTATTTTGCTTTACAGAAGCTTTTTAGTTTAATGAGGTCCCACTTGTTGATTGGTGACCTTAATTCCTGAGCAACTTCTGTCCGATCTAGAAAACCCTTTCCTACACCTATATCTTGTAAGTTACTGCCAATATTCTCTTCCAATAGTTTCAGGGTTTCCAGTTTCACGTTGAGGTCTTTGATGCATTTGGAGTTGACTTTTGTGCAAGGTGAAAGATAAGGATCTAGATTCATTCTTCTACAGGTGGAGATCCAGTTTTGCCAGCACCATTTGTTGAAGATGCTGTCTTTCCCCCATTGTGTGTTCTTGGCGCCTTTGTCAAATATCAGGTGGGTGAAATTGCATGTACTCGGGCTTGGGTTTTCAATGGTGTTCCATTGATCAATGTGTCTATATTTGTGGAAGTACCATGCTGTTTTTCTGACTATAGCTCTGTAGTAAACTTTGAGATCTGGTCTAATAATCCCCCTAGTGTTGCTCTTTGTGCTAGGGTTGCTTTGGCTATCTGGGGTCTTTTGTGCTTACATAAAAATTTAGGGATTTTTTTTTTCTAATTCTGTGAAGTATGTCATGGGGATTTTGATCAGGATTGCATTTAATCTATATATTTCTTTTGGTAGGATGGTCATTTTCACAATATTACATCATCTAATACATGAGCATGGGAGGTCCTTCCATCTCCTGGTGTCTTCCTCAATCTTCCTTCAATGATTTAAAGTTTTCATTGTAGAGATATTTCATGTCTTTGGTCAGATTTATTCCAAGATTTTTTTTTTTTTTTGCAGCAATTCTGAATGGGAGTATTCATTCTCCAATTGCTTGTTATTGGTATATAGAAAGGCTATTGATTTAGGGAGATGAATTGTGTAACCTTCCACTTTACTAAAAGTGTTGATCAGTCCTAGGAGTTTTCTGGTGGAATTTTTGGGATCTCTTATGTATAGTATAATATTGTCTGCAAAAAGGGATAATTTGACCTCTTCTTTTGCAATTAGTACTCCTTTAATTTCTTTCTCTTGTCTTATTGCTCTAGAAAGTTTCAAGCACATATTGAAAAGGAGTGGGGTAGTGGACATCCTTTTCTGGTTCCTGATTTCAATGGGAATGCTTCCAGGTTTTCTCCATTTAGAATGATGTTGGCTGTGGGTTTGTTGTATACAGCTTTAATTATGTTGAGTATATTCCCTCCAGCCCAATTCCCCCTAGGACTTTGAGCATAAATACATGCTGAATTTTGTCAAAAGCCTTTTCTGCATCTATTGAGATGACAATGTGGTTTTTGTCTTTTTGAGTCCATTTATGTGATTAATGACGTTTATTGACTTGCGTATATTGAACCATCCCTGCATCTCTGGGATAAAACCTACTTGATCATGGTGAATGATCTTTTTGATGTGTGTTTATATATGGTTTGCAAGTATTTTGTTGAGAATATTTGCATCTATGTTCATTAAGGATATGGGTCTATAGTTTTCTTTTTTGGTTGTCTTTACACGGTTTGGGTATTAGAGTGATGCTAGCTTCATATAAGGAATTTGGAAGTTCTCCCTCTGTTTCTATTGTTTTGAATAATTTAAGTAATATTGGTTGGAAGTCTTCTTTAAATGTCTGGTAGACTTCTGCTGTGAATCCATCTAGGCCTGGGCTTTTTTTAGATTGGAGGCTTTGTATTACTGTTTCAATTTCCTTAAATGTTATGAGTCTATTTAAACTGTTGATCTCTTCTTGGTTTAACATTGGTGGTTCCCATGATTTTAGATATCCATCCATTTCTTTTAGATTTTCAAATTTAGTACCGTATAGGTTTTTAAAATATTTCCTTATAACGGTCTGGATCTTTTGGGTGTCTGTTGTGATTTTCCCCTTTCATCTCTGATTTTGTTGATTTGGATTTGTTCTTTCTTTCTTTTGGTTAACTGGGCTAAGGGTCTGTCTATCTATCTTGTTTAGCTTTTCAAAGAACCAGCTCTTAGATCCATTGTTTCTTCAGTTATACCTTTATTTATTTTCTTTCATTGCCCCTGGCATATAGTTGTTTCTCTACTGTCTCTATTGCTTTAAGTATTCTTTGAAGGGCTGGTTTTGTGGACATGTATTCTTAGTGTTAAGTCATTTATTTGGGATCCTTCTAGATTTTTAATGTAGGCACTTAGTAGAGCTATAAACTTCCTTCTTAGGACTGCTTTTAAAGTGTCCCAGAGGTTGTGTTGTGTTGTATTGTCCTTTTCATTGAATTCCAGGAATTTTTATTTCTTTCTTAATTTCTCCTTTGACCCATTCATTGTTTAGGAGTGTATTGTTCAATTGTCATGAGTCCATGTAGTGACTAGGGCTTTGTCCAGTGTTGATTTTGAGCTTTATTGCATTGTGGTCTGATTAGAATGCATGGAATTATTTCAATTTTTTTGTATTTGTTGAAGTTTCTTTTGTGGCCCAGTATGTGTTCAATTATTGAAAAAGTTCCATGGGGTGCTAAGTAGCAAGTGTATTATTTGGTGCTTGGGTGGAATATTCAAAAGATGTCTGTTAGGTCCATTTGATGTATGGTATCATTTAATTCAGACATCTCTCTGTTTATTCTTTGTCCAGTTGACCTGTCTAATGGAGACAGTGGGGTATTGAAGTCCCCTACTATTACTGAGTTGGGATTAATCTGTGTCTTAAAGTTCTGTAGTGTTATTTTTATGAATTTAGGTGCACCAGAGTTTGGTGCATATATGTTAAGGATTGTAATATCTTCTTGGTTAACTGTTCCTTTGATCAGAATGAAATGACCCTCCTATTTTTTTCTGATTAATTTTACTTTGAAGTCTATTTTGTCAGATATTAGAATTGCAACCCCTGCTTTTTCTTAGTGCCATTTGCTTAGAATATTCTTTTCCATCCTTTTACCTTAAGGTAGTGCCTGTCCATGAAGGTGAGATAGGTTTCTTGCAGACAGCAAAGTGAAGGATTTTGTTTCTTAATCCATTCATTTACCCTGTGTCTTTTGACTGGGGAATTCAGTCCATTGCTATTTAAGGTTATTACTGAAAGATGTATATTGGTTCTCATCATTTTGATTGCTGTTTGTGTTCTCTGTCTAATTTTGTGTTTCCTAGGTTATACCTTTATTTATTTTCTTTCGTTGCCCTGGGGCATAGTTGTTCCTCTCTCCACTCTTTGTATTCCTTCAAGTATTCTTTGAAGGGCTGGTTTTGTGGACATGTATTCTTTCAGGCTATTCATATCATGGAAGATTTTTCTTTCCCCTTCAACTATAATAGACATTTTTGCTGGGTAAAGTATCCTGGTCTGGCATCTATTGTCATGTAGAGCTGGAAATACCTTGGTCCAGGCTCTTCTGGCTTTCATAGTTTGCATTGATATGTCAGCTGTAATTCTGATGGGCTTTCCTTTGTACATGACTTGTTTTTCTTTTGCTGCTTTCAAGATTCTTTGTTGTGTAAAATTAGTGTTTTATTTCATGGGGAGTTTCTTTTCTGT